>NW_027176251.1:8869696-9082196 GCF_023055335.1 Clinocottus analis | reverse complement strand
TGCAGATGCACAAATCAAGCTGGTGATCATGTCTGTGGAACGTGAGAGTTACTTGATAAATAACATATCTGTGTTCTTGTGCAGCATGAGCAACTCTGCTTTATCGTCACAAGTACGAAGCTCAGAATCCGGCGTCAAATTCCATGTATGTGAAAATGTACATGTCCATTAAAGCTGATTCTTGTTCTATGATAGCCTTCCGGTGCTTTATCGCCACCAATGTCCAGCAGCCACTTCAACGTCAATGATTGATTTGTCCATTCTGGGCTCCTGTAGAAACATGGATTTAATTAAATAAATATCAAGGGCTCATTTCAAATCATTTAAAAATGGTATTCCATTTCTGTCAATAGATCCTCCAAAATCCTATACACTGGTCTTCCAGTATGAAATTTAATGCATGAGTGTAAAGCTACCCTCAGAACATCAGAAATCTGGGATTTAAGCGTTAAGTGGCATCAGAAAGTTGCTACTTCACATGTGGATCATATTTCATTGGCCACACTTTAAAATATCAGAGGCAATTGAGGTCAAAATTAAAATAATTCCAATTTCGAGCAGAGTAAACGTTGACAATTCTGTGGGTGTGTAGGTGGCTTCATGCCTGAATGAGTGTTCTTATTATGCAGTTATTGGACCATTATCCCTCTCATGTTCACGTCATGATGTGCAGCGCCATGTCCGGAAGACTTGCATTTGTGCTGCGAGTTACCACTTGTTCATTCTGAACAAATGTGAACCCCCATTCACTCCACCAGCTTATCAACGTTACAAGAGATGTGAATGACTTAAACATCTCAACGTTATTTTCATGCAAAGAGGGGAAGAGGGTAGAAGGAAGTTATTTGTCGGTCTGCTGAAGTGGGAGGAAGTTCAATTTAATTGGATTTTGATGTGCCCTGTTGTCATGGCACCCAGATCCCATCCTTACACTTATACAGTATGTGCATGTGGGCCTGTGCGTAAGTCTGTGTGCATGTGTCTGTATCTAACACAGAAGAGCAAGTGAGAGACAAGGTGGACGTAAAATAGAGATGGAAAGACAGACGTGAAACAAAAGGATGAATAATTATCTGACACAGGAAATGAGTTTCTATAAAGAGCTTTTAGTGATGGAGGTATAGTCCGTGATATTGATTGAGAGAAATTAATGTGTTTGGCCATTCGTCACAATGGGCTCAAGCTACAGCTGGTTAAGTGGCCACGGATCTCTTCGTCAGTGGCAAGTGAAATAGCAGCCAAGAGGTTTAGTGCATGTGTAATGAAGGGACACAAAGTCCATCTGCATCTCAGTCTGCTTTGATGCTTTGATGTGGCATGTGCTCTATCTTGATTTATCTCTAAAGGCGACTCTATAAAACCCCAGATTAGCTAGACACACACACATCATTCGTCTGTGATGGATGTGGAGCACAAAAAAGAGCATAATTTTAAACCCTTAATTAACTAGTGGAGAAAACATCCCTATTTAAATCAACAATTTGGAGAAGTAACCATTCAGACAGCTAAATAGAGCCCAGAGTGTCTTTACTCCAATAGGAAGGTTTGAATGTCGAGTGCTTTGCTCATTGATGGTTCATAGCATTTGGCCAGCAGCTGAACAATCTTTAAACACATTTACTTATTACAGTAAAACACAAAGAAGAGACAGAGCAAGTTGTATTTGGAGTTGTGTCATCAAACAAATGTATGTTTTATTTTCTAATCTGATCTAATATTGACTCAACCTTTGCTTGCCAACAATTCCTGAGAAAAATATCTGTCTCTTTAGCTGCAAAATGCTCCACCATCTTTAGCGGCTTGTTTCTAACTTCATCTGGGAAAGTATTATACGGTGGGTTTATCAGAGCTCTTTCACTGGAGACAGCTGTCTGATGCAGCTGAAGACGCCGTTGATGAGAGCTTTGAGACTGAACCAAATCAGTGAAGTTGCGGACCATAAAACCAAAGCAATCAGCTGAAAGACACAAAAAAGTTCCAAAGAAATAAGAGGAATAGTTGAGTGATAACTCTCTGTGGGTTTGTTACTACCAGCCACCCTTTTCATAACACACAACAATTTGATCCACTGTTGATGCATAAATATTGGCAGCTTCAAATAATACATAATACATAATTTATAGAAAGTATGAGGCAAAGACAGATATACTGTGGTTCTGTAAATGAAAACAGTCAATGAAATACTAATAAATACTCTAGCTATTTTCATTCAAATAAAAAGTTTATAACATTTATTGATTCCTGAATATATGTGTATATTAATAGTAAGCGCTGAGACCAAACACTTAACTCAACAGAGCTGAGAGCGCAGCGTGAGGTAAATGCTATCATCGCTGACAAAGAAAAAAAACGGATTCACTCTACAAACACTGTGTTGAATTAATTGGCAGTCCCAGTCCACAGAAACCGAGTCATTAGTCTATAAATCTGGCCAAGGATGTTAAGAGTGACATAAGGCAAGATTAACCATCCATCCTCAGAAGTACCGAACTGAGTCACAGTTGAGTGTGAATGTAAACACTAATATTGACATGGGGAGCTTTTGTAGCTTAACTGTACACAAGGGAGCTCTATAGCCATCCACTCACAGTCACAAAGAGAGAGAGAGACACTTCTTTTGAGGACGCATTACATCAGGAAAACAAGTATACGTATACCTTCGTGAGTTGTTTGATTTTGAAAGGTTTTCGCAAAGCAGAGAAAAATAATTTACAGCAGTCATAATTTAGAAAATCACTGTTGTTTGTTTGGAGGTGGTATTAATAATGGATACTTTACTTTTAACAGCCCAAATGAGTCTCACTGCTTAATGGACTATGACAGTGTGCAGGCTTACTATGCTCATCGTTATCATATCATATCATTTTCTTGTGGATGCCAGATATTAGTGGTGGCTTTTAACTGAATAGAATTACTTATCTACTTCATGTCTTTTCTTTTTATGGGACATTTTAGTTCTACTTCACATTTTTAAGAGGGGAAGTACTGCCTTTTATTTCACTTATAATAATCATAATAATCACTTAAAAGTAAATCTGACAGATGTACTTTCTAAACAAATGTATCTGTAAACACAACACCTATTTTGCATTCATTTCAACTTGCAAATTTGCAAATTTCCAACATCATCCAACGTGGAGGAGACAGAGAATAGGCCTAATAGTGCCCAGGTTGTCAAGCCAGACAGCTAGCTTAGTAGGCTGGCTTGACGAACACTTTCAAAGTCATTTGTTATCATAAAACATTCATTTATGCTTTTGTTATCATTTTAAGTGTATGTGTTTTAGTAGTCTGCAGCAGTGTTTTGATTGCAGGTGATAGAGGAGCTGATCATGTGACCTTCTCCTACGTATGACATACTATACAGTAAACCTGCTTATTAAAGAATTACCTTCAGGCTTTCCGTTAAAACTGATACACGACGGGGTCTATTTGAGTAATCTTGGTATCATAATAAAGGTCAAACTTGTAAGATTTTTTTTTTAAAGTCTCTGTCTGTACTGAAGGACGATGCCTTTAATATGTGTGTAGTACCATAATCCATCCACCAAATGGAAACATAGACTGTGTTTTCACATGGAAAGAAGAAGGCTGTTTGACGCTTGAGGAAGGCACTCAAAGGCAAATCGATGGCCAAAGTAACAAATAGCATTCCGCAAGAAAACAACAATTTTTTGGAAGTTTTGCACTTCGGCCTTCGAAATGCTCCGCCATGCCAATAAATGCGCCGCTATGCCAATAAATACAGGTGAATGGAACTCAAAAAAGAGTTAGAGACATTAGCAGGATGTATACGCTCTCGTAAAGAATTTTACAAAACAACACAAAACAGCAAAATGAAAAGTGACATGAATTAAAGTTTTTACTGTAAGTTAAGCACATTTATTCTGTTCTTTGGTTGCTCGTTCAGTGAGTTTTGCTCAGAAAGTAGTAAGACTTCCACTGTGTTGAGTCCCAGCTTTCATGACAACATACTGTTTTTGCGGGTAGCTGTAAATACTCCAGAAGGAACTTTGCTTTTTAGAATTACAACTTATTGGTCTGTCTTGTGCTAAATTAATGGACTTGTATTGCTCCTTTTCAGTCTTCTGATCACTCAAAGCACCTTACCATTACATGCCATTATTCACCTATTCACACCCATTCATACACTAATGGAAGAGAGGCTACCATGCAAGGTGTCATCTGCCTTTCAGGACTATAACCATTCATACCCATTCACACACCGCAGGGGCACATCTTGCACAAGGACAAGCAGAGCCGGGGATTGAACCTCTAATCCTTTGATTAAAGGATGACCCTGTTCTACCACTGAGCGACTGAAGCCTTTTATAGCGTTGGACAGGGTCCATACTCCAGCGTTGTATTCAGTTGTCTTCAGTTGTCTTCATTCAGATAGCACCCCTATGCACGGTAGATCTGCTAGCACCGCTGTGTTTGTTTTTTTATGTGTGCTTGGATAGTTGCTTGGTGTTGGAATTGTGTTTGTTTGGGTCAAGATGATTACAAAGAGCTTTTATCTGAGCTTCTTCCTTTTATGTGAGTATGCAGGATGACTGTGGGACATGTTTAACATGTGCTAATCTGGTGTGTATTGCAATGTGCCACAACTGCCTCTGGTAGGACAACAATCCCTTCACATGCAAAACATTACACGTTTTACTTGGATTAGAGTGGATTCAAGTATTTTTAAAGTATTGCACTTTAAAATGTTTAAAGTGTAAAGTGCTACCCGTTTAAAATATACATAATAGCATCCTCTGATCATTTTGATGTGAACCATAAAGGACATGGGATTTTCAATCAAGATGCAAATTCGGTAAATGTGTGTGTGGAAGAGGGTTTTTTTTAAACCCTTAGATTATGTAATTTACATTGTGTAACTAAAAAAAGAAATAACGCAACACACCTCTTACAAATTGAAAATGTCCTTTATGAGCAATGAAACATATTTTTGATCAATTTAATGAACTTTGGTATTTTGTTGTGTATTCATAATCAATTTCACTAACTATAACTGTAAAATCATGCCTTTAAATTGATGCAGGAGTTAAAAAAGTCTCGTGTTATGAGACGTAATATAGGTTATTACTGACAGGACATGTTTCTGCTTTGGGTGCTTAACTAGTAAGTACATTGAATACAATTTACTGTTTACATTCCATACTTTCACTATAGTCACATTTTTGGTGTAGGACTTTTTCTTGTAATGGAGTATTTTCACAGTACACAGGAAGTACTTTTACTGAACTTAAGGATCTGAATACTTCCCCTTCCACTGGCAGATATCAAAAATAGATAAGGAAGCACCTCAGTGTTGCGTGCGAGCACTTAGATCCCATAACAGCGCTAACGAGAATCTGGAGCATCCAAATTTAGTCGAACGAAATCCAGGGTTAATCACCCAGGATGCAATGCAGACACTCAAACATCTGTTAGGAAATGGAGAGCATGGTAGCTTGCATTGGAAATCCATTTGCTCCTCAAATAAATAGGGGGGAACAGTGGAATTACTTTCCTATCTCTCTCTGAGTGGAGAAGAAACATTCATTTATTTTTTTGACTCCACTAAAAAATGATGTCGGTGAGGGGGAGAAGGGAAGCACAATGAGTTAAACAGCAAGGGTTTTCAAAATGCATTACCTATTAATCCAAATGGGCTGGCTTCTCATTTGCAACAGAAATTAATTGGTATACATACAAAATCAAAATTGTATTTAGTGGTGAACTAAATCATACATATTTGGTGAGGCTATATTTGGCGAGGCTCTAGTAATATTGTAGATATTAACCCACATCAATTGCTGGCCAATATTTGTACTTCAAGCATGGACGGAATATATGGTGATGTTTATTTTTTTGCAAAGCCACTGCTCTGTGGCTGAACCCTGCACTACAAAAAGCTTTGTTGTGTCTCTGGAGAGCGGGTGGTTTCTATCCTGGTACTCCATTCTATTCCACTATACTCCATGCTACCTGAAGCAGTGTTGTAAGCAGGTACATGAAAGTGCCGCTCTCTAACGAGGGGTTTTCATGGCTGCTAAATTGCGAGTAAAATCTTTTGGCTGCATGCCTAAGCTCCCGCTAATTGTTAGGGAGGAGGGTTACCTTGAAAACACTTTTCAACTCTCACGTCACATTAAGTCTTAACCAATACAGAGAAACAGACTTCACTCCGCAAAACTTAAGACAGGATCCTATGGGAAGATCCGTGCCCATTCATCTTTAATGTATCTCAACTTGTGCTCCGAGGCTCTGAGGACTGACAATGGAGAACAGACAGAGCGAAAGAAGAATGGCAAAAGGAAAGAGAGAATTTGGAAGGAGAAAAGAGAGGATGAGGGGGCAGCTTACTGGGGAATAGAAGTATACTGTGAATGATTGATGAGCAGACAGGGCTGTTGGATGCGTTCGCCAAGCAATAGAAATGGACTAATCCATCCTTTTCACTCCCTGAGGATCATAGCACCATAGTCATCACTGAGTTAGTGGGATTTTTGGAACTTTCCAGTTGGTCCACTGACCAGTTTTCAGTGGAGCAGTTTGGGCCAAATGATTTGCAGCGTTTCCCTCGCCCCGACTGCCTGTCTGTCCCTTTGTCTTTCTGTACCTGTCCATCTGACCGTTGGTTGGTTCATTTGCTCGGATCAATCCGTTCTCCCCCGAAATGTCCACACTCATCTCCTGTGTCATTTCCCCCTTGACCACACACTCTCGCCAGTGTGATTCTCTGTCCAAACTCACCTTCACTCACGCTACATCCTGGTTACACTTTTACACCTCTTGATACTATTTCTCCCATCAGCTGACTGTCTTTTTTGCTAAACACAGAGTGACCCCTGTTGGTGGAGAATATACTTACAGGCAGTAATGACACATCTTTCTCCTCTCTGGGGGACATCAACCGTGAAATCAGCCTGGCGTCGGCTACACTGTGACAGACCCTCTGTCTCGGGGCCATATTTGCCCCCTGCTCTCCCTCCTCGTTTGGGAAGTAGCACCGGTCAGCAGGTGGGGTTAGTCTCCTTGATCAGAGGTCTCCACAGTGTTTCCTCTCTCTTTTAGAGCTACTGTACGGCTGACCATTAAAAAAGCTTGACTGTAAATCTAGTTGCTGACAATCAGGGCCTCCATGTGTTTTTCTTTTTATTTCAAAAAACATTATATAATGTGTTGAGTAGTGTGCTGTGGTTTGAAAAGTGCTTAGATGTTTGACATAACGGCAACATCACAATGTAAAAAAGAAGTACTACTAAATATTCCTTCTTTTTTCTATGGCAGGCTAAGCAATAATTGTGGGAAATGAAGTGAGATATTTGCGTCACATCATCAGGCATGACCTAAGTGATGATGACCAATGTTGCAAACTGTATACACGAGCCAATATGCTGTCGCGTAAATCTGATCTGTGTACAGACAATTGTAAAACAGCTCCTTTTAGAGCTTACTGTACTCCACATTATCCAGCTCATTTGTCATGCAGTAATAATACAGCAAAACAATTCAAAAGATCCTCCATTCAGGTGGCATTTAATGATGCTTTTTGAATCTTGCTCAAGCTCCCGAGATAGACAAGTGCAAGTTTTATGTTTGTGACTATTCGTCCCACCTTTCACGCTGTGTTGAGGACTTTAATGCACAAATTTAAATGTTGATTGACTGCATCAAAAAACATATTCATAAAGGTGAATACAAAAAGTGATACAAAATATAATTTTTGTTTTTGAAAACATTGGAGGTGTTTTTTTGAGTAATATAAAATGCAAGGAGGTGTATTTCATGAAAGATTGAACTATTGCTCTCAGTACAGCGTTAGGTCAGACTATTTGTGTCTATCTCATCTTGTACTGTACGATTTACCTTGTCAATAAATGTGACAATCTATTAACATGTCCTGTGGGCGGACTCTCATTTTTCTTCAATCAAATCCAAATAGATGTCTTCACTTTTTTCTGTTGAAAGAGTGACGTATTCATTTTGAGCAGCTTCCCAAGATGCAAAGTTGATATCATTGTATTTGTGCTGCAGCTGCTCTTGGAAGTCAAAACAGAAAAAAGTGAATCATCTTAAATTTGCAAAAACGTTTAAGTTATGACACAGCCAGGAGAAATTTCTTTTGAAATGCGGAGTGCGGTGTGCTGAGATGTCTACAGTAAGTGAAGTGTAATTGGGTTTCAGTGTAGAAAAATGTCTGGAGTTTCACTTCAACTTTAATTTGCTCCAGAGCAAAAAGAATGAAGAAGACGTATGCAGATGGGAATGTCCATATGAACTATGCTTTCACTTTGCTTTCATCATTCTCGTAAGCCAGCATGACATTGCCATTTTATTGAGAGGATTCAGCTTGAGGAGTGAAATGTATGTATGCCTGAAACAAAGGGTCTGGGGGTAGCACCTGATTCGTTTGATGGAATCATGTACAACAGCGCTGCTATAAGGGAGGACATTACTCAAAGTTACACGATGTCACTTGAGTGATATTTCACGTGAAGATAGTTTACTAAAGTGTTGATGAACTGAATAGATAACGTGCACCTAATGAGTTCAGTTGGCAAGTTACACTTGACTTCTCCGCAGTCAATCACGCTCTGCTTAGAAGACACATCGGGTGACCAGATAAGACCAGCCCCTCTCACACTCTCAATTACCTCACTTGATTTATTTCAGATTTCATTTGATGAGACTGACCCGAGCCCCAGCCGCAGAGAAGACTGACTTATAAACGTCAACCATGAGATTTTGATTTAGGGAGATCCAAGAGATTAAAAGTTAATTGTTGAAATGTGTCAAGGTGGCTTGTTTAATTACGGCAAACGAGGCATTCATTTGGGCTCCGACTTAAAATAGCGTGGCGGGTAACTAACACTGGGAGGCTCGCCTGTGTGGATGCAGCGCTGCTTTATTTACTTTGCAGAAGTCACAGCGATGACCCCTGGGGAAGATAATTAAGGTGGAATCAACATTTCATGCCGTACGTGATGAGCATATCAAGACAATTATGCTTTTCAGCAAAAGGGATGGGGGCTTGAAGCTGGAGAAAATGCTGATAAGCAGTGTTACGCAGGTTTAAATTGTGAGGAATAACAGACAGTTTTGAGTATTCAGATGTAGCTTATCCCCAGGCTGCTGCTTACACGGGATAATTAGGTCCAATGTAGTAGCTGGAGGAGGAAGCTGGTGAAGTGGGAGTGCAGCCTTTTTTTATTGTATTTATCTGTCTTGAGCTATTCCACACTCAGTTAGTCCCCCCCTGTCACTGGGGAACCCACAGAATGCTCTCCCATCTCTTTTAGATTTGTTGGGCTCATATTCATTGCCACTGATGTACGTGTCAGGTCATAGTCCTCCATTGGCATTAATGTATTCCATCATTTCCACTGTATTCAAGAAGAAGAGAAGCCAAAAAGAGATTTCTTGCCTCCCGCAAAGTTTGAACTGGGTCACGGTAACGACCCCGCAGGCCGTTTCTCTTTGCATAAGTATTCCTTTCATGACATGCCAGTTACACAGCAGATACTCAGGAAAAGTTCATTTCAATGTGAACTACTGCCCTTTTCTCTCCTTATGACTAGAAAAAGAGCACATTCGACGATGTGTCAATAAGGTCACACAGCGCCACTGAAGCACAAGATACAAAACTCAACCAATAACATCCATTTAATTTGCTGCAGTTTAGAAAGTATAGTGCCACCTGCAGGTAATGAGTAATCTTTCTTTTTAGCTGGAACTAGACATTGTTTGGTAGAAAAAAAGAAAAGAGATGTTGTTGAAATCTTGTACACATCTGTTGTTTGTATATAGAGCCGTTAACTCTGAACAGGGGACTATGTCTTTCTTTTAGCACTTTAGCTCCTTTGTCTAAGCCTTAATGCTTGAAATATCCCCAGTTTATAGATATTGAGAAACATAAGTACATTCTAAATCACATCATATTAAAAGAACCCATAACATAAGTGCTATTTTGCATGTTTCAATGGCATTAAAACACAAACACACACACACACACACACACACACACACACACACACACACACACAAATACACTCACATATCTCATTTAAAATAATTGTCAAGCTAAATTGTGACGGCCATCGGGAAATAAGAATTATTTTATGTGTGCTGTACTCATTTCACGCCTGATGGACTCTCACCTTTAACCGGAAATGTGCATGTCTTTCGATGCGGTTTCAGGCACAGGTCTTCTAATAAAATAATAATGGAGGCATTCTCCCTTTTTAATTGGAAATTGTTAGAATGACATATCAATCTTGCTGCAGAGATGCCCTTTCCATGTATACTGTAATTGAAACGTTCCCTATTTCCCACTCAGAATCTCACTATACAGGAGATTAAGATTGTTTATGTCTTGCAAATCTAGACTATCTGCATGGTTATTATATCCTTTTCTGAGCACCATATCATCATATCAATTAATTTGTATGTATTTTCTGAATAATATCTTGACGCTTGTGTGATTTATTCCCTCTGTATTCTGGGTTGTAAATGCTTCTTGCACAGAAACACACTAATGTGCAATTCTCTTTTGATTCTCAATGATATTAGCAATACTGTTATGTTTAGTGATTCATCCGCCTTCATAGTATTTGCTTTTTGCAATTTTTCATTCCAAAAGCTCCGATTCCCATTAGCATTTTTGCAATTACCCAGAAATTCTATTAAAGTTCTTGGCAATGAAATGACAGGAAATTATCAACCTATTAAGCCCCGGAGCTAAAAACAACATAATGTGCACAGTATTGTATGGTAATCATTTTCATTAGAGAAAGAAACTGTGAATTACTACCTGTGTTTAACCACTCAAAATTCCTTTTTAGGTATTCATGGCATAAGGCTGACAAGTGAACTGAAGCCGAGCAAATAAAACCTGGCAGCCGCTGGATAAATGGCTGCATGTTTGGGTCATGATAAGGAAGAATTACATTTTTTACACACCACTGAGGAGAGGAAAACAAAACCTGGTGTTGGGTTAAAAGCTCTTTAAACTGTTAGAAAATAAACCAGTGGGGGGAAAACAGAAAGCATCATTCTGTCTTACTGGTTTAAGCTTTTTTCTCGATGGAAGATGTAAGTGATTTAGAGCTCATCAAAATGACACAGTATGGCCCCCAAAGCACACATAGTAAAAGGCTTGATAGTGGTCCGCAGGATGGGTAAGGTACTGTATCAATCTTTTGGGGGCGTCCTAATGGAGCTATTAAGGAGTCAGTTGTCATATTCAAAGAACTTCATTAATCATGACAAGAGGGATAATACTCTTTCATTTAACAGGTCAACTTCAAGATTCTCCATATTATGTGTGATTGAAAGTAGCACTTTTATCCTATCCATCAATCCATCCATCCATCCATCTTCAGTCCATCCATTCCTCTATCCTCCATATTCCATTCTCCATCCATCCAGGAAGTCAGACTCATCTTTGCTTGACCTGTTTAATGTCAACCTGTTTTTCACACATTGATGTAATTAAGCTGGACATTTACAAGCAAATGGTAAAGAGGCGTTGCCAAACTATGGCAGTAATATGTTTTATGATAATGACCAGAACAGAAACAATAAATGGTGCTGCAAGGATTGTTTTATGTCATTGAAAGAGCCAGGCAAAGCTTGAGTTTACTGAATAGCATTGATTTCTAATATTAAGAAGCAATATTACAGAAGGTTTTATGAAGTTTGGTGTGATTTTAAAAACCAATGTAATTTATAGTGGAAAATATGCTTTATTTTCTATCTTTTTTAATTTATTGTAATATGTTGTCTTAGGTTGCACTATCAGTTATGGGTTGGAAAGTTTAATACTAATCTGAAATTATCAAAAGAAAAGAAATACTCCAACCAAAATTTAAAGTATACAATACAAATGTTGTATATCAGATGTAAATACCTCAATTTACACGTCAGATAATAAAACAATATATGTATTTCTTTAGTATTCTTTTAGAGATAAAACATACTCAAGGGGTGCCTGGTAGCTTATCAAGGAGGCTGAGGTTTGAATCTGACCTTCTCCCACTTCCTGGTGTATTTTCCTAGGGCAAAATAAAATTAAAATAAAAACATTACTCAAGTAATTGATTACTTGATCAACACAAATTCATTGCCAACTATTTTGATGAAATATGTATCACTTCCAGCTTCTCAAATGAGTGCTTTTCTCTGTTATATATAGTGAAAAAATGTAATGTTTTCATTAAGAAAATCATCTGCTGACTTAAAACAACTCATAAATGAATCAAAAAGAATAACAATCAGCAGATTTATCAATTGTTTGTTGCAACATAGCTTATTTTTGGTCATTAGTCAGATATACAAAAGCCAGAAGGAAAGCGTAAAGATGAACAATCAGTTCAGTCTTAAAGGACAAAAAAAGGGGCACGAGGCCGATGTTACATTATCCCAGCCAGTTGGCAGCTTGGCTCCTGAGAACCCACTCCCACTGGGTGTGAATCTGAAATCTAACAGCTAATGGCAACAGTCGCCCCATGTAGTGCTACTGACAGCAAACTAATGCCCACACATACAGAGTGCAGCACAAGAGCTGTCAACGCCCCACCATGACCCTGTGGGTATAAACTGGCAAAAGAATCCACCCTCAGTTGAAATTGATGGCTGTTGTTTCTTTTTACAACACCTCTTGAGCACTTGAGCCTTTTACCACTGAGGGTGGATTTTCCTCTTCAGTGTTTGTCTTATAATTATAAGAGGGAGCACACTGAACTGGTCAGGGAAAGAGCTATTATTATCCAGTCTGTAAACACAATTCAAACATTTCTTTTAAGCTCTCTCACACACACATTTCTCACACATGGATCTGCAGCAGAATAAAATGCCTGCTGATGGGCAACAAATTGAAAGGAAAACCAAAGTTTCTTAGTCATGTTCTCTTTTTCTTCTCATGCAGGACACTCTGTTGGAGAGATTAAACATTATGTTTGCCAGTGGCGGGCCGTCAGGGCCAGCAAGGCCTTCTCTGCTGGCCTAAACAGAATCACAAAGTTATATCTATTTTATATTGTAATTGTTTTTCAGAAATATACTACATATATTATAATATTGTTTCCCTATTAGCTTATGTTCTCATTGAGAAGCTCCTGTCTCCTGTCTGTGCTCCTGCTGCTGCCTTGCTTTTTGTTTCTGTAGCCAGGACCTGGCTAGCTTGACGCCTGCTCCTTTGTCCAATCACATCTCTCTGTCTTCTCTCTCCGTTGGTTAAACACAGACGCCCGCTGGCTGCGCTCTGGTTCTGTCCTACTCACAGACAGCGCAATAGACCCCGCGCCACACGCTCCAGTACTTTAGGTGGCACTGTAGGCACTTAGTCAAGTTGGTTGTGCTACTTTAACGTGTAGAAGAAGAACACTTTAATTTGCAATTTAATGTGTTTCTATCTAACCTCAACTACATTTCTACAGCTACTGAAGGCATGTCCCTAATTATATGTAGTGCACCTTTGGGCCACTAGAGGGCATCATAGACACATAGTCTTGTTAGTGCTGCATAAAAGTAAGACAATTGAATATATAATTATCCTACAATAATCCATCACATCTAAGTGAGTTAATTTATAAGTACTTGAATTGTTTTTCTTTATCTATTTAATAATCATAAGCACTATGCAGCCTGTGAAAAACTGGGAAATAGGATCCAGCATTTTAAAAACTTTGCTTAATCTAGAGACTAAACATGAAGATATATTAGCCTCTTCTTTTTGGATGTTGACCATCTCCTTTTTTAGTATGTCAAGTCTCCACTGTATATGAGTGCAAAACTAAATTGCCAGTATGACCGTTTAATTAGCATGTGTCACCTTTCCTGCAAGTAAAGCACATAAATTATTATGTATCTCACTGTATATCATGACAGCAGGAGGAATTAGAAGCTATCTGAATGTATTAGAGCACTATTTAATTAACAACAAAGCTACCAACCCCAGCAGGCTTTCATGAGACAAGCATTGTCGAGAGTGAGGGAATCGCTGAACAGCTGCACTCATCAAGATGAGCAGTACCTCCAGCAGCACCGACAAGCAGAATCAAGTTTATCAGTTTACAGGTTAAATACCAACACAGAGCCCCGTCAGCAGAGAACAGGAGTCCTGAGAGGAACAGATATCAAAGTAATCAACATCTGAATGCAAGAAGAGACAACACAACATTGAACAATTTCCCCTTTTTTATGCTGTCAAATTTAATCTTCAAACATCCCAACCAACAACATCCCTATTATTTATTTAGTCATAAACCGAATCCACCAACATGATACACCAATACTAATAACACAATGAAATTTTCTCCTGCAGGCCTCAACCGTCTTGATTAATGACGGCTGGTAAAAGTTCAGAAGCTTGAATTAGTTGCTGAAAGTGAAAAACAGTAGCTCATCCCAGACAGCGCTCAGAACAAACAAGCATCCGCTAAATCCATCTTGAGCAGCACACATGGCAGAATGCGAGACCGACAGGATTTTCAAATGTGTTATTTTTCAGCGTTGCTCCACAGTGCAGATACTGCGTGACTGTATCACCACAATATGAGCGAAGCACTTCAGCAGAAACTCCAGGTTCTTTCTCCGAGATCCCAGCAGAGAGTGCATTAATCATCACAGTCTCCCTTCTAAGTGAAGACAAAGAGCAACAGCTGGGGGAGAGGAGCTTGGCTTTAAACAGTACAGACTGCAGGAGGTTCAGCCATCACTTCTTGTTGTGGATTCTGACATCAATAGTAATGAATACCTCGGAGCGTTGCCTGACTGCATGAGCATGTATTGCTATCGCAGATGAGGCCGGGCTTTGGAAGTGGTTTTGTTTGTGTGCCTTTGTGTGTGCTAGTGACCAAGTGTACTTGTAATGCACACACCTCTGTGTACCTGTACACCCTCATGCATTGTTGTGAATGTGCGCCTTTGTCGGGACAGATATGAGTAATATGCAGAATAACATGTTGGCCTAAATGACCTGAACCGACAGGAACAATTAATCATGCCATTGTTGGCGCGCTTGGATAAGGCCGGTGCTTCATGCTGAGGTTACACCTGCAAGGGCTTGAGCTGCATTGGGATCCAGTGCATCTACACACAATGATCTTTAAATGATCTATGGCCGGCTGGAGCATATTTATTTCAAGCAAAGAAGCACGTGTTTGCATGGTTGTTGGGCAGTTAAAGGGTCAGTTTACAGAGTACAAAAATGTATTTTCTCAAAAAGAAAACACATGAAAAAATGGATTATCTCAATTGTGCAAATAAAAAACAACTATCTGCACACATGCCACAAAGGTGAGTAAATATGTTCGATCCCCAAATGGAATAATTGGCAGTATACACAGGCGGTACATGCCAATTCCCTTATTTGATTTCCCTGCTCCATGATCATCGCTTGACCCGAAAATCCGACCTGCCATCATGAATGAAACCGACATGAGCTACAGCTGCTCAGATTCATCTAAAATTACAAAACAACGTGCACTGAAGTCCAGTTTTTAATAAAATAAACATAACTCTGCATTCAATGGAAAATGGATGCAATTTAGGGAATTGGCATGAACCCATGAACAGCTTTGAACTGACTCTTTGACCATAATAACCCATAGTGCCCGATAATATAAATCTAAATCAAATATCCCAATCAGACCTCAGAGAACTGTGGTGAATATTTCCATTCATTCCACATTTACCAAGAAAGGATCATTTTTAATTATTCCTGAGTACTATTGGCAACCTTGTGTTGATTGTTCTTTGTGTATCATTTGTATATGCGTTACCTTGGAAATCTCATTTCTTCCTATTTTCAGCAAATATCTGCAATATTTTTCAAATCTATCGAGATTTGACAATGCTTAAATATCTGTAGCTTATTTGTGTGTGTGTGTATATGTGTGTGTGTGTGTGTGTGTGTGTGTGTGTGTGTGTGTATGTAGAGGGTGGGGGGTAACTCAACGTAATTTTATACATTGGGAAAATTAAAATATTGATTATAGCTGCTTTAAACATGTCTTATTAATTTACCTATCAGTTATGTCCCCTGTGTTTGGCAGCATGGCGGAATGAGAATGTGCACAGTAGAATTTAGAAATAAGGATGCAAGTAGGAAGGTTGACAAACATCTTACTTCTAACAAACCTAAATAAATTAGTGTGTTTAAGACAAATACAAATGCTTTAACAGTAAATATTGGTGGCTAGACGTCCGGGAATCGGCAGGCGGGATTAGTCACTAAATTCCTGTTCAGGCATTCACCTGTCAATAATCAAAGCAAATGTAATTAAACACAGACTTAAAATCGGGGCCCTCCCCGTTCTGCTCTTTTGTCCAATCTTCTATCAAGGCTATAGCCACCTAGCCAGCTTCAATGCCTTAGCCCCTCTCCACTCACTCACAATGCCAGGAGGTCTTTGCTTGCTGATCTATGTAGGACAAGCAGTGGGATGTCTGATGCAATAAATGAACAAGATGAATGTGGGGGATATGTTCATTTGAAAGCTCTTGTCACTGAGGGTTTGTCGTCTGGCTGCACAAAGGGTGGAGCCGCCCTGCCTGATTTACTTTAGATTCAAACCGTGGCTAAATTGGAAATCGTGAATCACTCTGACACCATTGGCGCAAGATGGATTACTCCAGTTAAAGGCTGCCTTTTCTTTACTTTGGTTCTTTTTAAAGAAATCATACAAAAATTAATTTTTCCGACAGACGGCTGACCCGGGCAGTCGACGAAAGGAATTGCAGAGGGAGGCCAGCACTGAGGCACTACAAAGCTGGTTTTATCAGCACAGCACTATTCCAGCGACATCCAAAAGCTCTCAGCGGCACAAGGAGCCTGGCTGAATATTTGATCAACTGTCTCAGGTTTAACAAGCCTTGCCAAACTATACCTGCCTGGAGGAAAATGATATGCCTTTGAGCAGGGTAATGCGCCCCTCCCTACACTCCCCCCCCCCCCCCCCCCCCACAAGATGTTAAGGAAATATGTGTTTGATGTTCACAATACCCAATCTGCACTAATCTCATCCAATCTTGGGCCCACGGATTTTCAGCAAAGGATCAAGATTTGCAGATTTACTGAACAATAGCTCTTTGAATGCAAATGACGCTTTCCAACATAATGAAACCATAAATTACAAAACAAAACACTCAACCACTCTATAGACTAAATGGAGCTTTTACGAATTGAATTCAATACAAAATACTATATGACTGTCCTTCACGCCAAGTGGAAACTGATGTTTTTTCATCGTGTATTTGGAAACTCTCCAACATATAAAGTCACGGATAACTTGTACAAAGGTGTGAATTTGTATGTCAATGCTCTCTGTGTCTTCCTGTCTTTCAGTCTGAGCTTGAATGTGAGTCTGCGTGTCAGCGTGTATTCACCCCAAATCACCGTTGCTGGCTGCAGCTCATTGCCCAGCAGTAATATCAGGCCTTGGAGACACCTGGGACCAGTGGTGTGGGGCCTCAGAGGAGGCAACCGCCTGGCAACTGGCCCATGATTACTTTCTCCACTCTCCGGAACTCTACTCTGTATATGCCATCCCAACTCGACCGTGCCATTAACCCTGTACACAGAGGGTTGTTTACAATCGCACACATGCACACAAGACAGAACTTCACATCTTAACCAGCAGCCTACTGAAGGCCAAACCATCTGCAGACCAACATCCCCATAATCTCCCTGGTGAGAGTTGTACAGCAGGAAAACCATGAAGCGACAGGGACATCTAGTGGGCATAATACAGAACAATCAGAATCAGCTTTATTGTTTGTGTGTGTACACACACATACATGGAATTTGACACAGCTCTCGTCGTACATATATATATATATATATATATATATATATATATATATATATATATATATATATATATATATATATATATATATATATTATAGATGAATAGAAAAAAAGATAATAAAAACAACAGAGTAGTCAGAGTAGTGCAAGTATGGCAGAGGTGCCAAAATAATTATAAATATTGTTCATCAGAGTGATGGCCAGTGGAGGGAAGTTGTTCCTGTCTCTGTGTCCAGGGTGTGAGGGTCTGAAGTGATCTTTCCTGTCCGCTTCCTGACTCTGGAGGTGTACAAGTCCAGACATGAGCGGTTGCATGTAAACAGTCTCTGTGATGTGTTAGTATTACAGTGGTACACAGGGTAAAAAGGAGAGGATGCCCTCTACTCAAACAGTTTGAGTTTGCATTATTTATCTTGTAATCCTTGATAATCAGGTGTCTGCTGAGTGAAGGGCATGGTGGTCGAGAATATAAACATCTTCCCCTCACCTCTCATCCTTTAGTTCTGTTTTCTTCATGCAATTTCAATCATAAATGACGTAGTTGAGATCAATTTTTTTAAATGTATTATTTTAATACACTTTTTAATCAGAAGTTGTTTTTTCACCAAGTAATTTCGTAATTTGGGGGATTAGCAGTTACACATAACAGCCGTCATCAGAAACTTTAGTTTCTGTTTCCTGTTTTATTGTGAAAGTTACCCTTATGTGTCATGTTTGTTTTACTTCCTACTTTTGTCTTTTTTCCCGACATAGTTCTCCCACACACCTGTGTTTTATTCATTTATTAGTCTTTTGTCTATTTAGGATGTGTGTTTCCCTGTTTCAGCTTCAGGTCGTCTGCTTCAGCCTTTCTTCTATGTTCGATAATCCATGTTTGTGTTGGATATACTTCTGCTTGCTTTTAGAATCAAGCCGTAAGTCCTTCTCTGTCATTAAATCATTATTCTCCCTGCAGATATATTATATATTCACTTGTGAATTTACACTATTGGAAATGTTCTGCCATCATCTCTCTCCTTGCAGCAACAGCAATGCTTTTTTAAGTCATCGTTTTATATTTTTTAGCATGCCATGAAGACAAATTACGCGTCAAATGCTCTCTTTTATGGATACGCAGTCCGTGCTTGATGAAGAAAGCTGTGGTTGTCAAAGCATGTTAGTAACCACCGTGAGTACATGTTAACTCTGACTGGGCCTTCTGAGTGACTGAAGTCAGCTAAGGCAAAGGAGGTCTGCCTCTGTTGAACTTGAGTCGTGGTACTCGAGTGCTGTTGCTTTGTTCTGAATCTGTGATCTGACTGTGCTTCATTCATTTGAATTTAACAGAAGAGAATACAAAAGAACTAGGTGGTACATGTGAAATTAGAAAATACAATTCCCATTACATTAATAAATATGGGATTAAGGAAAAAAAAGTAGCTTTCTTTTAAAAAAAAATAATAACCTAGTATATTGTCTTATTCATATGTATTTATTTATTGTATAGCCATGTGTTCATTTTCTATGCATACTTTATATATGAATAGGTATTATGTATGTACTACATACATAATATTGGCCAATATGTATTGATTAAATATGCTCTATAAATCAACCTGACGTGTGCCTTTGTGTTTCGGTGATACATCTCTAATGTCTCTTATCAGAGAAAATTAAGAGTGGATTTTATTTAATTTCCTGTGTTTATTGCCACTGTGTTATTGCCCCTAAAGGGACGACGGCAAACAACAAAAGCGATGTAAACTAGCCTCGACACGCACACACACACACACACACACGCACACGCACACAAAGAATGAGAAAAAAAACAACTGGTGTAGCCAGCAGCGTGAATGACTGACAGCCAGAGGAAAACGAACACTTTATCTAATCTCTGCTTTATGCAAATATGTCAGGGCTCGGCGTGCCTCCGTCAGGAAGAGGAAAAGCAAAAGAAATAATTGTCCAAGAGGGCGGCGCTATGAAGTCCGAACCGTGTTGAAGTTACTGTTGTCAACAAAATCCAAGGGAGTTGAAAGAGTGACTTCTGCTGACAAACGAGGAGAAAGAAGAAGAACAGCGGAGGTAAGTTGTGGTTGTGGGTTCGCGTCCCGAGAGTTGTTGACGTTGCCTGTGACCCTGGCGGTCGGGGAGCGGTAGAAATGCCGGTTCGGAGGCTCCTCCGTCAGTCCTTTGAAGTACACGGCACAACGGGAGTTGCTTATGTCTCCGTTCAGGCGACATAGCGCTCGTTTCTTCCTGGTTCGTCCAGCTGACTTCATTTGACCAGGCTGAGTGTATTCACAGTGGGCCTGACGTCGGGCTGCTTCTTCTGGTGCTCGGTGGTGGACGAGTCTTTTACTTATAGCCTACTTTGTAAATACTAAAAAAAAAGAATGGCAAGTCAAGTTTGAATTGATGATACTTGTCATTTTCTGGATTCGTCAATAAATAGTATAGTCTGAAAAAAATGTCACAGAAATCACAAAAATGTCCTTCACATAATCCGTGAGCTCGAGGTGGCCTCACTGAATAAGTTGTTTTGTTCAGGAATGAGTCAGATATCACCCTGAGGCTGTGTAACCCATAAATGTTCAACTTACTGTAATTTTAGAACCACAAAAGGAACATTTAGTGAGACTAATTTTGGTTAAGGTTAAATGACACCAACGTGAAAGATAAAGGGAAAACTAAAGGTTAAATTATCTCAAATAAACATGTATTCTTATATAAATATCCTTTTCCTTCAGTCAGTCGTTATCACCCCGAGGCCGTGTAACACGTCGTCTATGCTGCTGAAAAGAGGCCCAGATGCTCCAGGATGGATCAGGCACTTCCCAGCCAGAGCTCAGAGTTGGACCTGCATGAACCGGACACCAAGGAGCTCCAGCTCAGAGTTGACTTCTTCAGGAAGCTGGGTTACCCCTCAGCAGAGGTGAAGGCTGCTCTGAGGAAGCTGGGCCTGAGCACAGACACCAACTCGGTGCTGGGAGAGCTGGTTTTGAGCAGGACCGGCGCTGCACCATGCATGCCCAGTGCTGATGGCAATGACATCACCACTGGCCAAAAGGACCCACTGCTGCCTCCCAGTTGGGCTCTTGGACCCTACAGAATTAATCTACAACTTGGGGACCGGAAGAACACAGATATAGAATTAAGGCCCATTGTTATTGACGGCAGCAATGTTGCGATGAGGTAATCTTGATGGACTTTCCCCCCTATATTATGGAATCATAGATCATTTTGTTGAATCCTCTTTAACAATTTTAAAAGCTACGTGTTACTTCTTTGAACTATGGCAGCAGGTGTTGTCTTCTTGAGGACCGTAAAGTGTCTGTAAATCAACGCGTCATTAAACTCCGACTCTGAAATATGCATCGTTGTATTGCTTTAAAAAGAGGAGGTGTTGGTCACCCTGCCTGTGCATGTTTCTGTAATGGATACTGCTACAATATGCAAATTCTAGGGACACACCTCAAAATCTCTACCACTTCATAGATATGATATATTATACAGGAAGTTTAACCAAGCCATTCAAAGGCCTGTGGTGTTTAAACAGATTAACTGAACTTTTACTTCTCCCTTTCATATCTATCTTCTCTCCCTTGCTTATTTTTTACAGCCATGGCAACAAGGAAGTGTTCTCATGTCGCGGCATCCAGCTTGCAGTAAACTTCTTTCTGGACAGAGGTCACAGTACTATTACGGTGTTTGTTCCTACTTGGCGCAAAGAGCAGCCCAGACCGGACGGCCCCATAACAGGTGAGGATAAAAGTAGTGCATACGACCAAGCAGACAGATGGTTCTCATCAAGCAGAGTAGTGTTTGGCATACAGGAGATAGTAGTTCAATTGGAATTTAAATTGCCCGTAGGTGTGAATGTGAGCGTGAATGGTTGTCTGTCTATATGTCCGCCCTGCGGACTGGCGACTTGACTGGCGACTTGTCCAGGGTGAACCCTGCCTTCGCCCCTCGACAGATGGGATCGGCTCCAGCACCCCGCGACCCTAAACAGGATAAGTGGTTTGGATAATGAATGGATGAATGGGGATATTAGAGGTAGAAATCACAAATTCCTTTGTTATTTCAAATCACTTCATTCAGTTCAATTCAAAGATTTGTTGTCATGAGGCGTCAACCACCAGACTGAAAAAAAGTGAGCTAAACTCAATTTTTAATTGTTCTCAAACCCCTAAACTTAAACACACAACGTACACTGTTGATCCAATTAGGACTGCGATTTATGACCATTTTCATTATTGAACGTCTTAAAGAAATAATGTCTCTTACCAAATAACACAAATAATACCTGACAAAATAAAAGTATGAAATACCAGCATTGAGGAGATAAAATATGTCTATGTGCATGCCAGTCACTCTCATTGACGCTCAGATAATAAATATTCTAATATAATTTTTACTGATGACAGAAATACTCTGTCGAATGGAGCACGGCTGACCGGCACTTCACCGAATACCAAGACTAAGAACAGGACCAAACTCTAAATCTGTTCTAAGAACGAAGAATAAAAGCATTAATTGGCCATTTTTCAAGTTTTTTTTTCTATTCCCTACTTCTTGGCGGAGAGCACAAACTTCTTTGAGTCTCTGTTGGTTGCCGGCCAACACATAACGGCACATAAACTTGTAATTGAATCGTTGTTTTACACTTGTGTTAGATTAAACAAACAAGATATAACATATTGATCAGTCAGCCTTAGAGCTGTTGTAAGGAGTGTTAAGCACATTTTCCAAAATGTTGAACTCCAGGAATCAGTGTTTCTTTTGCTTTGCTTTGTCCCTGAAGACATTTATGTTCCACTAAACAGAGCTGTTCTTTTAAAAAAAAAAAAAAAAAAAGAAGTAATAATGATCAAAACGCCACTGAAACTGACTCTTTAGCAGGTATGCATATTACTGGAACTGAAAATGAATACCATAATAGCCATGGGCCACTGTTTCCATGTTGTCTGAGGCAGAACTACTGAACACATGACAAAACTATGAGGAAACAGTTAAGATTGTGAAACAGAGGATTACCCAGATATCTGCCAAGTTATGATTTCCGACTAACACCAAGACAACTGTAAGTGTGGGCATATGTTACGAAAAATTTACTCTAATAGTTTCTGTTTCAGTAGAACACAAAAGAGCTCTACTTTTCAGACAGCCGAGATCCTAAGATTTTTAGGTGTATCTGACACAGCCAGATTGTCTTAATGGCTCTTGGTTTCAAGCTATTCATGCTTTTCTAAAGTTTGGCACCTTCAACAACAACTATGTAATGATGGGTGGATCATCTTTTGAAAATGGATGCATCCTCTCTCATGATTCATATCTGTATCTGTAAAGACAGGGTGGAGTAATCCTAAGCTTCTATGTTCAATCAAGGAAGTAAAAGTTGGCTCACAGTCATTCCTGGAAAAGCCCCAACAGGAAGTAAAGCTGTGTTTTTTTCTTTGTGTAGATTATAGTTAACTGCTGTCAGTCATCTACAGCAAGAGGTTAAGTGGAGACATAGGCACTTAAGCTAGAAAAGCGCTTTTAAGTGTTTGTGTACTTTGTCTTTATGGCAGTAGCTCAGCCATTCACACTTGTCTAGTCTCTATGAAATCTTGCTGAGTCATACAATTTGTATGTTTCATTTTACTTCTTCCATGTGTAATAGGCTCCTCCTGTGTTCGTGTGTGTGTGTGTGTGTGTGTGTGTGTGTGTGTGTGTGTGTGTGTGTGTGTAGGTGTGTGTGTGTGTGTGTGTGTGTGTGTAGGTGTGTGTGTGTGTGTGTGTGTGTGTGTGTGTGTGTGTGTGTGTGTGTGTGTGTGTGTGCGTGTGTTTATTTTACCTTTATTTTACCATTGTTTTACCAAATAAAATCAGTTGAAAATCAATTTTCATTTATAATGATGACCTGGAGGCAGCAGCACAGTCCAGTGCACACAAGAGGCACAAACAACACAGATACAATGCAGGATGAAAAACACATTCAAATAAAAAATAAAAAGAGGCTAAAAACAACAACATAATTAGTTAAACAATTATAATAATATTATTAAAATTAATAACTAAAAATAAAAAATAGAATGGAAGAGAGAGAGAGAAGTGAGGTATGTTCAACAAGTACAGCAGTCAACTATGACTTGCTGCAGCTTTTGTTTGAATATGCTGAGAGAAGTGAGAGCTGTTAGTTTAAGTGTGTTTTGCAATGAGTTCCAGTCATTTGCGGCGGCAAAATGAATCTCATTATGACCAAACACAGTATGGACTTTTGGAATGATGAGCCTAATAAAGTAAATCTTAAATGGTGAATGCTGACAGAAATGTGCAGAAGGTTTGAGAGATAGTGAGGGGTCGTTCCCAAAACGGATTTATAGACCATGAGCAGCCAATGTTGTCGCCGCCTGGTGTGGAGGAAGGGCCAATCCACTAGTCTGTAGAGATCACAGTGGTGGGTGGTGAAGGGTGCACATGTGGCTAAACAGATTGCTGAGTGGTGGAGTGTGTCCAGTTTTCTGAGGGTAGTCTTTGATGCCATTTTTTAAATGATATCGCCATAATCAAATAAAGGAAAGATGGTCTTTTTCACAAGGGTTAATTTGGCAGATTCTGTAAAGGAGGCCTTGTTTCGATAAAGGAAACCCAGTCTGGCTTTAACTTTAGCCAGAAGGTTATTGATGTGTATATTTAATGAGAGCGATGAGTCCAACCAGAAGCCAAGGTATTTGTAGGAGCTGACAAACTCCAGCTCCGAGCCGTCAGCAGTGTAGATCTTGGGAAGGCTGGGGAAGATGAAGTTTTTCCAGTCAAACAGCATACATTTGGGGTGTGTGTGTGTGTGTGTGTTTGTGTGTGTGTTTGTGTGTGTGTGTGTGTGTGTGTGTGTGTGTGTGTGTTTGTGTATATGTGTGTGTCTCTGTGTGTGTGTGTATTATGTTTTCAGTCATATTGCAGTGAAAATCATACAATATTATGTAAATATTAGAACGTTTGTAAAGGTTATACCTTATCGGATGTCTTTTGTCTGGGATTGACTGCTTTTTCAAAATGCTTTTGTGTTTTTTGTACCATGAACGTGTGGTTGTACATCATGGCAAAGATGTCGTATTACAAAACAAAGGTTATTACTTTATAATAATACAAGTACCTCCTTGTCACTATCTCTCCCCATCCATCTGACTCATGACTGTTTAAACTTTCAGATCAACACATCCTGACGGAGCTTGAGAAACGTAAAATCGTGGTCTTCACTCCATCGCGCCGGGTTGGTGGTAAGCGAGTGGTTTGCTATGATGATCGCTTCATTGTCAAAGTGGCGTATGAGTCCGATGGAGTGATTGTATCCAATGACACCTACCGCGACCTCCAAGGAGAAAGACCTGAGTGGAAGAAATGCATCGAGGAGAGACTCCTCATGTTCTCCTTTGTGAATGACAAGTAAGCAATTAGCCTGTTTTTCTTCCTAAGCATGTGAGGATCCGCATTTTTCTTCCATGCATGATATTTAATTGGGTTCCAGAGGGTATATTGCATCTTAAGGGTCTAATCAGGGAAGCTTTATTATGCAGCATCCAGCTGATTTGTCACAAGTGTATTTTTTTTCCTCCAGATTCATGCCCCCAGATGACCCTCTCGGTCGCCATGGACCCAGTCTTGACAACTTCCTTCGGAAGAAGCCACTGCCCTCAGAGCAAAAGAGACAGCTCTGTCCTTATGGTAAATTTTGATTAACATAGAGCTCCATTCCTTTAGCGGTTTTGGACGATGAAGTAAATTGCTTCCCAAATGAGATTACCTATAACTTATGTGTACCTGTTTGTCCATTTTTGTTTTCCTCAGACAAAAAGTGTACTTACGGTATCAAATGTAAGTTCTACCACCCAGAGCGGTCAAACCAGTCCTACCTGTCCTTGGCTGATGAATTGAGAGAAAAAGCCCAGATTTCTACTGTAAAAGAACAAAAGAATGCCATATTGTCAACCAGACAGCTTCAGTCTGATCTTGAGCCAGCTCACGATGCATTTTCCCATCCTAAAGACTCAAACACAGAGCGCACAAGAGACCAGCAAAGTTACTCACATCCCAGTCAGGTTCGCGAAAATACACTGTACTGGGAGGATCCTAGAAAAAGCCAAAATAATATACCCTGTCCTGTAACAGGAAACCAGGGTCAGAAAGAGTGGCCGGGGCTGCACTCCATGCCAAATCATTACTATGCCAACATCTCTCACGATTACCTGGATTCTGGCCTTGGCTCTTATGAGAGTCAGTACTCTGACTATTCACATTGCCTCAACAACTCCCACAGGCTCAGTCCTCAGCAGCAATGTGCCCTCACTGGGCCCAGACATGCCCCAGTGCATTTGGAGAAAAATAACACCAGCCAGTCTTGCATGTGCTGTTCCCACATCATGCCAGCTCACCAGCAACACCATGGAGACCAGGTCACCAAAGGTCCACTCAAATATGACACCTACCCTCCTCACATGTTCCCGGCCAGTGTGCCACACCAAAACAGCCTCCCCAGCCATGTCCCTTACAGTGGAGCCCCACATCATCAGCAACATTACTGGTCAGATCCCTTTCAGGGACTGCCCCAAGCCAGGACATCATGTGTTCTCCCTTCTTCGGCCCATTCATCACACCCTCACAACTGCTTATACGGAGGCCAACAGTACCACTCCTGGGACCAACAACAGTCGTCCTCTGCTGCGCACGACCGACAAAGGTTGGAACTCCGTAAGAAGCTGCAAGCCATCTTTAACCCGCAGCAGGTGGATAAAGTCATGGAAATGTTTCCACATGTGATAAATGCGGAGAAACTGGCTGCAGAGATCCTCAACCTGAAGGCTCAGAGAGGGATATTCAGCTAATTCCTCTGATTATTTCCTTCCGTGGCGTCTTCCGCCATCAGAACTGACATTATACTTGTGATAACTCTCTATCGTAGCAAACAAGGAAGCACATGAGAGGCTTAAAAGGTGTTTGTAAGTGTTTATAAGTGTGAGTAATTTGAAATCTAATTGAAAATACGTTTCTTCTGTGCAATTTGCCTTCCTATAAATGCATTCTTTGCAATGCATTTGTATGACATTTTACTCAAATATGACTCTATCATTCAATGATTTGGATGTAAAGTGCCTTTAGACCAAAAATATTTATGACTGAGATTTTAGAGTTTCGACCTTTGATGCATATTGTGTCAAACGTGTCAAATATTTATCTTTCTAAAAATAAGTTATTGTGCAGAAAGGAAACAATGTATAAAGTATTACATTATGTTTTATGTTCACTATAGTTCTCCAGAACAGCGTGTTGTTCAATAGTTTGTCTGTGAGGTGGAACTACACTATATTACAATATTATGTGGCTGGCCGATGCATTCAGCTGGTGTCAATCCAGTCATAATGAAACCTAACCTCACCAGGAAAATGAGGACACTGCTTTGACACTAGCAAAAGGAATTTGCTGGTGTGTTACCACCCTATATTGTAATCAGCATCAGTTTCATGATACAATCTCAGAACAGGTGTTGCTGTGATATTGCACATGTGTTTGGATAACTTTGCGATTGACAAATGACAATTTAACTGTGGAATGTAATTCTCATCAACATGCAGATGTATGTTCTCATATGCATACTGTGAGATAACTGCAAAGTTGGCATATCTAGGAATAAAATAATTATACAACAATGTAACTGTTTGATATAATGTGTCTCAGTTAGGTTAGCGCTATCCAGTCTTTCTTGAGCTGAGCTAATTCATTAAAAATGTCTCCAAAGTTTCTAGAAGTGAAGCATTTCACCAGACCATATTGCCTAAGATTCCTCCCAAACTCCCTTACTACATTTTACAAGTATGCCTCCTACACACAGACCTGCCTACTACAACTATTTTTCTGTAAAAAGCCCAAGGGTTTTACAAAATAAGAAATGCTCTTCAGCTCATGTTGCAAGCTTAACCTAACAGAAACTTATTTTTTGTTTCACTATGTGAGGGGAAAGGTTAGTGTGTGTAATAGGCCCCTACTGTGTGTGTGTGTGTGTGTGTGGGTGGGTGGGTGGGGTGCGTGCGGTAAACGCATTCATGATCCCCAGAGGAGAAATGGTAATCACAATTTTTAGTTAATGCAAAAATACCTTTAAAAACTAATAATATTCTCATCGTACCATGCCGTATGCCTGCTAAACAGTAACATTCTATCATCATTGTGAGCATGTTTGAGCATTTAGGACCCTTTTTAGGAGCATTTACAGCAACATATTTAAGTTCATAGTGCTCAACTGGTTTTAAAGACCTTTGGTTTTCCAACCCTAAGCTTGAAATTCATCATTTCTCAGTGAGGTTAAAATACCTTTACTGCTCGTTTTGTGAGCAAACCAGCCTACCAACTAACTCAACAAAAGAACAGCAATTACTTTTTGGAACACATCATCACTGACCGTCCACGCTCACACAACGGAAGTCGTGACATGATATTTTTATTGGGAATTACAAAAGAAAATACATCAGTTTTATGTATATTCTTTGATACAAAGACTTTTCTCATTAGTTTTTAAATCCATACATGTATAACTACTGTTCTGCACTCTTTCTATGCATTATAATGAAAGGTTTGACATCAGCAGTTCTGGTCATTCCCAGGCCATCAGTAGTTTGTGGAATGATACAAAGGCGCCATAGCCAGGCTTGCTGCAAAGGACAGAAACAGAAATAACAAAATATGTATAATGTCCATAAGAAAAGGTAATGTAAAGTTTATGCAGACAATATTCAAAGCAGAAGCTAATGGCACAGTTAACTGCGAGCTGCTGGCTTAGCCGTCGCCATGTAATGCCAGAGGTAAGTCTTGCATTTTGTATGAAGCACTTAAAAAATAAAATCTTTCTTGAGTTAATAAATAACACAGGGTGCATAAAGGTGGTTTTAAAGATAATCCTTTAATTTATCCATGTGTAGGATATAATAGTGTTGCAAGTATTTTGCTTCACTACCGGTTTAGTGAAGAAAAGATGACATTTGAGCCCCGATTGTAAAATGTGTTGTTATTGTAGGCAAATTAGTTCACAACTCACATACCAAGTTTACCCCTTATCTCTTAAATGCTGTACTTTGAGGCTGAAAAGGATTTGCTGAAGACATTGTTTGGCTGTTGAATACCTATTGACCACAGTCACTTTATACGGAGTGACACCTAAGTGTAATGTTATGTGTTTATTTCAGGCTTTTTGGATTCATACATTAATATGTTTTAACAAATGATCCTGGTAGAACATTATAAGTTATTCTAAATGAACTGTGTGAATCTGAAATGTGATATCAGAGTGACGCAGTGGTGAACACAATAAATCCCAGGGAAGCACTGAATGTCAAGGTTACACACCCTGAGACCCAATAGGAGATTGCATGTTGCTTGTGTTTACACAGTAAGAAAATGAGACCAGTTACCATTCAAAGTAGCTATGTCCCCTGAGGCTGCCGTCATGCAATCCGTGATCAGGTGTCTGCAGCTCCACCCCAAGGTGGAGATCTGCCTCCCCCTGCAGGTGACCCATGTAACGAATCGTTCCTGTGCTGATCCGTCCAGATGGCAACATGATCCTGACCCGGTGACCAAGCTCCAGGTCCATTGGGGAATGGGGTACAAACACCCGGTGAGGCCCTTTGGACGTCCTCCATGATCTCCCACTGAAAGGAAAGGGGTATAATCAGTAATGCAACAAAAACAGAGATGATACATTTTAAAGTGCTTTAATTGACAATTTTAGAAACATCAGTAATATGAAACAATGTACAATGAGTGTTCTTTCTTTGCTGAAAATATCTAAATTTCATTGTCAAGTAAAATAGCATTGATTAAATCTGTAAAACATGGAGTATAGTTTGACGTACAAGACTCTCATCCACTAAGTTATAGCATTAAAAAATTGACAAGCACATAATTAATTTGGTGTTAATTAGCAAGCTTTAAAGTTAGCTGTTACCCAGTGTCCATGCTAAATTAAGCCGCACAGATACGTCAATGGTCAATCTTCTCATCTAACTCTCTGCCAACTATGCTTTAATAAGGGCTGCACGCCTGCACCTGGTGGCTGAAGAGTAGGAAGGTTTCGAGCTTAGTGCCAACGATAAGGATAACTGGCTGCCTGACAAACTGCTTGCATAAGTGTCACCCCTTGACGACACCTCTGAACCTCTGTGTTCGTACATCACTCTTGAGACACCACCTGTTTGTTGGAAATGAGCAGTTGACATCATTATTGAATAAAAAAACAAAAGAAATGCATAAAAAAACTTCTAACTGAGCTCAGTGTGTCATTCACTTGAACATTCCCCTGAGGCGTCTCCATTGTACACCCCTGTTTCTCCATGCTCATCACAACCGTCCACATTCACCAACAGTCCAGTCGGAGAAGCCAGCTGAGGAAAAGGAGACAAGTTATCGTCACTGAAGTCCAGTGTTGGAAAGTAATAAAGTACTTCTACACAAGGTTTGTTCTGAAAGTTCTGACATTTTTATGAGTATGTTTCTCTCTAGGTATTGCTACATTTACTTCAGTCAATGATTGAATACTTTTTCCACCCTGTCACAGGTACAACTTCAACCACACACATATATTCATGAGTTCACCTGATTAAGTAACTCTCCCTGTTTTCTTTGCAGCTCTGCAAACCTCCGCTCCCATGAGGCTCTCTCACAGGTGACCCTGGTCTTGAGTGACAGTATATCCTTCTCGGTTTTGGTCAGTCTTTGGTAAAGTGCTGTTGTACGGTCAGGACTGCCTGGGATGGATGCTATTCCTTTACTTTCAGATCCTGACAAATTAAATCAAATGGGGTCATCAAATTGTATCTTTATTTACACGCGCTGACAGGATGTAAAGTAGATTTGTAGCAGAAAGCAGATAGAGCTTTGGCTCCATAAACTCAATGGGACAATACAATGTTTTGTTGGTTTACCCTAATAGATGTGGTAGATAGACTGTATTTCTTATACTGAAAGTCATCCTTACCCACAAATTGTTTGAGCTGTCGGCTCGTGTCCTCTATATTGTGACGTTCCCTTGGAATGAATTTGATTGCATTGTATGGGCATATCTGAAATGCAAATAAATATTGTTTATGTCCACCATAAAAATCAGCCCTTGTCAAAACTTGTTAATAATGAGATGTCCAGATTTAAATGACACATTTTACAGAGTAAGAACTCACCCAAAGGAACCTGCAGGTGCAAAGTATCCCCTTGAATGTCCATGTAAACGCAGTCCACAGGATATATGCCATCATGTTGAAGCATGTTCATCTCACATTGTGATATTCTGACTGGGGAAAGAATTACTGTTAACATGAATTAAGGGAGCGGGGGGAGGCGACGGGGGGTAATCTGAAATGATATTGGTCTTAACATTACCATGTATTGACATTGGTTTTACTGGACCGTGTTATAATGAGTTCAAAGGATCAGGTGTCGGCTGCTAAAGAAAGAAGGCTATGCCATCTTTAATTGGATGCTGCCACGCTACGTCTGAAACAAACACACATGAAACCATGGATGCCCATTGTATGTGAAAGGAACAGGTAGAGCTGGACACTGACCTTTGCCAGAAGCTTAACTGTAGGATGGAAGGAAACAATACCATGCGGGGTCATAAGGAGACGATAGTTCCCATTCCTGCTCAATGGGTCTCTGTCCTAGTCCATGTTGAATGCTAATGTGTTGCTCTGACCTGTTGCTATATGCGCCACGTCTGCGTGAACAGTGCTGCTGACGACTGCTGGGGTGGTAAATCTTGTCTAATCCTCTTAGTCATGCAGTTACAGAGCCCAGTTCTATTCAGGCTGCTTAATTTGGGCTACTGAGCCTTACCTATAAACAATGTGAATAAGCCTCCATATGCACTGCAAGTGTTACCCCTGTTGGAGGAAGGAGGATTCAGTGTCAGCATCCATCTGCGCCTTCTGTCTTTCGATCCAATAGTAAGAGCTGAAGTGATGATAAACAAATGTTGGAAGAAATATTACTTGAATTTCCATTAATTTTGCAACATACTTTATTTATTAACATGGGACAGCTCTTCATTACTGTTTTTTACACAAAGTAAAATATAACAACCCAAGGGACTTTAGACGTCAGACCTTTTTACTCAACCAACACAGAGGCATGTGGACATAGTTAAAAAAAACACAAAATCAACAAAGTTGAGCAAACATGGTCAGTGTAACCTGGGATGCCATTAACAGTATAACAAACTTTATTATGTTGGAACTCTTAGATGCTCTTAAAGCTCAAATTGTTTCTCTGTATCTGTTAAGGTTGCTTTCATAGTAAAAGGTCTGAACCAATGGTCCCGGGTCCAGTAGAATTAAAGATATGGCTGCAATTTTTGGACCGTGCTGCTGGACAATGATTGAAAACATACACACAAGTTAACCAAGGAAGGGCTGATTAATTCTACTGACTGCCTCCTTTCTCCATCATGATGTTAATTTAGTGTGTTAGTTATTTGTAATTAGTTCATGATACCTAGATCAAACACTAAGCACAAGATCTACTAAAACGATAAAGACTTTGAAACGATTTGAACCTTTAGGCCCTTTTATAACCCTTCTGTTTTCATTTAGTGGTGCATTCAGTACTAATGGAGCAAATGATCAATACATCAAATTACTCCAACCCCAGGGCTTTGGGGCCTCTTTGTCTCATTTGGAAATCCAGCCTTGAACCAAGGAGTTTGATTTAACACTGGAAAACAGGGTGAGTGTGTCAGAGCGTCGTTGGTGAAGAAGTGTCTGCGATGACACTTGCAGCCTAATATCAGATAACAGCTTTATCATTTTGAATATTATAATTTCAACACTGCTTGTAAAAAAAGGCTCAATTGATGTGAACGTTAACACTCTCAAACTAGAGCTGAAAGTTGAACAATTCACCTTGACCCAACTTTAATTTATTTTCCATTTTATAACCATGAGGCCAACGCCCAGTAAAATGAGGAAAGTGAGACTGCAACCCAGACCTTCAGTCTCATTGTCAGGAAATTAACCATGAAAAGGGTTGATTCTCCTATTGATTATAATACAATAGTCTTTAGTTTCATAGCAAAGCTGAGCATTTAAGTGAAATGCGAGCCTTCAGACAATATCTACATTGATAATTGCTGTGCATGAATAGCCGTTTAACATCAGCACTTATATGTTCAGTTCTGGTTAGGTGTGCTACATCTCTCTGTTTCACTCACAGGCAGAATTTCTTTTTTATATCCTTTGAATTAAAGCTGAACATCTACACTTCAACAACATATTGACTGTGCCAATTCAAATCTGTATAAAGTTGTGTGTAGACGAAAATAAGAATACTTGTGTCACACTCCAAATACTTATGACCTTGTCTGTACACACAAACTAACCGAACAGTTACTCACACTCACATCTCTGTTGTCAATGAATTTGCAGCATGTTGGAAAACAACAGTGTTTTTGTAGAGGACCTTTCGGAATTATGCAAATAATTTATACAAAAACTATGCGGTGTGTGATATCAAGGGAAAATAAGACAAGTCAGCAGTCGTAAATAGAAAACCATGTTGATTACTGTAATAAACAACTGCATGCATGTAAACGTGTTCCCAAGAATATGTGAGGATAAACCATATCTATGGGTGTAGTGGGTGAAAACAAATCACCTGGGACAATGAAGACTATTTATATAAAAAATGACAAAGGAAGGAATTCTAAATGGATTTTGCTTGCATCCTAATATGTAAAGAATATATGTGCACTATGTGTGTGTGCGTGTGTGTGTGTGTGTGTGTTTTGCTTCCTTCTGGGCACTCTCTTGATTACAGCTAATTCCCCTCACCTGTCCTCCTCAGCTGCCTTCCATCAACCCCCCAACTCCACACTATATCTATTCCTGTTCACCACATACTCATTGCTGTACCTTTCATTCTGTTGCAGTCGTCGTCGTGAGCTTGAGGCTAGTCCAGCCGCCTCCCCGTGCTCTGCCTTATCTCTCCAGACCACGTCTCCCCACTGACCTGTGAAACTGGCTGCCGGATTCGTCCTCACATCTTCATTCCCTGCTTCCAGTTGATAAACCTTCCTTATCACTTCAACTACCTTTTTGTCCTGCGTTTGGTTCCCGGCTAACTACATCGTAGCATTGTCGACACGTTGAAAAGGTTAATGGTAAATTATACAATTTCAGACCCAACAGCAGTGTTGCAATTGTTTGGGCACATTAATGCTAACTATTCCCACAGCTTCTAGTCAAGTGAAAAGATTACCATATTATGGGAGAATGTATCTTTAACCATTGGATGCTTAAGTTATGAAAGGACGGTAAGTTAATATTTTGTGTATTTACAATTTAAATCTAGACCTGATTTTACCACCTCCAGGATTTTCTCTAAAACTTTATCTTCCTAATAATGACACCTTAAAAGCCAAACACTGTGGACTACATTTCATGCTTTTCATGAAGCTGCAATGAAAAAAAGAGGTCTTTTGTCACCTGGATTGTGCAACTGCCTTTTGTGTCATGGCCAAGAATTCTACGTTCTTTAGGCCACAAAGAGCTGATTGTAGTTTGTGGGGGCTTTATGGCTGACGGAGAGAAGGGGTCTGATTTCACATTGTGTTGAACAGAAACCAGCTCCCTATACAATCCCCCTTTAGGGCACTGAAAACTCACCTGTACTCTATAGACTCTCAAAGGCCTAATCCACTGAGTTATTTGAGTAAATCTTTAAATGTTGGTTGCATAAAGTTATCCTCTACTAAAGTACTGCTGTAATTTTGTATATTGTAATATATTCTATGTTAAATTGGCATGGAAGTGGTCTCAAATGATATTTCAGAAATTGAAGGTTGAAATGGCAATTCGAAGTTAACCATGTAGCGCAATGCAGTGTAGAGAGTTTTACTAAATTTGATTTTCTCTTCTGGGGTGGGGAATTGTATATCACGCTGAATTGGGGTTTAGAAGAAATATTTGATTTGTTTCCTCTTGGGTTGACCAGATTCCAGGACAACTCGTAACCAGGCAAAGGGATAATTATGAATCTGGTGCCTTCAATTTTGGTTATGCATATTATGAAAATGTCCAACGTACCTTTTCCAGGAATCATTACCGCATCAATTCCCTTGAGACCCACCAATCAACTGCAAGCCGTTGGTTTCCTCCTCTCGCACCAGTGTAGCTGTGCAGGTGAGAGTTTCCCCTTCTTACATCGCCACTTCAGTGCCGTTGGCAAGAAGCAAAAGGGGGGAGGTGACAGACAGCAGCAGAGAACGGGAACACCAGAGAGAGCTCTCATTTACTTCAACCACAGCTGACAAAAAGAATCTCTACAAACTGCACCGCAGGTGAGACGACTTTTAATAGAAAAACAATTTTAAAGCTTTGTTTGTGCACGTGGTGATGCAGGTAAACAGTGACGCTATTGTAGCCAGGGCTTGATGCGGCTATCTGTGATTCTGTTACAAATTATATTCTACCTATGCATTATTCGGATGTTATGTCAATCACCAGCAAATACTTTTGATTTAATTTAAGTGTCGATTTGAGTTAATCCAAGAATTCCCTCATTCTTTTTTGATCACAATTTGTATCATATTTTTTGAAGATTACTTATAATTTTGTTATTTATTCTCATAAACGATATACTTTAAATTATCCTAGTTTGGCTAAATACAATGATTCACTAAAACTTTATTTTTTCTGTTGATGGCGTCCACCACCGAAAAATACAGACGCCACCATTCATTCCCCTTTACTACTGTCTCAGATATACAGTATACCCAGAAGGTTCCCATTAAATCAGTCTAATAATCAAGTATTGGCCTTGCTTAACCAGTACAACATGATGCAAGTGTATAGGGACCAACAGCAAGATTTATTTGCAGCATGATAATTTAGCACCTGAACACACCACTTGACATCAAATTGAATATCATCTAAGAAAACTACTCTTCATTGTTCCAGTTAAACTCTGCATTTTCACCTCGACGCCAACATGGCCAGTGTTGTCACTCAGTTTCTAGGGTGAAGAGCCCAAAGGACGCCTTGCTAGGAAGAGGGGGGAAAAAAACAAGCCGTGCTGCTTAGTGGTTCTCCCAAGGGCACGAGTGGAGGAACAAACACATTTTAATTGTGTTCACTGATAAACCACTGCAAGACACTGTATATTGTCACTGCACAGAAATAAGATGGACCTCCATGAGGGGGTGATCACTGAGGCAATTTGCTTATTATGCTTTAAATTAAAAATAGTTTGACCAAGTATTTTGTTCTAGGTTTTACTTATTTGAGAAACCTTGTAAGTGCAGCTTTAAATCTCACATTTATAAATGTCTTAATATTGTAACTGAACAATTATGAGATCAGGTTCACTGAAACAATTATAGGACTGTAAACAGAGGAGACCACAGATGACTTGGCAGTCCCAAATCAAAAGAACTGCTCGGGTGAGTTGCAATGGATGAGCTTGGCTGCAATGCCACCTGTTGCCCAACATGGGCAACAGATAAATGGTGCCCACAGTAGTTTCTACCATGAAGCTCTTGTCTGACTCAAAATTATTTATTTTTATTTAATCAGTTTAATTATAGCAGAACATGTCGGCCTTTTCATTTATGGTGTTTGTATGTTTGGTACTTCTTTTACCAGGACATGGCTTCATTACAGGCTGGCCAAAGAGCTCATTCCCTTTCTACGAATGTGATAATGACCTCCACTACTTTTATAAAGGACGCAGGTGGGGAAGTGTTTGCTTATTTGATATCACTGTCAGTATCTCTGCATACACTCACTCAGTGTGATTAATGTTTGGAGACTTTTGTTGACATTTAGTTGTGACTTAGGTCTGATATTTCTGTTAAATGGCACTTGTTGAACTTTTATGCTTTATCTTAGCCAGGAACTCATCTTTTTATTTGACTTTGTTTTATTTACATGGCCAAAATTCCCTAATTTGTCTATGTATGACACCCTTTAATCGTTAAATAACCTAATTATAGAAAAGAGAATTTCCCGCCAAACGACATTTACCTGGGTAAAAATAACAACTCAAAATGATCTCCAGAGTTGGGATCTCTGACGATCGTAAAGTAGTGCTGCACGGCCCTTAATGACAAGCAAATGAAGTGACATTTTTAACTTCTCAAATGTATTTAAAAGATGTTGCAGTTTGAACCAGAGTACAGAATATCACAGTGTGCCAAGTTTAACCAAAATGACCAGCATGGCTATGCAAGAGGGAGAAATATTCCCTTTACACTCAATTGGCTGCATTTTAATTAAAAACCCCAAAGTGCATCTTCGGGACACACTGTGTAATGCAACACTTCACATCAGCCTTTTTAAACTGACTATTCATGCACAAACATGAAATGGTAGAGAAGCCACACTTTCAGAGACGCGTGTTGCTTGAATGTCAAAGAAAGGATACTCGTGACTGTTAATATTCTGTACTCTATATTATAGCAAATGAAAATTACAGAATGCAGAAATGAAGTCTGTCAAAGTACAAACTATTGTAATAGTTGGGCTCTAGCTGTCTTACAGATCAGGTTTGCGCAAAGACACTGACGGGTCACATGGCTGTGAGGTTAAAAACCTATCTTGTCTTAATTGTTCATTCAAAGCATCATGTATGTATTTTACTTTAAATATGAAATCCTATATGCTTAATTACTGCAAATTTCACAACTGGTTTATACACACTAAAATACATATTTCCCTGTTATGTTTCCTGAACTAGCAGGTTGCACAGGCATCCTGCGCCTCGTCCTGTTAGGACTACTTCTGCCATCAGTATTAGTGTCAGGCCAAACTTCCAGTACTGCTGCAACAACGATGGGTACCACTGCTGCAACAACGATGGGTACCACTGCTGCAACAACGATGGGTACCACTGCTGCAACAACGATGGGTACCACTGCTGCAACAACGATGGGTACCACTGCTGCAACAACGATGGGTACCACTGCTGCAACAACGATGGGTACCACTGCTGCAACAACGATGGGTACCACTGCTGCAACAACAATGGGTACCACCATGGCACTTTCCACCATGACCTCTGGAGCCACAGAAAACCCCACTACCAAAAGTGCAGGCACCACTGTCACCCAGCCGTCCACGTCTGGAGCCGCAGCAACCTCAACCACCATCCAGTCTCAAACAGCCGGCAGCAACACGGAGACCCCTGTGACCAAGTTTGCTGCCTCCACCACTGCTGGAGGTACAGCCATTACCACCATTACCCAGTCTCTCTCAACCACAGCATCCACCCATTCGCCCACCACCATAAGCACCTCTGAAGGCCCAGCAACCTCTACTCCCACACAACCACGTCTGTTGGCCTTGCATCCACCATTACCACCCAGTCCTCTATAACCACAACCACCTCAGGGGATCATCAATCCCCACACAGTCTGGCACCAACACAGCAACCGCTGCTGATTTTGCATCTACAACTTCTATCCCCACTAATTTACTTGGCACTAATAATTTAGGAACCACTTCTGCCTCTACAGCCATGACCCAGCCCAGCTCAGACATGACCACAAGTGGTTCCATGACCTCCACCGTGTCCACCACTCTGACATCAAACTCCACTGGTATGTTAAGTTTCATCATTTAATGATAGTGGCCCAGGGTTTCTTTTCCACATAAAATTAGGAAAATTTGTTTGTCTTACCACTATCTTTAATTCTGACATCCATCTTTTTGTCCCAGGCATGCCTGATAAGAATGAAACCATGATGGTAAGTCCACCTTGTAAGAGGTAATATAATACATTTCACTTTAACCTCTTGTTTATGCGCCTTCCATCTTTCTCAAACACAGATATGGTGTCGATCTTTCACCTGTAACTACTCTGACTGCTATACTATGTACACCAGTCAGAATGTTACTTCATGTGCTGCTGGTGCCTGGTATTGTCAGGTAGGGAAGCAAATGATACTGACAAAGTATCTTGAACCATCCAACAAAACTATTTCATGTGTATTTCCAATGACGAATTGCATCTCAGCATGTGTATGTACATGCAGCAAATATATGGAATATGTATTATATTGGTAATCCACACCAATGTAGAGTAGTTTCTCCATGTTACTGAAAGTAATAGAGTAAATACTTTACACTTTTACTCATCATATGATGCACTATAATCTTAAATTGTGCTATATGGTCAGTGAAATTTATTGAAAGATAAAAGTCAAAAGGAATTCAAATACATATTCTGTGTCATTCTGCAATGTATCAGTTGACTAGACAGATGGACATGTGGTACGCTGTTGGCTGCAGCGCCTCCTGTGCTGATAGTTGCGTCAACACATCTCAGACCAACTGTTCTGTGAAATGCTGCAATTCTACTGGCTGCCTCAATAGCACCTTTGACTCCATGATGGTAACACCCACAGGTAAACTCATCTTTAATATCCCCATTGCCTGACTCTGATTTATTGTTATCCTCACAATGTCCTTACTAATTATGATCATGACTTCATGCACGCACTTTTAGTAGTTTGTCAAATGCTTTCATATTTTTACTTTTTTTCATTCATGATTTTAGTAATGCCAACTCCAGCAACAGCTGCAACAATGTCTACCAGTCAGCAAACTACACCCAATGTAAGGACAAAAGGCTGCGCGTGTGAGTGTTGGAATGTGAATAGATGCGAGCAGACGGCGAGATGCGTTGTCGCTCCATTAATTTCATATCGCTTAATTCTGTCTCTTCAGTCGCATATCTTTGGAACTATCCGCTAATAACTGTCAGTACACAATGTTGGCCTATGAATTGTAAGAAAATTATTAAAACTACTAGGAAATGTATGTGTTAAATTGTATAGAAGAAAAACAATTTGCCTCAAAGTCAGTTCTGGTGTGAGATTAATATCATCCTTCTGGTTTTTTTTGGTTTTTTTTTTCAGGGAAACAAATGTCATAGAGGTACATGTACTGGTACCAATTGCTACACCAGTTTTGTAACTCTCAGTGCACAAGTGTGCTCCTCCTCACAGCAACACTGTCAGGTGAGAACTGCTAACCTTTTTTTTTCTTTTTTTTTTTTTGTTCTCGTTCAATTTAAAAGTGCCAAATACTAAGAAATGTGCTTATCACTTGCCCTTGCACCACATAAATCTGAAGTAAATGCAATGTGCATTTACTTCACAATTTGTCAATTTAGGTAAGTATGTAGCTGTCAGTAACCCTAATTATGACCACAACGTATACACTAGTGAGCTCTCAAACTATTATTAAACAAAACCATTTCACAAATTGTATTCATGCACAGTAATACTGCAGAAAAAATCAAGTTAATTCATAGATTTAAAACAAATGTTTGTTTGCACACCACCATTGCTGTACATTAGACCTGTGAAATAATAATGCACAGTTTCAAAATGTTCTTTAAAAAAATAGTTTAAGCCCAACATCGGCACTTTCAACTTCAATGTTACTATATTAACAATGAGTAGGCCGAAAACCTACTTGTAACCACTTGTACTGTAGATTCGGCACTGTTTTTTCTCACTCACTATTGCCTTTGCAGCTGAAAAAGGAGACTGTAGACACAAAATTGCAGTGGACAGCAGGTTGCACCACCAACTGTTCTACTCAAACTCCATGCAAGACCTCCACACCAACTCCTTGTCATCTAGAGTGCTGCAACGTCACAACGGCCTCCTGCCTCTGGTTGAACGGTACACTGAATGTCCCCAATTTCTCCACCAGAGGTCCACATTATCAAACCGAATTGATCGCTTCTTTACTTTGCCTGCTCGCCATGACTTTGTTCATGTGAGTGACTGCATGAGAGGAGTTTGGTCAGCTGCCTGTGGGTTCTTAGGTAATCAGAGATTTGTGTCAGCCCCTCCAGTTGAAACATAAAGCTTAGCTGTGCAGAAGTTAAAACTATTACACCCATTTATCTCATCTATATTTATGTGACTATAATGTATATATGTATGGAATTATGTAACTCCTCGGTTACAATGTTGACTTTACTTTTATTAAAATGTCCCAATGTTTGGTTCAAGACCATAAAATGTCTTTGAACAGTATTTCTAAATTAAAACTATCAACTTGGTAATCAAGACAAAAACAGACGCAACTCTGTCTTTACACCGTTTCACATTTACAGTGAAAATCACTTTTATATTTAACCAAATTATATATGTATTAAAAGAAATATCCTTGCAGCCAAAAGACTTAGGATTATGTTTGAGCCATGCACTTGCCTGTGACTGTAATTTAACTCAGATGCTGTCTTAAGGAAACCAAATGATGCCTTTTTTTTTGAATAAACTGATTGTAGAAACATTTAAATTTTAGATGGGTCAGTCAAAACACTACACTGACATGATCCTAAATGTTTTATTTCCAAAGCCTGGTCGTAGATAATCATCTGTTTAAGCCATTGTGAGTGATGCAGCTATGACTGTATATGCACTTTAAGAAACACAAATGTTGAGCTGTTACAAGGTGTTGTGAAGGTTTGCTTAAGCATTTCTGTAAATGTAATGTGCAATTTAGTACTTTTGGCTACTCTTTGTGTAATTTTGTGAATAGTGAGATGGATACCTACTGTCTGGTTTATAAAGTGTATTTTAAGGTATAATGGGTAATGTAAAATTAAATCAGAATTATTACAATGTATTCTAGTTTTGTGATATGAATCTAATAAATGTCAGAAATCTTCATTTGATTAAGTCCCTTTTTTTATTAAGTGGGGTGAAAGGTGAGACCATTTCAGAGGGCCGATGACAGCAAAAAGGCTCTCAAATATCAAAGTTTGGAATTCAACTAAAGGTTTATTAACCAAGTGGTGACCACTTTAAACTATCAGCTAAATTAATCAAGTGGTTATAATTCACTCTGAAGTGTAATTGTAAGTACATATTTAAATACTGTTATCAATATAAAGTACAATTTTGAGTTTCTTTACTTAAGTACTTAGATTCCCCCTTGCATTTCAGAGGCAAATTGTACATTCTGCATTGTTACATTACATTAACGTGGTGTTTTTTTTTATTTTTTAAAAGACAATTTTACGTCAACCTATATGAGGCCGTTTTTAGCTAGTGAACCTGTCAAAGCAGTGGGACACATGTCTGTGGTAAAAGTCCAACTCCTACACCTTAACTGTAGGAACTGAATGCAGGCTTTCACTTGAAATTGAGTAGACCTTGAATTATTGGTGCTCTTATTTGGGTGGCATGATCTCAATACTTACATCACTAGAGCTTGTGGATCTCCTTGTTAAGCCCAATTGGTTTTATTGTACAGTAAAATGATTTAGGCCAAAAGAATGGCAGACCATTCAATTATTTACCTTAAAATGTCTCTTTGCATGAATATATTGGAATTAGAGGGTGATATCTTATTGCAGATCTATCATGAGTAACCAGAAATTATAAAAGGAAATAAGTCGAGGGTTGAAGTAGTTTAGAAACCGTAACAACCCATTAGTTTGTCCACCACAGAGCAAGTTATTGTGTTGATGCCGTGACATATACCACTTGGTGCAGGCCACCTTGATCAGTTTATTTGATTTTTTTTTTTTTTAATTTTGTGTGGGGGGGGGGGGTTCTGCCAATATAGCATTTAATTCGTATGAATATCATAGTATGGATAAACAACTCCAGTGGAGTCTGCCAATTCTGTGTTTTGTGTTATCCTACTAACTAAACAAAGTTGAACATAATGTCCAGTTATTTAAAACTTAATACATGCCAGTTTGGTTTTCTCTCAACATAAAAACAAACACGTAATCGACCTGATGGCTCATCAAACCTCCTTGAAAGCTGTAACATATCTTTGCAGAAGCTGGGCTACGACTCTGTTTGGGTCAAAGGACTGAGGCCCAAATCCAAACCAAACCCAGTCGATGACAGCTCAGCTGTGACGTCAGCACGTGTGCACGGGAGCGATCCCGAATCAGTGCGTGGCAGACCGGGCCGAGACCAGCAGCGGGGGAAGAAGAGCGCATTTGGGTCAAACGGGGAAATAATGTTGGATTACACGAGGATCCTGAAGTGTCTGTGTGAATACGAAGAGGTATAACTGGAATTACCCGAAACTCCTGCGGGCATTTTCGAGTCCGGGAGACGCGGGAGAGCAGAAGTTGTCACACAAGTCCTCACTATGGATCAATCCGTGGCAATTCAAGAGACTTTGGAAAGAGGAGAAAACTGCATCATAGTATCCTTTGAGGCGCTCGTGCGCTGGTTTATCGATTATCAGCGCTTCACACGGAGGATTACCTGCCTCAAATTAAATTGGACAATAACTCCGTTGAAGAATATCGGCGAGCTCGAAGAGCAACTGAGATGAAGTCTCTCTGTTCACATTCATCATTAAATAATAGCCTGTGTATTCAACGGATAGCAGGGTATTTACAGTGCACATAGTTTGTAGCACGATAGTAGGTTTAGTCCAAGTCGGACGTGACTTCCCAAGGATTTGGGCAAACTTTTGTAGTGAGACCTCTCATCCACTAGATGGCAGCTTTGTTCCACCAGCTGCTGCTTTGTCTTTCATACCAATTTCAAGGAAAAACTCCATTGAAAAAGTAAAAGTATTTTTGAATGCAGCAGCATAGTATAATGTAATGTTTGACTATTATTTATGAGCACGGAAGCAGCTTTTTAATGTATTTGGCTTATCTTTCTGCTAAACAGTTTAACGTATCATATTTTTTTATTCTGCTGATGCAGTTAATTTGAGAATTATAAATGTGTGAGGTAACAACATATGCCAGATAAATGTTTTTAAAAAGTGTAGAGGAGTTAGTATCAAATCATTTAAATACGCTAAGACAAGCTAACTACCTAACCACTTGGTGTACTGTATGAAACCAACCAAAGGTTGCCTATTGTACCAAAAATAAGATGAAATGAAAGGAAGTTAATGGTAAAATATAAAATATATGGTGCAACTGAAAAAAACACAAGCACATATTTCCACTATCCCCTTAACTAAACTGTTAACATGCTGTGCAATGTGACGTCTTCTTTGATAACATTACAGAGAGCCGACTGCTGGGATTGGTGGAGTCTACAAAAGAGCATGCGTGAGTTTTAAAATATAGTACAGTAAAACTATAATGTTATTTAGCATGCTTCTATTTAAAAAAGTAAATTAAATGTTGTAGTGAGAGGGAGTGACAGGAAAATGCAACATCACAAACTGGCCTGAAATAAATGGCCGCAGAGTTGCATTAACCTGTCTGGCACAGTACCCAAAAGGATATATTAAACAAACATGTACTATTTGTGCCCTCCCGTACATGTGCCTTCAGTTTGCTCACTAAATCTAATTGTAATATTTTGTAGAATCTTCATTTATACCCATCGAAGGATGGCTATTGCTGCTGATGACGTTTCACTGGAGGACATCATACCCATCTCCCTCGACTTTGCTGTCGTGGAGGGTGAGCTGCTTTCATATGTTGTGTTCCACTGCAAACAGACAAACATTTAAAAATGAGAGAGACAGAAAATAATGTGTTCCCTTCAAGATACAGATTGTTTCTAGTGAAGGAAATTGCTTGATAGTAATGCATCTCAAGGGCTCTTACAAATTTCCCATGCTGCATTCTTTTTTCAGTTTCCTCACCAGAGGAACTTGTGATCGTGGGTGAGTTGCCTTTAAGTACAATACAGCTTGATTCTGTCTGATAAGCTGCATAACCTGTGTTCCTTATCTGATTCTAGGTGCAGACACTAAAGTGAGAGTCAGCTTCCTGAAAGACGAATTAGAACTCAGACTTCCTTTTGGTTCCCACTCGCGTCTCTTCCTCAGTGAGGTCAACAGGGCGTGGAGTGGTAGGTCAGCCTTTAGATATGTGTGATAGTTTTTATTACATCCAGCTGAAATTTCTTTTATTGAGGATGATCACAGTTTTTAAAACTTTGAAAAAAGGATACAACTGAAATGTGTGGGGAAAATACTATTCATTCAAACAATGCAGTATATTGGACCCTCAATTCTTTTTATGCATTTGGGTTTAGTTGTTCATATCTTTCCGCGTTCTTGTCCGAGCAACATAGGAAAGTGGAAGCATGCATATCTGAAGAAGTACAAATAATCTGCTGCTCTATTTATTTGTTTGAAGGAAACTTGCTCAGCCAGTCCTCAATTGCCTTGAGGTCCCATGATGTGGCAAAGTGTAAAAGACCTTTATTTTTTAAATGAAAATCAATTCAAAAACAGTACACAAACAATGTTTTGTTTGTTGAGGCTATGGTTTACAATTTACATCATTTTAGAACTACAAACCAGTGGTGCCACTTCATCTGTCAGTTACTGGGTGTGTACATGACGCATGGCTGACAAAAAAAGACAGACAGACAGAGAGAGAGAGAGAGCGAAGGGGTGGAGTTTGGATAGTGTACTCTGTCTTTTTTACAGTAAGTGTTTACAGAGAGACACGAGGAGAACAGTTTTAAAAGGACTTTCATTTTCCACTTTAGTGCATTTCTTGGACCACTTTTTACTTTCTGCATCCTGCGCATCTGAATAGAATTGGTTATTGAAAGGTTTACAGTCTGTTTTGTGAGGGACGTGTCACCTTTGACACTGGCACACTATTTTTCATGGTGGAAATGCCACACAAGCACGGACAAAGACTGATATGTTGTTTTTTGGTGGTACTTTAAGATGAGCTACAAAGGTTTTTAACTGGGTGAGGGATATCAGTGATGGAAAGATTGAACGACCTTGCACCTGTTGTTAAAAGGAAGAGCGTAGGACGTGGTAAAGGTAAGTGGATTAAAGTGAAATGTTTTGAATGCACTGCAGCACCTGTACCTTGTAGCCACATTTAAAACAGTAGAAAAGCAGTAAAAGTAAAGCACACAGTGTTGAAGTGGTCTTACAAACTTGAAGTAAGACGCATGTGGAATAGGATGAAATAGATGTTGCTAAGAAATACCACTTTTGTATCTTTAGTATAAGAGGAGTAGATAAGTATAGGCAATCTTGTTTATATCATGACTCTCACCATTAATGTTGCTATATCCTCTGCACATTTGCCAGAAAAACAGTGCAAAGTTCAGAGCCGACTCTTGTTGTATTCTTCACGATTATTCTAATTTATTCATATTACCATGTTTTCTCTGTCTGTCTTTCTTCAGATGTTTGCAAATCAACCGCACAGGCACCCAAGTTTGAATGGATTAGCAAGTACCACAAACCCACCAGGGACCAGGGAGTTGTCAAACAGGCCCTTGCTCCCCTGGGCACAACACTTTCTAAACTCAACCAGCACCGGAAAACAGGTTTGTAATTTATTTCTATTTGCAGACATTCACAGACAGTTCATGCCCAATACAACGTTAGTTAAGTAGAATAGGTCAATCAGTATTTGTGCAGCGGATGACATGAGATGCTTTTTAAAAAATTTTTTTTATCTCTTTGGTGTTTGCATGGATGGTCTCACACAGATAAAAATCTACTTCAAAGGGTTGCATAATAAAACAAGGTGGTTTTGAAAGCACCACTTGCTTCAAATGCAATTAGCCCAACCTTAGTTGTGAGAAATACATATAACTGTCAGAGAGCCATGTGGAGAGGGAAACTAGTCACAAAATAGGCTTGATTTGTCACAGCAGAAAAGACATAAGTATGACTATTGACATTAATATATGGCTCAATTTTATTTAAATATAATAATGGCGAGCCAGCATGGACGACAGCAGTGTAATGGGCCTGGTAGAACATTGAATGCTGTCATTATTAATGTTTTTTAATAGCACAACAGACAGTAAGTAAATAAGTAACCCTTGTTTGTGTTGCATCTTACAAGATTCTTACAAGGTGCACATGCAATACATTGCTGAAACGCAATTTCAGGGAATGGTCAAACATTATTAATACATTAATGAGTTGTACAAATGTTTGCCTGTACAGATAGGTTTTGCTTTTTTTTTTTAATGTGACATAAACTAAGCTGATGTGATATTGATGGGTGGTAAGGCTCTACACTGGAACTTATACAACAATTATACACTTATACGGGCGTTTTGTAAGTTAAGTACCGACTATCCGGAGTATGGACCATTTCATTTTTTTTTTTAATGCGACATAAGGTGACAAAGTAAACATATGGTCAATTCCTGTGAAATAGTCTACAAAGAAAAAGGCAACTAAATGTAAAGAAAAACAAATCTGCACAAATGTGAGATCTGTGAAATGTACAATTTGTAGGATTTGTCAATTTCACACATATTTCACTCCGCGTTATTTTTTTTGCACGCCCGATTAGAGCCACCCTGTATATGTCACGCAGATCATACGCAAAGTTACATGAATGTGAAAGGAGCAAGCTAAAATATAATGTTCTCGTGCAAACTAGTACTATACGTTTTGTCTATCTGGTCCTTGCAGGGTGTTAACATAAACTCGAGCAAGAGCTCGACTTCCTGATGTAATACCGATGTGTTGAAGCAGTTTCCGGTCGCTCGTTTCTGCACAGTGGATGTGTTCCTCCTGCCCCTCTGCGGCAGGGGAAGCTAAGCACCTCCTCCTACGCTAGCATGGGCAGGTCTGACATAAACTGAACATTGCTCCTCTGCACACATAATGATTAGGAGATGTCTAGGGTGATGGGAGACTCTGGTATGAAACAAATATTCCTACATGTGTTATTTTTTTCATTTTAAGGCGTTATGAAAGGAAAAGCCATCTCACAACTCTGTAGCATCCGGTAGCTAGCAAACGTAACGCTCGTGCGTAGTAACGTTAAGTAGCGCTCGTGCTCGTCTCTAACAAGCTAACTTTAGCCAAATCAGCGAATGGGCCGATTGTCGGCCGGCGGAATGATACTTTGTTGTATTGTTGATGTGTATATGTTCCTGACGCGGATAGACGATAGATTCACACACCAGTTAATGCTAATCGTCACTAGTGGCGGCTAAATGTTCACGGTGTTGTCTGACAAACAATTACACACCTGCTGTCGTCGGTGGTGTAATAACGTGTTTTATAGGGTGACACATACTGGTGTCATCCATCAGAACACTGTTTTTGTCTCCTTTCTCAGGTAGTGTGTTCTTCTATTTTCTCTCAGTTTTTCTAGATTCACTGGAGGCTCATTCTCCAAGTTAACTTGGAGCTAACTTTAAGACTGATATCTTAACAAATCAGTGTAAACGTTAGTCTAACCTCTTGTAGAGATTAAGGTGCTTTCTCACTTTCTGCTTTAAAAAAATAAATACAATGATTTGCAACAGTTGAGTAGAGAAGTAAATAACATAACTGTGTTCTTCTGCTGTTTTATTACCTGTCGTTTTACCATGAGGGGAAGTTGTGCAATGTTGAACTTTGTGCAGATGTAGTTGAACGGCTATTACTCTTTCACTACTAAAGAGACTGAGCTCTGATATATCTTGACAATTATACTGAGTTGTGATCAATCACAGATGGACGCATGGGCGTGTGGAATTGCAGTTAGTCACACTTCATGCAACTTACTCCTTGAAGGTAGAAAGTTTGGTTAAGCTCATTAGCTGGTTAAGAATACTAAAGGATAAACAGTAATGTAAGACACGCCATGAAATAACAAAGGTGCTCACACTCAAAAGCCTCATGGCGGCACAGCTTCATTCAGGGGATGGTTGCAAAAAAATGGTTGCAGTAATGGTCAGGTTTAAGTAACTAACGAATGGCAAACCACCGAACTGTCTTCGGCAAGTTGCAAAAAGCAAACAGTCTCATTGAATTGATCTTTTGAGACTATAGATATTGACATTTACTAACAACAACATTTTCTAACTTGTGCATTTATATTGAGACTCAAGATTTAGTGAAGTTAAAAATGGAAACAATGTAGAACCCTTGTGTATCGTCTTATGTTGTTGTTGTTGCCATTTCTGCTGCACCTGGTATTTAGAGCACTTTAGAATGAATGCTGTAAAGTTACTGTGTCGTTATTGATACAAACAATAGAATAGGAAGGAACTTGAATGGTTTGTGGTTCATCAATTGGCATTCTTGCAATCCAAGGGTAAGGGTTGTTAATTCTCATTTCTGGTTTTGCATAGGAACAATTTGTAAACTCGAGGCAGGTTTCTCTGTGTGACCGTTGAGATTTCACCATCTCAAAGTTAGCATTCCCCCTCACACTTCAAGAAGCTTTTCACAGTTTGCTGTTGGTTTTCTCAGTCAAATAAAAAACCCTTTTTTTTTTTACTTCTCCTGTTCCGGCAAACAACTCAATCACTAGTTTTTAATTAAAATGTCATCAGTCGATTCTTCTTATTTTCAAACAACACTGTGGTTATACACTTATGTTCTTGCATAGGCTAACTTTTTATTCATTTATTATTTCACAAAATTAAACTACTGGTGTGTCAGCATTACAAACATGTTGTCCTTTTCTTATAGGTGGTTATAGTCAGGTCAAAACCTGTTTCCTTAGTAAAGATGGTGTGATAAAAACAATTCCCTCCTGTAAAACAAAAAAATATGGTGTATGTCAACTGTTATATTATTGATAAAACCAGTGTTTTTTGTTTTAACTGACTCAGACTTTAGTGATGCGTTAAACACAGTTATTTCAAAACCTCTCTAATGGAAACTGTGCTGTGATGGGTAAAACATTGCAGACCTTATTTAATTGCATTGTTTAGATAGGATTTTTTTTCGAACTTTTAATTCTTTTAGTTGCACACATGTATTACCTCTATGTTTTATTTCCTTAACTTTGTGACCTTGTTCTGAAAATTGTTGTTTAATTTTATTAGTAGGCATATTGATGATATATCCATGTCCAGTCGGTTAATATCTTGCGTTAAATGCTGCTCACAAACTGACCAGAAAACAAGTGCATCATGGGTTATGATCACATTTTTAAGAGACAGAGTAGCTTTCAGTTTGTCAAGTAGAGATCATGTTAATAAAAAGATTACAAACATGGAAACCAATACGCATCTCGTCTTTTGGGGTCATGGGTACTGTTGATCAGGTGCAGATCCCTTAACGTAGTCTGCCACAACTTTTGTAGAGTTTAATTTCCTGTTCAAAGAACTTGGCTTTCCCTTTTAGAGCAGCCAGCTGTCTTCCCTGCCAAGCTGCAGGAGACAGGGGCATGCTGTCTCATACTTCACACACACCCATTAAATCCAGCTACTTGGGATGCAATAACTGTAACCAACTGCAAAAGGCAGCCTCAGTCCATTGACCGCAAAACAACTGACCTGTGACATCATGGTGCTTTTTATTGTTTTCTTATTCTTAGTGATAATTCTGTATTCTCCATATTTCTTGTTAACGAGTCAAAATGTGGGTTTGCCAAGGGTTGGGTTCTTTCTTATTTGACTGAGTCGTCCCAAGTTGTCAATACCTCGGGCAGAGTTTAAGATAATGGAGATGGGAAGGTCTCCCAGAAGCTGGCACGGCACACTGACATAATCTTAACTGACAACCTGCAAACAATATATTAGTTTGATTAACAGTGCAGGCTGTGCTATTGGACATTATGTGGAACTGTGCTAAAAAAGCGGCCATTTAACTTTATGCTCTGTGTTTAACATTATTCAAAGTTTAAATAAAATGAATCTTCATTTTCTCTCCCGCTCTTCCCGAACAGAGAAATTGTCAAACGAAAAGGAGAAAGGTGCCAACAGCGGCACACAGAAGTCCAAACAAGCCTATTCCGGCCCAGAGAGGTAAGGCCTTTTTTCTTTATTCACATTGTGGGATCTCTGAAAATGCTTACCACGTATGCTGTATGTATGTCTTTTTAATTGGTGGTGGATGGAGTCTTAGAATATCCCACTACTCAAGTGGTGTTTCTTAACCTATACTTTACGGGTTTTCTTTTCAACAAAGTGTTTGCATTTATTCAGTGTTATTTACCAAAAGGTGTTTGTATAGGACAGCGCTCACAAAAACTGGTCCATAGCTTCTACTAGAGGTACTTCACAGGATACATTATTATTAAAGTATTTCAGTAGCTTTTTTAAATGCATAAATCGGTAAAGCCTTAAACACATTCAATGTTACTTTTGTTTCGATTTTAAGTGTGTAAAATATAATAATTATGGTGATTTGATTACTTTCCTTCACCAGCTTTACAACGGATACTGTGTATGTGTCTGGCAGCAGCTTAGTGATAAGCGTTAAATGTATTAAAACTTGTAAAAGTCTAAAATGCAATTTCACTCAGTTCAGTTGTTGAACCCGGAAGCCGCTGCTGCTACTTTTGGATTGAATTGCATATACTCTTAAAATGGAGTTCAGTTACAGCATATTCTTGGAAGATTACATGGATATTGCATTTCTCCTTTTCTCATCAGCCTCATTCCATATTGACAACATGGAAGTAGAGCTTCATCGCACAGCCCGGGTTCCTGTTGTCACTGTGTTGATCTACTGTACATTAGGCTGGTAGTCTGGAGCAGAGTGTTATGTTTCTGCTGTTCCAAAATTGTCTTTCTGGCTTTTCACAGAGGTATTGCTTGTTGCAGTTAAGCTGCAGTATCCTGCATGAGAACTGGCAACCAAAAGAACAACCAAATGCATAGTTTGTGATGATTTATTCCCTCTGAAATCACACCAGTTTGAGAAAAGGACTCTATTTCTGTCTTGGACTGTCCATCCTCCCACGCCTAACCGTTATTTCTTCCGTCCTGGTCTTCAGTCAGGGAAAATCCAGTCGCGAGGACCGGGATGACCTGGTGCGCTCCTCAAGCCACACCATCTCCAACAAAGCTCAGATACTGGCCATGCCGCAGTTCGGCCTGCGAGACAACCTCATCAAATGTGAACTGCTGAAGAATGAGGTCCTTTACACTTACACGGAGAACTTCAGGTATTTATCTCGTAATGGCTTGTCAATGGTTTGGCAGATTTGTGCAGCAAGTTGGACGTAGAACTAGGTGATCATAGGGGTTTCATTTCTGGCCATACTGACTAAAATAGCTGGCTCTGGTATCGGTGACACTGGGGCAGATCTATTCAATTAAAATTAATTCTATACTATATACATTATACACGGGAATTCCTGTTTAAGTTTGGACCAATTTCTTGCTTCATTAAATAAGTTTACACTTTAATTGTAATTCCTGTTCATTTGCTGGTGCAATATTTAATATGTTAATCATAACTTACAAATCAGTAAATTTATATCAAGGTATTTATTTGGAAAATTTTGTTTTAAAACGTTAAGAAGGCTACTTTTTTTTTAAACTTTATCAATAGTGTGTTGATGCTTTGAGTGGGGCACAAGTTAAGAGTCTAAAATAGTTTCTTAAAGACAGTTCATGCAGGATCGGGGAGAGCCCAGAGGGTAACTGCAAGCACAATTAGAAGTTTAAAGTGTTGTAAAATAAGGTCAACCTCTCTGGGTTTGAATTTCTGTGTTTTTCAGTCCTTGCTAAACTAAGCTCTACTGTCTTAGACACTGTGCACCAAAGGTTAATTTTATCAGATGTAAAATATGCATTTGCGGAAGTCAGCATCATGGTTTTGCTATGATGCTGACACTGCCTCCTGCTGGTAGATGTATGTCTTACTTATTCAAACCCACATTAAGAATATAGCAGAGAATGAACAGGAATATGGATTTGATGAAATAGCATAAGGAATCTTATAATATATAAATACAACAGCATTTGTGATACAAAGACATTAATCTGGGAATTATTCTATATGCTGTGATAAAATATTAGTGGGTCAACAAATCATACAACTAATGGTTTGGATTGTATCATGGATCACAGATCGGATCAACACAAAAGGAGAAAAAAAATAAAGCAAATATAACTTTTAAAGATTCCTGATCATGTTTTTGGCCGTCGATATTAATTTCTGAATCATTGATGATCCATATTGTTTTTTGATTATAGCGGCTGGTCGACAAGACTCCAGCCAATTTGTATTTCTTAAACTAGTACATATATTTTGCTCAAAGCTTGCTAGGCAGGCTCCTGTCCCTACAAGACTCTGAATAGAAATAAATACGCTTCAATAGTTGCCAACTTGCCATAATCGAAAACAGCAGGGTCCTCATAACCCAATCTCACAATTTAGGTGACCAACAACAAGACACTTAAATTCCAGTGGGACTAGTCAGAGGTCAAAAGATGAGACTCTTTTTATTATCCAATATCTACAGCTTTTTTCTCGGCACGTACAATGTGAATGGACAGCCGCCAAAAGACAGCCTCCGTCCTTGGCTGAGCTGCACTCCAAACCCTCCTGACATGTACTGCGTTGGGTGAGTACCATTCACCCTGATGACGAATAGCCTTACAATTCTCTGCTTAATCCAATTACACAGACAGATATTTACTGCTCAACCTCTGACAGATGTATGCAACCATTGGTCCTGTTTTAAGTCAGAAATCAGACCTTCCCTCAGATTCAGCACTCTATGTAATCCTGCCTATGTTTGACAAGTTTTGAAAGTACCATGAAAGTACTGGGTAAAGCTAAAAAAATCTACATTACATTTACGGTTTGTCCTTCCCGATAGTTTTCAGGAGCTTGACCTCAGCAAAGAGGCTTTCTTCTTCAATGATACCCCCAAGGAGCTGGAGTGGACGAGGGCTGTGTCAGATGCCTTGCATCGAGATGCCAAGTATGCCTTAGTAAGGAAACCTTTTTTGTTTTATTTTTATATATCCTGTTTTTCCGGTATTATCAACATCAAGTTTGAATTTAGACTGGGCCTGTGTGCCCACTATATTTTGTACCATTATTTTTTTAATTTACATTGCTTTTTTTGTCTTTCTCTTAATCTTCTTTTTCTCTGCTTTCATTCACTTCCCTTTTCTCACAGCGCTGACTCTAGCTTATTTGCTTCCTCCTTTCTTGACTGTTTTCTTCTCATAATTTTAGTGCATACAGGATGTCTGTAAGTCACGTAGTCAGTATAATGACATGTCATTTCTTCATCCACTGTCAATTCTCTGACTAGAGTACGCTTGGCTGATCTGTGACTGATACTGTATTCAACAAGCTGAAAAATAAACATTTTCCTGTTCACATCTGAATGTCGATTGGTGAAGTTTGACAGGGAGGCATATTAAACCATTTTTAAATCCTCTCATGCACAACTGCTATACTCGGATGTACTTTTTGCTTCTGTTTTTCTTGAGATAAGGCAGGGGATGACACTAAATGTCTTCAACTGTAAATGTTGTCATTGTTCACAGCAGTTGCGGTTGACAAACTGTAAAGGAGCTGATATAAACAGCAAAAACTGTATAAAAGCACTTTTGAGCCTACTTTATGTGGCTGCAGGGTCACTAAAACTCCACTGTCTGCCATTGAAATAAAAAAGCCAACATGCATGTTACATTACTCTGTTAATCGTTGACAAATCTACTCATCCTCCACTATAGGTGAAGTTGGTGCGACTGGTGGGCATCATGCTGATCTTTTATGTGAAGAAGGAGCATGCAGAGTTCATCTCTGATGTGGAGGCTGAGACTGTGGGCACTGGCATTATGGGAAGGATGGTAAGGACATATTTCACCGGTCTTACTATTTCATGCACAGATCCTCATGTAAATATACTGGTGGTGTGTATATTATGAGCTATTACGTTGGCGTAAACATTGAGTTTTCTCTAAATCCTGTGCAGGAGCTTTAAGATGTCTTACTTAATTCATTATCTGAGTTTCTCTTTCAAACACTCATTGATTCACAGGGAAATAAGGGCGCTGTGGCAGTCCGTTTTCGCTTCCACAACTCTGACATCTGCGTGGTGAACTCTCACCTCGCTGCCCACATTGAAGAGTACGAGAGACGTAATCAAGACTACAAGGACATATGCGGTCGTCTCCAGTTTCGCCAGTTCGACCTTTCCCAGCCTCCACTTACTATCATGAAGCATGAGTATGAAACCAATTGAATTACAGAGTTAGTGTCACCATATGTATGAAGTGGTTTCTTTATAGATGATAATTATGCCACATCAATAATTTATTGCAAATTTGCATCCAATATCCAACTGAGACAACATTTTCCCCATATTTTCCCCATATTTAAGTTATCTCCGTGTTTTTATCTCTGTATCTTTGTCCTCCACCAGTGTGATTTTCTGGATTGGAGACCTCAACTACAGAATCAGTGAACTTGACGTCTCAAACGTGAAGGAGCTAATAAGCAAAAAAGACTTTGAAACCCTTCACAGTTACGATCAGGTGATATCAATGTGAAACTCTTCTTTCTGCTTTTTAAAAAGTCTTTACTTTTACACGTGTTTATAAGTCGTGATACTTACCAGCTGCAAATGGTCCTCAGCTCAAGAGGCAGATCGATGAGGAGGCTGTGTTTGTTGGCTTTGTGGAAGGAGGGATTGATTTCCAGCCTACCTATAAATATGACACCGGCTCTGACAAGTGGGATACAAGGTAATCTCATGTGAAAGACTGACAGCGAAATATCACAATGCAAGATTTATAGGAAGACGATCATTCTTCGATAATAAGTTAAGATAAAGTTAATTGAAATGCCACGTACTACAATAATGACACTTCTCCTGTGAACGTTTCTTTCCATTTATAGTGAGGCAATGTCTTTTGTTTATGTTTTACGATGTCAAAACCACTTAACTTCCCCAGGCGCCTTACAGGGCAGCCCACCGCTCCTTAATAATTAAGGATGGGTTAAATGCAGTGAAGAATTTCCCCGAGGGGATTAATAAAAGGATCATTTCTTCTTTCTAACTGGCACAATAGTGTATCACAGAAGCATTATAATAAAAATATGGGGTTGAGGTTTGTGTGCCAATATTATATTTGTATACAAACATAGTTACGTGGACATGATCAGTCATTAATTAGACTCTGCTCTGTAGCAAAGTTAAAACCGCTTGGGTCCCTCGGCCAAATTCAAGCACTCTTGCACCAAGCCAGGGGTGTAGTTAAAATGCCTTTTATTAGTGGAGCATATCAAACGTAAATGCCCTACAATAACACATTTATTTTAATGACATCCTTTGCTTATTGTAAATAGGCCTGAAGAAAGCTTCCCTTCTTCTATAGTTGAATAGTTTACACTGTAGATATTGCAGTAAAGATGCAATGCTTGCTGTCTGTATTCAAATTGTGTGTGGAGTAAAAACTGTAATAAAATGACTTAAGTGTTAATATCTGGGCTTTCTTTTATTTTTAGTGAAAAATGCCGCGTGCCTGCATGGTGTGACCGTATCCTGTGGCGAGGGAAGAACATCATGCAGCAGCATTATCAGAGTCACATGACCATAAAGACCAGTGACCACAAACCAGTCAGTTCCCTGCTTGTGGTCGGGGTAAATGATTCAGCGTTCAAAATGGTTTCATCTTGAATTTCTTTCATTATGTTTCTTGTTTGAAAAAAAATATGTGCAATATTTTTTAGATATCTTCATATACACCACCGTTCAAAAGTTTGGGGTCACTTAGAAATGTCCTTATTTTTCAATGAAAAGCACTGTTTTTTTTCAATGAAGACAACATTAGATTAATCAGAAACACACTCTATACATTGTTATTGTGGTAAATGACTGTTCTCGGTTGAAACGTGTGATTTTTAATGAAATATCTACATAAGTGTAAAGAGGCCAATTTCCAGCAACTATCACTCCAGTGTTGTAATGGTACATTGTGTTTGCAAATCGCTTTAGAAGAATAATGGATGACTAGAAAACCTTGTGCAGTTATGTTAGCGCAGCTGAAAACAGTTCTGCTGGTGAGAGAAGCTATAAAACTGTCCTTCCTTTTAGCTAGTTGAGTATCTGGAGCATCACATTTGTGGGTTTGATTATACTCTGAAAATAAAAGAAAAACAGAAAGAAAACTTTTTATGTGAAACTCGCGAGTCTGTTCTTGTTTGTAGAAATGGAAGTTATCCCATTCGAGAAATTGCGAAGAAACTGAAAATTTGTTTTGGTGACCCCAAAGTTTTGAACGGTAGTGTATGTTTGCTAGATTCCTGTTGATAGGCTCTTGTTTTTCTATTGTTGTTATTATTTAAAGGTCATATTACCCGGAGGTCTATGCTGCATTATTACTTTGCATGAAACATGTTTTTTCTCTGACCCTAAAGATCAAGAAAGTAAATGCTGAGGCCTACAAGAAGACATTTGAAGAGATTGTACGCAATATAGACAAAATGGAGAATGAGTGCATTCCATCTGTAACTTTGTCCAAGCGAGAGGTAAAGTTTTCCATCACATACAGTTACATAAGACTGTAAAGGAGCTGTAATACCTCTCTGATACACCTTGTAAAATCAATTTCTTTCTCAATATGGCCCTTTTGATGAATGCAGTTAGTAAATCACCGCCAATGAATCTGTATATTTATCTTCTTCTGTGAGGATAATGAAGATATTTAAAGGACACATTTACATGAAATAGAGTAGAATGTTTCTATTTTGCCTCATAAGCGGTTCCCTCTTCTTTCAGTTCCACTTTAAGGACGTGAAATACATGCAGCACCGGGCAGAGACACTGAGCCTCTTCAATGATGGGCAGGTCCCTTGTCAGTTTGAGTTTATCCAGAAGCCAAATGAGTCCACGTACTGCAAGCCCTGGCTCACAGCCAACCCTCCAAAAGGCTTTATTGCTGAGGGTAAGTAGCACATAAAATAAGATTTTCACTCTGGGTCAACATATTTCATTTTGATAAAGCATCATTGTCCTGCCTTGTAAGTTTAAGAAATTGTTATGTACACTTAAAATGGCAGGCTTTTTATCTTGCAAGGTAAGTAAAGGCAGATTATAGATGTGTTCAGGCTTCACAAACACTCAAACAGTATTACTTCAGTGAGTGACTGTAGTGACTCACTGGGCCAACAGGCATAAGTTCATGAATTATAACAGCCATAAAGTGAGCCACACCTTTACTCACTTTATATGCATCTCTCCCAATTTATAGGTGGTTCTGTGGACATTGAGCTTGAGGTTTTTGTAAACCGCTCAACAGCGCCTGAACTTAACTCTGGAAAGGAGCAAATAGAAGACATTCTTGTGCTCCACCTGGAGCGTGGCAAGGACTACTTCATCTCTGTGACAGGAAACTACCGGCCCAGCTGCTACGGCTCCTCCATCCATTCATTGTGCCAACTAAGGGAGCCCATCCAGGACATGCCCCAAGAGACCCTCCGTAACATGGTTAGTCGTCCCACTTGCAGAGCAGGGACTGTGCCCTTGACATACCTCTCATCCATTCAGAGCTGTCTCATAGGCCGCAGCATAACTAAAATATGCATTATGTTTTCCGATTGTCTCTCCGTTCATTCTTGTGAAGGCGATATCTCAGGAACACTTTGAGGGAATGTCTTCAGATTTGGCACAAATGTCCACCTGGACTCAAGAACAAACTGATTAGACGTTGGTGGTCATTGGTCATTGTTTCCTTACAAAACACACTTTCGGCCATAACTCAAGAGTTTATACAAACATATTTCACGCAAATGTCTTATAGGATCAATTGATGAAGTGAGGACATTTTGGTCAAAGTGGATGTAAACTTTAACTTAACTGGTTAGAGGAGGCATAAACCACAGAGGCGGTAAATCTGGTTTTATAGCGTTTGAAGTTGAATCCATTTTAACTGAACTGCCTCCCTGTCTTTGCTCTCTTTGTTCTCAACATCAGGCGGAGATGTCTAGAGATGATAATGAAAACACTGAAAAGCCTCTAGACATTCCTAAAGAGCTCTGGATGATGGTCGATCACTTGTTCCGCAATGCACTCTATCAGGTAAGAAATGTGCTAACTGTTTTGGTGCAATAATAAAATCCCAAAATACAATAGTGTGATTTTTGTGTTTTTCTTGGCAATTTTCTTGTTTGTAGGTTCATATCCATTTAGTGAATTATTCAACTGTTGGCCTGCCGTCAAAAAATTGTTGGCTTGTCTACAAGGACAAATAAATAAAAGTTGCTGCATGCATTGATAAAAAGATAATTCATCTTAATTTTTATCGTTTAAAAATAGGATTTTGCTTTTAAATTTAATTGTGGTCTATTGGAACCCCTATTAAGGCTCAAATCAGAAGTGCATTTTTTTAGCCCAAGCGAAGCTCAATTACTGTGCATTTTAGGTAAAATATATTTGATGTTCACTGCTCTCTATTTGCAGGAAGACATAATTCAGCAACCTGGGCTCCGAAGTGAATTTGCAGAAATAAGGGATTGCCTTGACACTGGCATTCCAGATTCTCTCCGTATCCTTCAACACTACATCATAACCATTGTTGGACTAATATTTAAAAACATTTAGCAATGTAGTCCATACATATTTTGTTATTTTGACAGCAGCTCTTTTCTCATCTGTATTGCTGTCTGTTTTGTCTGTCTGGTGGTTTAAGGTATTATGAAGAACTTTAAACTGGTTATGAAACTGTCTCAGTGTATTACTGATGCCTCTATATGGCCAAAATAAGTATCAAGATCAAGACAATCAGGCAGAAGAAGAGACATGCCTCCAAGTGTTGCGTACCTACGCTGCACTCCGCCTTCTCCGCCCTTTGGAGTTAAGGCATGGGTTAACCAGATCCATGAGTGAGCTATGAAGACTGTCGGTAGAACTTGCTGCTGTAAAATGTAGATTTTTTTTTTAAAGAGACTCGGAAATGCTACCGCTTTTGTCCACTGGACTACCAAAATTAAACACAATGAAAGTTCCTCCTAGTAGCATTAATCTCCAATTTGTAATGAATCCTGGGATGTATATTCAATTTTAATTTTGTTACTGATTACATTTCCTTGACTCAGTATTGACTTGCAGCAGGCAGTAACCACTCGGTGGCAGAGGCCTTGCTTCTCTTCCTAGATGCCCTCCCGGAGCCTGTGGTCCCTTACTCCTTTTACCAGCAATGCCTAGAATGCTGCTCCAATGCCAGTCAGTGTGAGAGAGTGAGTGAGACAGCCCACAGATAATCAGTGATCACTATAAATTTATTCCAAGATGTGTTAAATCATAAAAGTGTTAATTTATTCTTTTTTCAGGTTATTGCCATGCTACCTCAGTGCCATAAAAATGTGTTCAACTATTTAGCTGCCTTTCTCCGTGAGCTGTTGCAGAATTCTGCAAGCAATCGATCAGATGTCAACATCTTGGGTAAGAATCAGAAGCACGTTACATGTCACTTTAAGTTGGGAATGTGTTATTATTAGCGGCTATGTTGTGTCTTAAGTCTAGTTCATGCTTCTGCGTCAGGTCGACGGCGTACCTACGGTGTAGGTACCGCGTCGACGCACACCCTTACGCCGTAGCCTGACGTGCACCTCCCCAAAATCCTAACTACGCGTCGCGTCGACGTGGACCGCAATCGCTGTGATTGATCCGCTCAGAAAGTAATTTCCGGCAGTTGCTTTTTTTTTAGTGGTCGTACAGACCACCTCGGCAAACATCTTCTCTGTCGCCTGCGCTTCAACATTTGCAATATAAGCATTTGCTCTTCAATTTTGATGAGCTCCAACTCTAAAACCCCTGAAACCACACAGCCACACACACCTGGCGGCATGGCGGTGAATTGCAGAGCAACGCGATCCCTCGGCGCAGGACTTCCAATGCTGAACGACGGCGTCACGTCGACGGCGTACGCAGAAGCATGAACTAAGCTTTAGTCAGCATTATAAGAAAGTGAAGGGAAACTAAGAAATGAAGCCATAAGAAGTGAAAATAAATACATATCCCATTCAAGGGCTGCTTGAAACCATATCTTTATAGAAAAGAGACTTAAAACTTATGGTTGAATATTAATGATTTTATAGCAACAGAAGGCAGCAACATAATGTACGGATAATTATCAAAAAATATACATAATGTATTACATTTAATGTATTCTCATCTTCTCTATCACAAAACATACAACCCTGCTAATAAATATGTGACATTGAAACTCAGAAAAGGAAACCTTTGTTGTACTATGCAATATGACTAACACATGTTCATTCTGCATAGCCACCATTTTTGCCTCCTTGCTCCTGAGGTCACCTACCAAGCAGGATCTTGCAGAAAAGAGGAAGACTCAGGAGTTCTTTCAGCACTTCCTGACCCAAGGCTCCTCCTAGATGGATGACCCTCTTGTCCTTTATGCTGAAGCTGAACACTACAAACTGTACAGTCCAGTATTTGAAAATAAACGTTAATGATTTCCTGTACTCTTCTTTTTGTATAGACATGTAGTATGATTACAATAATGACTCTTATCTGATATTAATTGTTTATCACACAGCAAGCTTCATGATCTTTGAATGCACAGAGTTTATTATATATCATTGAGCATCTGTAGAGACGTAACAATTTTAAATGTATGTATATTTTATTTAAACAAAAAAAAAGTATTTTAATGTTTCTGATCTCAACAGCAAGTTTTTCTACATAAAATAGTTGGAAACAATGTGTGTGTCACTGGTGTATTTTTTTGACAGCCAATAAACATTGTTTTCTTTTTATTACATTGTGTTTGTATGATAATACAATTCATAAAATACATTTGCTATATAGAAGATCAAAAGTACCATCTTTTAAAAAGCATGACATTTGATGTTTTAATTTAGCATCAGAAATGCTATTTAATTTCCCATAATTCATCACGAATGGCTGCGAGTCTGTGACGTTGTTTGGTATCATAGGGAGGGGATAGAAAGAAAGTGCTAAACACCGAAAGCATAGGGATAAGGCTTAAAATTGGACAGGTAAATATATTTTTGATGTTATTTCCTATTTAGTAGACGAACCTATGCGGTAATGCAGCAGTGGGTGTTGGTCAGCGTGTCACCTGGTGTCGTGAAACTTGGTATCCTAGCAGGGAAGCGAAGCAACGTCAACTGTCGACAGTGGGCGAGCTAACGTTACCAGCTAGCTTAGCTTACTAGCTAGCGAAGCTATGCATGTGCAGAGGAGTAGCTAGGCGATAACGTCAGTTCTCATTGCTAACAAATAGCTCCACAACATTAATTTTGCTGTCTGATACACGGATGGTAACTATTACGTTGGCTTTGCAATTAAGTCACTCCATGTCGAGAAGAATAATAACGATGGACGTGTTATTTAATATCACTCGAACGACGTGTGTTTGTAGCAGGAAGCTAGCGACAAACAACTGAGGCGATGCAGACCGGGATGTAACGTCGCTCTGTGAAATAACGACAGGTCGGTATCAATTGTTACACGGCTTTGCTTAACAGTGGAACAATCATCCGTGTTGTGACACTGATTTAAAGCTAAATACGTTATTGTCATTTAAATGGTGAGTAAACTTGTCAGTCGCTCCGTGTTCATCAGGCCACTTAGTGTTTATAAACGTGAGGCAGCTATGTCGAGTGAGTTACGGAAAAGTTTACTGGCATTCGTGTGTGTGACATCTATCTCACGGTGATCGTAACGTCCAGTACAAGGTACTATGAGGGGGCTTTAATTGATTGGAAAAGGATCCATTATGTCAGTTACATTAGCTTCGAGTTGAGCTGTAACTGTCTCGTGACTTCTGTCATTGAAATCCGAAAGTTCTAGATTTTGGTTTCGCCAATGTGTCCTGGTGCTCACAGGCTTACTGGAGAGCAAACCATTTTTCAGTCAAGAAAAGCATAGTTATCTTTCTTTTGATTTGTATCACGGACGTATTTACATTGACTCTTAGTATAACGGTAATTTCCCTCCTTTAGGCAGAACACACACGTTTGAGGATGTGTAATAGTGTTCCTTTCTGCTAGAAAGGGCGTTCAAGATGCAGTGCTCTCTATGAATATGTATACTCTATGTGATTTTAACTTAAACATGTTCTGTAATGTGCAATATGTTTGTGAAGGACTGTCCAAACCTGAAATAATTTGGGACAGCATTACTGACTGTCTATGGAGATGCAGCATTCAGTCTTATTACATTCTGTATTTGAAACAAACTCTCAGAAACATGAGGTCTGCTCCAACTCTGTTTTTGTTTTATTCAGACACTTTGTTTGGCACTGGCTTTTTATTACATTGAATGTAGGACTATTTGTTAATATCCCACATTTCATTCTAATGGCGCTCTAATTTTCATTTATCTGTTTTTTTCTTCTTTTTCACGCGTACCTTTCGTTTTAATCTTCCTAAATTTTAGTTTTATATACATTTTGTATAACATACTGTGTTTCTTGTATTTTATTTTAATGTCTTACCTAAAACTCTTTGATATGCCAAATTTGATATAATAATATTTCAACAAATGTATATTTCAGGCTATAACGTTAACCGTGTGAGTGTGCAGTCCTCCCTGCCAAGAAAGGAAAGGCACAAAGGACCATGAGTGAGAATCGCCCTCATACAGAAGCGACGATGTACTTTGAGGTGGAGGTGGATCACCTGGGGCATGACGACGACGACGAAGAAGAAGAAGAAGAAGAAGAAGAAGAAGACAAGATACACTTCGACAAAGATGATGAAGATGAGGATGAAGATGACGACCTGATTGCTGAGCCTTCATCATCCTCTGGACGGGTGTACGACCGCACGACAGTACTCATTGAGAGAGACCCAATCCGGCTAGATGAAGAGGGAGAGGAGGAGGGTCACTGTGGAGGGTACGAAGATGGGGTCACCTTCCTAACGGAAGGGGAAGGCGATGGAGATGAGGAGGATGGCTCTCTGGCCTTTATGAATGACACTGACGGCATGTCACAGGGTTATGTGCACCACACCATTTCGCAGGACCAGATCCAGTTCACAATAAATCCTGGCTCTGCTCGCATGCCACGCAACATTGAAGGGGCCACCCTCACCTTGCACTCTGAGTGCCCAGAGACTAAGATGAGAGAGGTAAGCCTAAATATATGCATCATTTCCAAAGAATATATTGTACCGCGTCTACATACTGATGAATGTTATATATGCTTGTTGGATTACCAAGGACATTTCTTTTGTGAAATTTAGTCTGAACACAAGTGCACAATGTTTTCAACAGGCATATTATTTTGTAATATGGTTTTACGCTTCTATTCAGTAACATGATGTGAATACATTTTTTGTTTCGACACAGAGGAGGGAATAATGTTGTTGGCTATTTTGCAGAAGTAATGCTTTGTTTTGTTTGTTTAGCGCTGAAGTAATTGCTTGGTTGTGTTTGGTTGTTGTTGAAGTAATCATTTGGTTTAGTTAGTGCAGGCTCTTCCAGTCATTCCAGCTAATTACTCAACAGAACAGCAGATGGTTAAAAGATGAATCTAACATGTTTAATGTCATTATAACCTGTGTGATGCATTATGTAACAACATAGGAAGTTGTTGCTATTTTTAAATGAAATGCAAAGTACAACCGCAATACATTTTAAATGCTTTCTAAATTAGCTTCCCCAGCAATGTCAGCCTTATGGCCTTAGTGGGAGTGAACTTTAAAAACATCTGAAGTAAGTGTAATTGATAAAGTCGCTGGTCTTTGCACAATAACGTGTATGGTGCTGAGGGACTACTTGGAAGAACTCTTTCCTGCATTTTAGTTGCTTAAAATGTGATATGGGTCACAATATACACCCTTCAAGGAAATGTGATACACAAGTATTGTGCCAAGCACATCAATTGTTAATTATTGACCAGTTGCCTCAACAACTGGAGTGAATGCAGCATTATCCTTAATGTTATTAATATGGAGATCCCATAAGGGCGCACTTTCTGTCCAGTGCTGTTTTTAATCTTGCCTTTTCTGATAGCAGAGCCAATGTTTTCATCAATAAAGATGAGATGCGATTGTGGATAGACTGATCAGTTTGTCAGTTGCTGTCAGCCCAGTTTTGGGCACTTTGTAAATACAAAAACATTGTTTTATTTTAATTGTATTTTTATACCCCTGTGCCGTCACAAGAAGAATGATATTGTAGCTGTGAATGAATACTCATTTCTATGGAGAGTAATTAAAACAAACTCTTCTCGTTTATGCATTTTTAGAGACTTTGTGGTATGTTTTGTTGTCTGCAATAATGAACTGCACAAATAGTTTATATTTCCTGCAACACCGATATGATTCAACCGTGTTGTAAGTCATAAAAAAATGACACACATTTCTTGGTAATGTGCCACATCAACTTATTAGTGGAAAACATTTGTTGACCTGGTCCTGTGGCCACAGGATACTTACTTTTGTGAAGTCACGTGCCTGTAATGTGTTTAACTCATCAGAATGAGATCACTGAACAAACAAAATATGATACTGTGTTTGGGGACGTTGGCAAGTATTTGTGGGTGTTAACTGCTGTACACAGAGCATATATTTGTTTAATCTTCATGTAATGTTGGATTGTCTGGATCAACATAATTGTTCTTCCATTGTTGGTTGGCTTTTATCTGTATTGTGTTATTTTTCAATTGTATTGTTATATCATTGCTTGATTTACTGTGCCATTGTTATAATGATGAGATAATAGGAGAGTAAACGTTCAGCTATGATACTTCAATGTACCTAAACTGAAGTGCACACACAAGAAGAATAGAAGAAACTTCCAACCAGATTAATCGCCATCTTGCTTATGTTTACATAAAATCTGAGTGTTTAGTAAACTGTCACATGAGGACAATGTGATGTGGTGCAAATTATGCTGTGTGCATTCAATTGAATGTGTACGACATAGAAAACAAAAGTTAGCCATCTTTTTTGGAAAGGTGTGACAAGAGTAGAGAGGAAACGAGTAACTTTCCTGAGAACAAGGAAAAAAAAGATCCCAGCCTCCTGTTCGACAGCTTGACGAGCAACATCAAGCATTTAGTAATGCATTGCTGTAAATGCATTCACATAACCATTTAATTTGTAATGGAGTGGTCTTTTTCCACGATGCATGTGGAAGACCAAAGCATACAATTCTCTCCCACTGATCAAAATGCTGGTGGAGTAGTCACGATGGTGTGGGAGATGAATATAGCACTGAGCTACACGCTTTAGCAAGCGTACTACAGTTGATGTTTGCTTCACAAATGATCTCGCCCACATCCTTAAAATCTAAACGACTGGCTGTTTCATGGCATGATGAGGTGTGTTGAACGTGTCCTGAAGTGAAGGTTTGATACTGTGAGGATGAACAACCTACTTTTGACAAAGTTATTTTCACAACTGTCAAACCCACCACTTGCAAGATAACTAATACTAAACATCATGAGGGAAATTAACATGCAGTAACACCTAACTGGTAAGATTATTATCATTCAGTCAGGCAGTTTTTTATAAATTGTTCAAAACTTTGTTTGCATTTAACACCAGGTCTTAAATTGTAGTAGTCTTGCTTTTTATAGAATTTTTTTCTGTGCTTTTCACAAACCCAGTCCTGATCTTAAATTACTTGAACAAAATTAAGATTTTATAAACCTTCATTCAAGGTTTGTTTATGACTTTGTGTATGAACAAAATACATTATAATGTTTTCTTTTACTTTCTAATCCTCCCACTTTATTGGCCACTCAGCATTGTGGTTCTTCCTGATCTATTCTCGGGAAGCACCGATCTAATTCTTTAAATCTGGCTTGACCTAAACTTGCTTTTCTAACTTCATAAAGCAAAATGTAAAAAATCTCCAGCTACTAGAGTGTGTATCGTTCCGTTTCTGCATTCCTACTAAACATGCACTTTGCTATCTTAAATCATGTCAATGGGAAATTCTACGGTAATTACTTTTTTTACAATAACTCTTTTTGAGGATTGAGACCGTGAGTTAAAGGAACAATGTTAGCTGAGAATGTGGATCTTCTTGTCGAGGTAGCCGACCACATGCTTCCTCCACCTGACTGTGGGTTTATCACAGGGTAACGTTGTATCGAAGAGGAGATTGAAAAGCCTTTAGTCACGTTTCTCCGGGGCTTTTGTGTGAGAAGGGAGCAGGAGACTGCCACACTGCAGTGGAGCTTGGTGCTGGGAAACCAAACTGGCTGGGATGTATTGCATGGGGGGTTAGTCATCACTGTCCTTTGTGCTCACTCGCTTCATGTGCCGACGGGTGGCTGAGTCATTGAGTTCAGGTCCCATCTGAAAGGTCAAACCGAGTCAGACTTTCACTCGCCGTAGAGCCAGGCTGGTTATTACAGAGACCAAGCTAATTCTTGGCTTTTAAAAATACAGTTTAAAGACTATTTTTAATAGATTTTTAAAAACACTAATGTTATCTTTTTTTCCAGAAAGAATTTACAGTTTATTTGAATTGAACCAAGTTGAAGCGCTGATGTCCCACTCTTCTTCTTCTATCAGGTGAAGCGGTACCAGTGCACACTCGAAGGCTGCACCAGGACGTACAGCACGGCGGGAAACCTGCGAACACACCAGAAGACGCACCGGGGCGAGTACACATTTGTGTGCAATCAACAGGGCTGTGGAAAGGCCTTCCTCACCTCTTACAGTCTCAAGATTCACGTGCGTGTTCACACCAAGGAGAAGCCGTTTGAGTGTGAGGTGCAAGGCTGTGAGAAGGCCTTTAACACGTTATACAGGTAAGCCTTTACAAATGTAATATAGATTGGAAAGTGTCAGCAAGTAAATTGTTTAGCATGTCCTGCCATGACGTAGATTGTCTCAACATTTTTTTCTACTGACATGTCTTACTTTTATTTAAATAAAACAATATTAGATGGACACTGAGTAAATAAATGTAACTAAGATGTATAATTGTCTTAGGTTTTATATAGAGGCGTGTTGTCCCAGACCACAGTTATTATTTTGAAGTATCTGTTTTGTAGCTTAGAAATCTAAAATGTAAAAATATAATCAAAAGAAGGACATTGGTGTGGTCAGAGGTGCCACAAAAATGTGCATAATCAGTCCATAGAAAGAACAATACCATGGAAAACCAGGGTCCTCTGTTCTGTATGTTCGCTCCAATTACTTCCTAATTGCAAATTCCCCATAATGGAAACACCCTCCTTTAATCCTCAAGTAAATGTTTTGTTGCAATTGTTTGCCCCTTTTTGCTCAACTAAAATGTAGGTGAAAGTTTAGTCATTCAACTTATTGTGTTTGAAGTGAGGTAAATGTGCGGTCTGATATTGATATTTGAGTTGATTCTAATCTATTTTTGACAACACCAGGCCCAACTTACAGTTTTAGTCTATTTTGACCAGTGCTGCACATTTTTAGTTTATTGCATTTTGACCGTTGAGATGTTGCTGGGATCTCAAGCAGTCAACATCCGAGCCCTCCGGTCTTTGTGTGTTTGGTTGCTTGGGTAAGCTGTGCTGGTGCCATCAAACCCTTTGGCAGCGGCTGGTACTCATGCAGCCAACTCGTGGCATACATGACATGAGTGGATGATTTTTATAATAACATTACCCATCTTCTATGTCACCCAAACTATGCGACCACCATCTAGAGACTGTGTACTTTGTTCAGCTGGTTCCTATGTATGAAAATGTGGACTCAACTGTTTTTTTTTTTAATAATGTTTTAGACAACAAAATAATAAGAAAAGAAAAGGAATTAACATGTGTTGTTTAATGCCACTGTGCTTTGTTTGTTTCTCTTTGCATGTCTCCCATTGTGATTTAAAACCATACACTTGATTGTCTCTACAGACTAAAAGCACACCAGAGACTTCACACAGGCAAGACATTCAACTGTGAATCAGAGGGATGCACAAAGTACTTTACCACACTTAGCGACCTGAGGAAGCACATTCGCACACACACCGGGGAGAAGCCATTCCGGTGAGCATTTCCATTATCACACCAGATTTATTCCACCCCTTAGTAAAAGATGAAGGAACTGTGATTGTGAAATATGCTCATAGATACTTCTTTGAGTCTGTTTAAATGTTTGCCTGTCTACACAAATGAAAGGGCTAAGGCATTTCAATGCTAATAACTGTAACTCTATGTCTAGTAACTTTAACTCTATGTCTTTCACTTTTTTGTTTTTTTGAGAGCAGCACTTTGGTGTCATAAAAAAATCATCACTGTCTAGTTGTTTCTAACATGAATTTCTTTTCTTCTGTCTTTGCCTTCAGGTGTGACCACGATGGCTGCGGCAAAGCATTTGCTGCTAGTCATCACCTAAAAACACATGTACGGACACACACAGGTACATATTACTGGTTTGTTTTATGTAACCTTAGTTTTTCCAGGGAGGCTTGAACAAGAGCATGTTTGTTTTTCCGCTACGCCTCATTTGCATTTACATTGCTACAACTGCCTCCTACGCATATAAAGACATTTTGATGAGGTTTTGTCTCAACTATGTTTTCCTTTCAAATGTCTGTGTAGAAATGTATTTTTATAAACAGACTTTGGGCCATGTGTACTTTGTCTTATTGGACAAATAACGTCCCTAATTGTTGTTGGCTATGCTCCTGGATCTGATAGCTTAGAGACTGCGTTTGATATTAAATAAGCTTCTCAAGTACTAATTTTCCCAAATGTACTAAAATGACTCTTCTCCAAAAAGAAAATAATTTGCTAGATCTTAATAATTGTTCAGCAATTTATATTGTTTGTGCAGCAGCTAAAATGTTTGAGAAGCTTATTTTCTTCTCTCGACGTAAAGACTTCTTTGCTTGTTTTTAGTTGTTTTTTATTTGTTTATAGCTAGATGCCGTTTTCCTAATGTTTAGATTTTCAGTGTTCTTTCATTTTATTTCTCACTCTTTGTGTGGATGACAAAAAAACATTTATTTTATTTAAATGTTTGTTTCTATGTATTGTTTCTTGATCTTAAAAGATGTATCCTAAATTATTAATTTAAATAATATATTGAAAGGAAGTTCACAAAAGGGTACCTGAGGTTAAGTTATTTCTTGAATGCTTAAATGCTTGTTTAGGGAGAAAAGGGCCAGCTACTGACAAGTTCCCAGCTACTCACTCCTGTCTAGGTGTTTTTTTTTTCTCTTCTCATATGCGGTTCCTTATTTGTAGTTTTTTATATACATGATTCACCTAAACTGTAGATTGAACTAATGAAGTGGAGGATAAGACCAACTTATCAATTTTCTTTGTTTGTATTGATATATATTCAGTAAAACCTCCTATTTATTCAAACAAAAGTGAAACGAATTCTGTGCGCAATATGCTTGCCTGTGTTTCCAGCTCTGTGCATGAAAAAGTAATGGAAAGCTGCTGCAGTGGTTTTAAGTTTTAGTGTCTGCAATAGGTCATTGTTAGATTTCTTTGTAACATATTCTATTCTATTCTGATTAAGCTGTAACTACCAGCTCTTACCTGTCGGCCACCTTCTGCATCTTTCCCTCTTTGTCTCTGCTCATTCCGTAGGGGAAAAGCCCTTCAACTGTCCCAGCGACGGCTGTGAGAAGACTTTTAGCAGCCAGTACAGTCTGAAGAGTCACATCCGGGGCCACGATAAAGGACAGCCCTTTATGGTCACCCTCACCCATCCGCTCTCTGAAGTGAGTCTCAGGACAGCAACTTTATCTCCTTCACATTGACACCTGTTCTCCATGAGAGCACTGGTCCTCAGCAAATCTAAACGTGACGTGAAAAATACATGTTTTAAATTCACTCATTTACTCATTAATTAAAACTAATTTTGCACATCTCTAGTTAATAAATGTCATTAGTTGCTAGTTTGCTTTTTATGGTCAAATTATTTTTTGACAAAAGCATACACGGTGTTGCATTCTTTACAAATTTTGCTCCACTCTCATGACGCCTGAGCAGCGGCAAGTTTAAGCGAGTCTAATTAATCTCTTAATTACAGGATGCAAATCACTCGCTGTGCCTCAGTGACTTGAGCCTCATCTCTACAGACTCTGAGCTACGAGAGAACATCCATAATGTAAGTCTGGCCTTTGCGTCAGCTCTGCTTAACAGATAGTGGTTTAAGAATGTTTTCAAGTTAGTCAGTAAAGATGGAAATAAACATGCAACCATATTGCCACCTTAATTAAATTGTCCCTGTAATAAAAAAAAGTAGAGGTAAAACAAGAAATTCTGACTGTTGTAATACTTAGTAAGCCATTTAATGCATGTGTTTAAATTGTACTGCAGGCTCAACATTTGGACCTCAGCAGTGTGACCCCTGTGAAAATCTTTGAGCTCATGTTCCAGAGTCCTGAAAATAGTGTTAGTCAAGATGAAGCCCATCCCAACGGTCAGTACATTCTCAAAACTTGTCTGCCAGAATTGTTTTGAAAGTTCTTGTTCACTGAGGGGAGTTTTTTTGTTGTCTCTTCTTCAGAGAGCCTTGCCGAATCCTTCAGCCTAGAGACGCCTACACATTCGGTAGTGACTGATGGCTCGCCTCTCATCTCTTTCTCTTTCCATCCTACCTGCTCATCTTCCTGTTCCCACACAACTGCAGTTATGGAGGCTCCTTCCCAGCTCAGTCAGAGCTCTATCTCTCAGGCCTCCACCACAGTTTCTGATTCTGTCACTGCTACTGTGAGCTCAACACAGGCTCGCCCCTCTTTCATGCAAGTAACCGGACCTCAGCAGATCTCCGATGTACCTGCCCAAGCCTCTGTCCAAAAACCGAACCATGTAACCCCCCAGCACTACGTGGCACTGCCACCCACATTCCTCCAGCCGGATAGCGCCACCCAGATCACTCCTCTACCATCGTCTATCTCCGCTCCGGCTGCGGTGGCTCCATCACTGACTACCGCAGCACCAGGCGCTGCTCCCGTGTCTGTTGTTGCAGCCACCGCAACAGATGCTGTCGTGGGAGCTGTGGCTCAACCTGTGCCTTTGGCAAACAATCCTATTACTAACTCTGGCCCTGGTTTGGCCACCACCCCTGCCACCATCACCATAGCTCCCACCCCGAACCTGCTGCAGCCCAGCCTGGTGATGTCTGACCAAAACCTGCAGTGGATCCTCAGCAGTGCTGCCAACAGTCAGCAGAACCAAGATCAAGCGGTGAGTAATGCTCCCACTCAGAGACATGGAGACTTGATTTGTGCTAGTCTTGATTTTGTGATGTGTTCTTAAGTTTAAAGAAACATTCCTACATGCAGGAAATGTGGGGTTTCTGGCATTTTGCCTTCTAACCATAAGTATGTTCATGTAAGATGATTAGTCAAATCCAGTTGGGATAGCTACGACCGTACTCCGCAGTGACTCTCTATGTTTGCAGTGAGTATAGCAAAGGAAAAAGTGTGTTAAAATGAAAATTACTTTTAATTCAACACAGATACACCACACAGTTCCCTTCAATACAATTATAAATCTGGTGTAATTCAACCTCATACTATTTTTGTATGTCCTGCCTCAACTGTGGTGTTTAATGTTTGTTCGCAGTCGCATAAAGGAGCTCCTAAAGTGGAAAAAGTTTTCTTCACTACAGCCATACCAGTGGGAGGAAATGCTGGTAAGTCGATGAGTTGTGAGTTATTATATGTTTTGGACTTCGGCCAAAAGGCTGTAATTTGATCATAAATCTAGTTTTGGCATCTTCACTTTACTTTAATAGGACTCATTAAATGGTCGATTGGTGTCCAGAGAGCTTCAATAAGATACTGTCACAATTAATGCAAAGTGCTAGAACTGTTAAAATGGTATCTCATTATGTTGTTATTATTATTATTATTATTATTATTATTATTACTACAAGTAAAGGCAGAGGAGCAATAACATGAGTATTGTCAATGAACTCTGCTCTCTTCTCCGTCAACAACCGATGAATGACAACAAGCCGTTCATTGTTTCTCACCTCCATTAACTTTTGTATCTTATCTTAATTTTCATTTGATAAGCTTTGCAGGACATTTGGAAAACAAATACATCCTGTGCTTCTTGTTTTCAGTGAACTTTTAAATATTTTGTTTCTGTTTTTAGGCAGCTCTGTTCAACAGATCGGCCTCAGTCTGCCTGTCATCATCATCAAACAGGAGGAATCCTGCCAGTGCCAGTGTGCCTGCAGGGAAGCTGCTAAAGACAAAAGTTCAAACAGTGCCTCCTCCATTGTTTCGGCCCCAACACAACCGCAACCACCAGACCCCCCTCCTCCCCCACTATCACAACCCCCAGAGCCTCTATATCATCCAGAGACCTCCTCTTCTTCACGCAGCCTCCCCGCGTCTTCCTCCAAGGTGGGTGAGGTGCGGCTGGAGGGCCCCTCTATTTCTTCTTCTTCTTCTCCTTCGTCGTCCTCTTCCTCAGCTCAGACTCTCTCCACGATAGTGAGCAGCACTGCCACAAACCCCCCCACGTCTGATGTGTTGGCCAATATGGACGTCTCAGACTTCCTCTCCCTGCAGAGCCCCGAGACGGCGGCCAACATTGAGGCTCTGCTGCTGGTCGCTGAAGACTTCAACATGGCCACTGATGGCAATCCTTAGAAGAGCTGCCTTCTGTGTCTGGCACAATTTGTTCGTCTTTTGCATCCACTTATCCAAGAGCATCAATTCCACCCACATCTCTAGTCATTCTTCACAGGAACGCCTCTTCGTTCTCCCTGTATAGTGTGTGTATCGAACTCCCTGGCAGTGCTCTTTCTGTTCTGTAGAGAATTGCGCAACACACATATATATATATATATATATATATATATATATATATATATATATATATATATATATATATATATATATATATATATATATATATATATATATATATATTTGCAGTAGTTGCATTTTTAAAGACAGGATTAATTTGCTTAGTGATATTTAGCAGTGTTTGTGTTAATGATGATAATGCAGGGAAAAAGCAGTTGATACTTTTTGCTTTTTTTATAACCACAATCCAAATGTATATAATAACCCTCAATATCCAATCTGAATTGATTGAATGAAACGGATGAGTGTTGTCCAAGCACTGATGGCTTAAGAGTTCCATTTTCCTTGAAGGTCAGACAGCTGAGCAGGAAAACAAAACTTGTCTGTGTATCTTTGTACTGTACTACAGGTCCTAACAAACGCTTAATGCTGGTATGCAACTGACCAGAATGCACTGTATATTAGAGGAATTTAATTTTTGACACGCATTGCTCCCAATAGGAATTTGAAGGGTTTGGTCACATCCCTCCTCATAAGGCAACAATATAAAGTGATTTTCTCAACATTTTTATTTTTTCTAGGAAAACTAGTGTGATAGAAAATGTGATAATTATTTCTTTTTGACAGATATTTACTAATCGAGAAAAGAACCTCTGAGTCGATCTGCCTGTTTTTAAGTAAAAATACATCAATAAGTTGCCTGTAACTTAAACTAATTTAAAATTGTGTATGTTAATTTATTTAAATACTTGATTATTTCATCATACTGATAATATTATCCTTAAGATTGCAGAAAAATCTATTAATTTATTCCAATCACTTGTATTTTTAAGTTGATCTGTTTGTATGTTACTGAATTTTTAAGATTGTAATGGGTATTGCTAAAAGCAAGTTTGAGAAAAGAGGCACCTATAGTACACAGCACAGTGAAACAAAATGTCCTGGAGGATCTGCTTGTTTGTAAAGATTGTCCACAATGAAACAATAAGGAACTACTGTCAACATCCCATGTTTTTTTTTTATAGGGTTGTGACCCTCTCAGGGATCCATCAAGTCGTAATATGATCCTGGTTCCCTTAATTTGTTACTCAGACATATGTTTTTCTTACCAGATGCCCACACTTGCAGTAGCCCTATGTTTTGCTGCACTCTTCCCTGTTTATTGCACACTAACTTGTAAAGTGAGTAATCTGACAGCTTGTTAGATGAGGCGCAGCACCACTACAGACTTTTTGTATACAACTGCTGTAAAGTAGCATTTAAACGATGGTGTCCTGGCAATGTAAATACAGTACAATTTAGTGTAAACATCTTTGAGAAACTTGTAGATTATGCTAGGATTTGTATTTTTGTATAGACTTTTGAATTACTGAGTGTGGAACTAATGTATATCCCTGAGTTGATGTATAACTTGGATCCCTGCATTCTTCCCCTAGTCACATTTATGCAGAAGAGTTTTTGCTGTGTTTTAGTTGAATGGTTCTTCAAGCAGCTGGGCTTTTGTACAGTCCCCATAGTCACAAAATATATGTAACTCATAGCCTCCTGCTCAGAGTTTAAGAGTATTGTTTCACACGGGACACAATGCAATGATGATTGAACGAAGGCATTATGCCCTGTATGCTATAGAGTGTAGAGCTACTTGGCCTTACAACATTACTATTTCCTTGAGCCTCCTTGCCTTCACGGTCTCTGCTTCAAACAGACTTGCCATTGACAAGCCAACCCATCATCTTCATAGAGTCTCAAGCAATCACTTCCAGCAGCAGACCCCAATGAGGCAAAAGCGCTGACAGAAAAGTTTACGGTTTTCCTAGAAACTTTTTTTTCTTTTTTCCAGCTGTCCGTTTGTAACGTCATTGATGGATATGCAGCATAACAGTTACAAGTGATGCAATTCTACATGTTAGATCAAGGATCGAACCGAACTGACATGCATGTCACACAAGTCATGTCTGGTTTATTTTTTTTGCCAAATTTTAGGAGTGGAGCATCCTCTTTATTCCCAGGTGCCAAGAAGGCAGTTGGATATGTGAAAGGCTCCAGTCACACAGTTTGTGCCCTAAACCATTCCATGTATGCAGTATTAGTCTCTCCTCTTGGTTCCATTGGATTTTAAAGTGTAATTTTCCCAACCCTTCTTTGTAAAGACACTCTAAATTTCTGCCATGTGTCAAGTTCATACAATGACTATATTTCCATGCATACAGTCAAAGAACTATGCAATTTTACATATAAATTGCAAGTTTGAATACGGACTCCACGACAAAAAGATCTGCCCACCATTAAATTATATTCTACGACAACCTTGTATGCGGAACTCCAGAGGCAGAACTTGCCTTTTTAATGCATATAATGTGAAACCTGTTTCTTGAACTCCAGTAGATTGTAGATTGCATTTCACATGGTGGCGTGTCCAAGTGCTGTTCCCATGGATGTTGCAGCACAGTGGTCCTTCTACATGCTGTTTAAAACCAACTGGATGTGTTTGGAGTATTTAGTAAATGATTCTGTTTTAAGAATTATTTTTGGTCAAATGTATGAAGCTTTTTTCTTTTTTTACATAAACATGTTTCATTTGGTCTCACTCCATTTATGTAATCACTTTTCACATTTACAATTTGATCTGGATGATTTGTTGGCTCATCGTCACAAGTAAAAGTAAAACTGACAGCTGTCCATATTTGTTTTAATCAATAAGCAGATGCGTAGTTGGACATGTGCCCCAGATTTGTATTTCTGGTAGTTCACCAGAAAAATAAAATTAAAAATTAAATCACCGAGTCATTCATGTGGAAGCAGATTGTTTGATAAATGTTATATAGTCAAGTCTTGAAATTGAGATCCAGAAATTTTCCAATTGGGGAAAAATTATAAAAGTTGAAAAGAACAATATGTTTCCAAATGAATGTCTTGAAACCCAAAGAGTGAGGAATAATTAAGTTTTTTTTTTGTTTTTTTTAAAGGATGTATAATGTGAAAGTTTGCTAATGCTTGTTTTGTATAAAGTAATATAATAAATACATTTCTGAATTGAAAGCAATATAATACTAATAAAACCTTATCCTTGTCACTGAAACAATGGCTAACTGTGCTTTGTAAAAGGGTTTACAGTTAATATTGACATTTGATCTTAATTGGATTTATTTCATTAAAATAGAAATAATTCCACTTCGGGTCACTTCTGTGGTGGGAAGGACACATCCTGAAGAGATTTCCTCTGTGGGGAAATAAAGATTGCTTGTTAAAAATCAAAAAGTCATGAAGTCATAACCTCGAAAAGGAAAGAAAGGCGAGCTCACCTCGAGGACACCACTTAGAAGCCTCAAGTCTTCCAGGACTTGGTTGCACAGGTTGATGTTACCAGACAGGGTTCCTAGTCCGTCCTCCAGGACCTCGAGCTCCTGATAAGAAAAACATGGAGGTTATTTACTAATGTTGGGCAGACGGTAATTAAAAGTTAGACCTTTATATTGTGGCTGACCTGTTTGACAGTTGAAACGGCCTCGCCGGTTTGCAACTCTGTACAACCTGTAACTGTTTTACAAACCTGCTTAGGAGAAATGTAAATAATGCAAAGGTTAAAACCTAAAGGTGCATTTGTTGTTACCTTTGTCCTCAGCCATGTTGATAGATTTATTATTTGTCCTAAGCTGCGCTCTGCTTTTCCATATTGTGTGTGCCTTCTGCGTAACTAAGCAAGTGCTCACAGGTGATTTACATTTCCCTAATTAATGAGCAATGAAGCAGGCATGCAGGTACCTGTTGTGATCTGTTGGAGGGTTAAAGAAGTGTCAGACAATGCTTTAAACTTTAAAAATAACAAAATATGTCGAGGGTAAATAGAAAAATAGGAAAGTGAAAAGTAGTTTAACACATTTGTCAGAGTTCCAGATGATATATAAAAGTTGTTAAGGTAAATGATTTATGATATAATGTTTATATAAACTACAAAATAACTAAAATACCCAGAGATATCCTCAGAGTATATCTTTAGAAAATGTTCACATAAGTAGCATTAATATCTTACCCTTCTGCATAAAAGGTTATACCATCAATAGAGTAATCTAATATTAAAAAAAACACTGACATATCAATTCTCCAAAGTCTCAATTTTTGTTTTTCCTCTCATCGTTCTGCTGGCCCTTTAAGTGAGTCGGCATCATTGGTTTAGGGGCGTAACCCGGAAGAGTTCTGTCATTTCATCAGGCGAGAGCATGCCTGCACCCCAGCTGTGAGGTGACACATTAGCCGCTGTAGCTTTGATTGCATGAAGACCGTTTATAAAGTCGTTGTTGAATTAATCAAATCCAGTAGAGCTCACAGTTCCGCCCCAGCTCGTCGACTTGGAGGAGAGATGTGTAAAGAGCTCAAGACCAAAGTGCTGCGTCTGTTGCCACCGACCTTCAATGGGCCATGTGTTCATCAGGAGAGCCTAACAGGTCAGTTTACACTCACGGCTGAAGTGCACGTACATATCTGTAGGCTATAGGTTTGCATGACTTTGATAGATCTGAACCACTGTATTGAAGAACGATGCCTAAAGATTGTCAGTGAGTAACGTAAACACTGCAGCGTGTTACATCAGACTCCTGATTTTCCGGTCATGCGTGTTCCTGTTGCACATCCACCCAGAGCTTATGTCATCGTCCAATACAGTAACGTTAATTTACTTCATAATCAGACTGCCTTGAGCATAAAGGCTTCAACGCTGTATTCATAATGCCATCATGTGATATAATCAGATGTTTTACAGCTTTGGGGAAAGTATCCTAATTCTGCACGTCAATAAAATAAAGAATATCTGTGACAAAATATCTGTGAAACAAAAGTCTTATTAATTTCAAATACTCCTTTACAACTTACTTCTCAAAGTGTCACTTGTCGTATGGACAGACTAACTGCAGATGTGATTACTTGATTACTTGAAGAACTATGGATCTGTAATACATGTCACCTTTAGTTGAGCAATAGAAACTATTATCATATTCCTAGCCTTATATGCTTGCAAGCCATTTTTCTGCAAAGTATCTTGCAATCAGTGTACCACAGTTCCCTCAGAAATGTCGTGTAGTGAATATATGAAGTAATACAAAGTGTTTTTGCACTGCTTGCATGTACCGTTTGTTCAAGAATGGTCTGCATTTCCTATTATGCAAGTCAATAGTTATGCTGCAAGTTTTTCAGCCCATTACTACCGTTAAATCAATCTCCAGTATACAACCAACTGGTTTAATATCAGTATGATATTCAATTGAAATAATAATAGTTTGATTTTATATCACACTTTTCTGAATACTCAAAGACGCTTTACATAGGAATCATTCACACAGTGAGGAGAGGAGCTACCATGCAAGGTGCCACATCAGGACTACCTAACTTTCATACACTGTAGTCACAGCTATTATTTGTGTATGTATGTATGTGTATATATATATATATATATGTGTGTATGTATGTATGTATATATTCTTCCCCCCTCTGTGTTTTATTGTTATGTGTGTCGTACTATGGATGATGCCTCCATTTACACTCTTTGTCTTTTTGAACTGCAGATGGTGCTGAAATCCTGACCTGTACAGCAAAGGCTCTGAAGGAGGGTCATGTGGTCGGTGTGCCCACAGACACCATCTACGGCCTAGCATGTCTGGCCCAGAACTCTGAAGCCGTCAGAAAAACCTACGATATCAAAGCACGAAATGGTCATAAACCGCTGGCCATCTGTGTCGGAGAAATCCAGGATATCTATAAGTATGTTTCAGTCCGGATGCTCGCCATTTCATCTCCAGAATGAAAAAGGAAGACTTGAAGCCCATTATGTTGTTTGATGGATGGTTAACTGTGGATGTGGTAAACTGATAATTCAAACAGTTGGCGTGTAGATTTTGTAATTTAAAACATCAGTGGTGCCTCAGAAGTGTGATAGTTTTAATCATAGACTTACCAAATAAATTCGTCATCCACAGATGAGTCAGATGTAGAAGAGGCAGAGATACCGTCTCCACACCAACAAGAAACATTTAACATTTTGAGTGACAGGCGCACCTGCTGTCACAGAAACACCCCAGAATTCATTCATTATTTGCTTGAACGCGATCTCTTAAATGAAGGCATTTGTAAGTAAATCACAAAATGATACAAAGGAGATTAGGCAGACTGACCACTGACAACATCTTGGATTAAACATAGAACATCACAGGTGTAAAATTTGGAACTGAGCGATTGTATGTAACTCTGTTAATCCCAAATGTACCTTTTTTTTTTTTTTTAAATGGCGCTCGCAGCTAACGGTGCAACAGTGCTGGCCGAGCTAAGAGTGTTCACCTGAGGGAGGTTGGGTCGGGGGCTGCGTTATCAGCGAAAAAACTGTGTCTCAGTTGTAAAGCGGGTCATCCTCTAATCAGAAAATCGGCGCGTCAAGGTCAATTGTCTGCTGCTATATTAGTGCTATGAATCCTGTCGCGTGAAACCTTTAAACACGGTTCTTGTTTTCATGGTCAGGTACTGTAAGGTGAAGGTGAAGGATGGGCTGTTGGGTGACCTGCTGCCTGGTCCTGTCACGCTGGTTTTTGAAAGATCTGGAGAACTAAACACGGATCTCAACCCCTTTACTTCAGTAAGCCCACCCCTTTTCCAAGCTGCAAACAAATGGTTTCGTACTGAACGTCAGTAATTTGCTGTGAACGTTTCCACGTGCCCCTTAAGCTTGTCGGTGTTCGTATCCCGGACCATGACTTCATGAGACGCCTTTGCCAGATGTGTGCTGAACCACTCGCTCTTACCAGCGCCAACATCAGCTCGCACACCAGCACCGTGGCCGTGCACGTGAGTGAAAAATAGTACTCGACAAGTTTAGTGTTTCTTCTATCAGTCTTGCATTCACTGTGTTTTTTCACATTTGAATTCAGTATATGTCTCAGCATTTCACTTGCAAAGGTTGCAAAGGTTTCTCTTTGTTTTTTTTTTATCTCTTTGCCATTTAAGTTTCCTACAATTTTCTTTAAAGTTGCTGTTTTTACTCTGAAGGAGTTTCAGGAGCTCTGGCCCAAACTGGCAGTGGTCGTAGATGCCGGACCAATAGGAGACCACAGCCGCCTCGGATCAACAGTGGTCGACCTATCGGTTCTCGGCAAATACCGCATCATCAGACCCGGCTGGTGAGTTCAAGCCCTTCCTGTGACCCAGTTAGCTTTTACTCTTTGCTGTTGCATGTGCCATTTATTCTCCCTGTGTTAAATCATACCCACCAATAATATCTGCAGGCACACCAAACCTTTAGCAAAGAAAAATCTTTAAATAAAATGTTGAAGTGATGACATTTTGAAAAGACTTGGACGACTTGACTGGTTGACATGGGTGTACAACCACAAGACTGTTACAAACAAAGCATGTTTAAAAAAGGCACAAAACAAATATATGGTCTAATATGCAGTCAGCGTATCTTTTTATTTGCTTCAAGTACTTAATTTTCCATTGAAGTGGCTTCCCATTTTTCTTATGAAATATTTTTGGCCTTTTCACTATTCAAAACTGTACACAAAATAAATAAATGTGATACAGGTCACACTATACTTCAGTTTAACAAAATATCCCAGAAGGATGGACATGATTGATCAATAGTTATTTCTGACTGAAATCTGATCCGAGCGTTCTGTAAATACTGTATGAGACTAGTGCTGCAGTTTGTAATGTAGGTAGTATAATATAAGCATTTCCAAACACATTTGCGCAAATCCATTCTACAGACAGGTTTTTACGATGCAGTGTCATCACAGTGGAAGTATACTCAAAGCAGACGGTGTGCATATTAAATACACTCAGTTGTTAAGGTATGAAGGACGCTTACAAGTGATGGCTATTAAAAAGAAATTGTGGCTGGTGGTAAAATCTTGCTAAAATATGAATTTAGTATTAAATCTTGTTGAAATGTTAGTATCCAAAGTAAGTTTATATTTTATATACTAACTGCTAAAACAGTATACTATTATGAGGATGTATTGCATACCTTTTATATAATTAATATTTACTGCAGTATGGATTTGGGACTATTGTCTGCCCATGCTTACTTGCATGGTAAAGATGAACAAAGACTAAACACATTATTAAGTTTGACAGTTGAACAGTCTTCAGGTGAAGTGAATTGGAGACGGAGCGTATATAAATGCAAGACTGAAGTGTAATGTGATTTTATTTTTTTTATGTATTTTTTTTCTGTCAGATTTTTCTGTTTGTTACACAACTCTGGAAGAATGGACAATATGAACTAAAGGAAAATTGTTGGCTTATTTCCTCGAAAGATGCACCTGTCAGTGCTTTTTGTTTACTGCCGTGCTTTGTACTGAAGCAACAGTGTCATCACAATGTTCTCCAGCACTCGGAGGATGAGCCTCCTGCAGCACTTGCTCTGATAATGAATCTTCTGGAAACTTGTCACACAATGTAGTCAAGCAAATAGAGTCAGAATATGTAAATGCTTGAGTAATCAGGGTAAATGGATTAATTAGCTGACCAAAACATGGCTACAGACACACAAAAAGCTGCATTTCCTTTTGTCATGCCACGTTTACTCTGAAGGACGCTCGGTACATTATGACTGTCTTTCTGTTTTCAGTGCTCTTTCTTCTACGGTTGATGTGCTGGAGCACAAATATGGACTGTCAGAGGACTCGGGGGAGAAGATGAACCTTTGACCTCTCCGCACTCCACATCACACACTGAGACACACAACCAGCGTTGACCGTTTGCTTCTTCAGAAGAGACAAATGCTTTTCATGTTCACATGGAAGAATCAGTCTTTCCCAAGGAAGAACTGGAATTGTTCTGGTGGCGCTTTGACTCTATGACTTTATTATCTACTTTTAATATGTGTATTTTAACATAGGATCATGTGGGATATTAAAGCTTCACTGTTCTCTACCACCCTTTTTTTTTTTTTTACAAAAAATGCAGAACAAAGTCAGCTATATTGTATTTTACATTTTTTATTTTCTTGCATAAAATTACAACCTAACTTTTTTTATTGTCAAAACATTGTGGCTTAAAAGAAAATACAGTGGTTTGAGGTTTTATTTTATTATTTCTATACCGGTTGTCAGTCTTCATTTTGTGGCCTAAATGTTAAAGCATACGGGATGGGAGGAGTTTCATGACTTGCATTGACTAAACTTCAAACTTACGTCCTGAACTATATTTTATTCTTTTGAATCTCCTTTATTTATTTTATCCTGATGTCATCCTAAACCGTGTGAGGGTTGATCACATGTGACAGCTACAATAACTGTTTTGTTAGACCCTAAACTACATTTACAAGTTTAAAAATACTGTAATATTTCAGATCTATGTTGGATAGCATGTAGGATAAGTGGATGAACAATTTGTAATTCCTCTGCCCTTTTGCGCGTGACAAACTGGAGCTTGCCTGACGACAGTCGTTTTGATGGGTTACGCAACCTTTGCGCAGTCACAATAAAAGATATTTTTCTCAGTATCAGTCTTATTGATAAAAATATTTGAGACATATTTGTTATTTTTCGGTGTCTTGAAGTCAAGTGTGTATTTATGTTTTTAAAGCAGAACCCACTCAGCATATTTCTCTTCTCCAAAATGCCTGTTTGAAAGTACCTTTTACTTTAATAGACTAAAGGATTTCATTACATCTGAATAAAATGAATCCATAGACTCGAATGCTCCAGTAAGTGGTGCATTTGTATTCATATAGCCATTTCAAAACATTGAGCCTCTTAACACTTCTGACTCTGTTGTTTTTACTTCAGTCAAACTCTGAACGGTTCTCTTCACTTTCTTATTAACCCATACGTACTGCTTTTAAAAGACCACGGCTGTGTTCGAACTAACATACTGTATATACCAAGTATGATGTAAAATGTAGTAGTGCGTTCCAATTGCATATTATGTGGCTTCTGTGTCCACAATCGTATAGTATAAATGCAACATGAGCTTACTGGACATACTCAACCGCCCCAAATGCATTGCTGCCTTTCAGACATTTGGCTGACAGTGAGGCAGTCGGTTTAAATAATTAACCATTGGATAGAATCATTAGAAATGAGTAACCATTGAAAAGAAAAAATGTGGTGAGCACCCTTTAATAATGTACTGTAGAATATTAAAATATGTATTAATTAGAATTGGCCTTCAAATAATAATGGAACATATTAAATTGAGTGTTAGAGGTAATCGTGATTTAAAATGTATGATAGACAATGTTTTGTCAATGGTAGCGCCTACCATTAACGTTGTGATCATTACATTCATGTGATGCAGAGAAGACATATTGCTTGAGTATACTTGAGCAGAGTGCTGGTAATGGCAGATTCAATCTTGAATAACCAATATGCAGTACATACAGATTTACTATGCAGTACAGCATGCGATTTCAAACACAAAGGGAGGTTGCCATTAGTGTCTATCAGTTTGAAAGGCAGTTGTGTATGACAGTGAAAGCATAGATGTGTGGGGCTATTGTAATCAATGCTATTATTTAACTGCAGAGAGGCCCTTACGTGGTGACAGTTCATAAAGTTGCATTAAGGGAACAAAGACCAACAGGGCTGCCTACATAAACCTTTAGGGCTCTGGGCTGTCAATGGAACAAATTCCCCCAAAATAACCATTTTAATGCTGCTTTATTTAGAAACTCAAATGAGTCACAGCGACGACACAGTGGTCTGTTCTTGCAGATCAGCATATGCGCACACACACGCGCAGAAACTCACATCCGGTTTACACCGATCAGTCTCTACATTCACTCCCCTCCCTCCTTTTGTCCTCTCCTACGTGTGTAGACACACTTCCACGACTAGAGCATGCTGTTTCATGTCAGTTTGATGAAAGCTCACATGAGCCATTGCTCCTTCTCTTTGTTGAACTGCTCTGCCCAGCGGCGGGTCAGCTCCAGGTAGTGATCGGGTCCGTGTGGCTGATAGTCCAAGTACACGCGGGTCACAGTTTTTTTGGGCATTGCCCTCTCTATCTGCGTCCCCTCGTGCCATTCATTAAAAGATGTGATGGTGACGACCTCCGGCCTCACGTTCAGCGCCGCCTGCAGGGCCGTCTCATAGTAGCGGCCGTTCACCCTGTTGCGCATGTTGTGGTTGTTCCACGGCCGGATGCTGGTGTCGATGTAACCCGGTCCAACGCTTGGGATGAAGAGAAGATTGTTGCCATCACAGAAAGCTTTGATGGCCTTCCAGTTCTGGTGAGAAGAGCCGAAGGAGAAACCGTTGGAGGCAAAATAAGTGTACATGCCATCGAAGCCACCTGCGAGGATGTCGTGCTTGTGGCGCTCCTCCACAATCAGTGCAATGAACATGGCGTCGTAGGCCGAGCCGCGCACGCTGTGGGAGCCGGTGGGAGTCAAGAATTCAGACCAGGACTCTGGGGGAGTCAGGTAGGTGTCATAGATGTAGAATAGAGGAAGAGTCTTCCCTGTGCTGGAAGTAAACTTGTAGAAGGCTCCATGGTCACCATACCTTTTGAAGACATTAACACAGTAAATTAATTAAGTAATAATTAATAACGTAGTGAGTTAGTGCTGAAATAGCTGATTAATTCAAAAGGCTGATGTGGTCATTCTGCAAGGATTGACAGACAGTTAATGGCACCAAAAAGGTTTTTCCCCTCAGTATTACTATTATTAAGTGTTAGTATAATCTACATGTTCAAGTTGACTGTGAGACATGAGGAAGACACGGGACGAAAGCTCAGGTTAAAGAAGGAAAGGGATTATCTTCTGGGGAGCCTGAATCTGCTCAGTACGTTTTTTGACAATGTTCTTGGTATTTCTCACAGAAATTGGTTGTGACCAAAACCAGAGATAAAAGAGAGAGAGTATTGGAACATTGTGTGGCCAGAAACACAACTCTTAAGGAATAAAACATGTCTACGTAACTGCTGGATGTGTAAATAGTTAACTGTTGGAAGTTCACCGTATCAAAGATGAGGACATTTTTATTGTATGTTCACATCTTGTTTCTGCTGCTCCCAAGAGGCCAAATTTAATCAGTTAATGAATGTTTAGATGAGGGACAACACAAGTGGAAATTGTCTAAAGTGGTTAAAGGAGATTTATAGGATCACGGCCTAAAACATAAAGATGTATCTCTGGGCACCATGAATTTCCACAGCAAATGTAATGAAAAGCCAGCCAATAGATTTAGGATACATTGTCATGGACAAATATGTTATTTCAAGGGAAAGTTAGGACCAAACATGGTTTCTAGAGAAAAGGTCAAAGGGTAACTGATTCAATATTTAATGACAACATACATTGCTTTCTATTTCTTGCTAAAATTTAATGAAAACTGAATATATTTTGGAGGGTTTTGGCATTTGAGTTTGAATTTACTTGAGTGCTTTTTTTTCAGAGCAACCTTTATACTTAAAGTTTTGTAAAATGTAATTTGCTTCAAAAACTCATTAACAAGTCATGGAAATAGCTTTATATAATCAGACATTATTTCTAAATGTATTTTGGGTTTTGTAACTAATGTTCTTTTAACTTTCCATGCAATCTGAATTGTTTTCTTTTGAAGTTGAGTCAGTGACAGAGAAATACAACCTACCTGTCAATGATATACTTGATGTTGTCATGCACACTCTGGTCATTTCGTCCTCTGTATGGTTGGATGTGAAATGCAACCTAAGAAAACATGTGGAAAGACCCACAATTTGTTAGTTTTTCCATTAATCTTATTTACTGACATTGAAACAAGATACCACTCACAGATGATAACATAGTATTTGGTAGTCAATGGCTGTTACGACTGATTGGACTTGCGATTCTTCCTAAAAAAGAGGCCGAGAAAAGTTAGTCATGCACCATTTTGACCATTAAGCACAGTATGACATTCGGCGTCCGGTATCTCTTCCCTAGTACCATGTTACAGATGACTGTACTCGTTTACTTGTTTTTAAAAATCCATGAATAGATGCATCATCTTTTAATTTTCACGTAGATGTATGTCACACTTCAGATGTTTTCACCCTCAGTGTTGACCCTCTGGAGACTTTTGTAATGCTCAGTCAGTGGCTCAGTTAGAAACAGGTATTTGTAATTGATGAACAGCAGCAGCAAAGGAACAAGAGACCTGAAGTGACACGGACAAAAAAAAAGTGCTTAAGTTGAATATTTTAAGGAATGGCCAGAGAATTCAGAGACTTTGAATAATAGATGATCAAAGTGAAACACTTTCCTTCTCGAGCAGTGGACACCCAAGGGGGACAATGTGAATAAAAGTGGCTTTTTAAGATGCTGGATGGAGGCCAACAGTAACTAAATGAATGTAAGATGTCATAAAGTGAGCTTCATCACCTATGTTGTATTCCGCTCTTGTCCCGAAAGGAAAACCGAATGAACGTCTGTATTCAGACCAGCATTTTTTTTAACAAGTTCAATGTGTAAGATTAACACTAATTGACACTATATGTATGTGTAAATGTGTGTACATGTATGTATGAGGGTGTGTAGGCGCGTATGTACATATATTTGTGCATACATGTGTGTGTGTATGCATCTTTACCACTATGTATTTTTTATTTCTTATTTATATGATCATGTGCATATGTATCTTTTATGTAGAGATATTATACACCTCTTTTCTTTATCTGCATATCTAGAAAGACAATACAAATTTCATCCCAAAAACATGTTTTATCTGATGGTAAGTCTAGATGAAAGTGTTCAGTGATCACCAGGGTTATTACAAATCTTCCAGAGGGATATGAATGTGTGTAGCCAATTTCATTGTATCACAGTTGCAGAGACAATCAACCTAAACCCACAAATGTCTGCAGGTGGCACTGAAGTGAAAGTCAGTGGATCAACAAAGTCATTAAACAACCACAGATTTAATTCCAGTGTGAATGTCTGTGCCAAATGTCAGTCGCCCGACAGACAGAGCTACGCTGTTAACGTGGATAAAATGCAGAAACGCTGCAGGTTTGCAGTGTATGCATCACTCTCTAATAAGAACATTGATGAAAATTATGTTTTTCCATTTTAGAATCATTGTCTCATGTATAGTGTAATATAATGATCTACTATAGAGAAGCTTATATTGCACACATAGTTGTTCACACTGCACTGTTGTTGTTTTGCTGTTGAAAAGAGAACTGTTGGCTGCACCGACTGTGTCACTATGACATTGAGCTTGAGTGTACTAATAGATTAAAGTGATGTTTAGAATTGGCTAGAGCCGTGCAAACTATTTCAAACTGCAAATGTCTCGAGATAAACTGTCATCTGGAGGCAAGAAACACTTGTGCTGCTAATGGAGATGCTTAGTGATTTTATGTGCTACAAAACATACATTTTAATGGTGCAAGATTCAGTTGCTAGCAAAATATCAATTTCAAGAAAAACAGAGGAAGGGGGATCCTAGCAATCCAATAAAATTAAGGCTGGAAACAATGTTTGTTCAGCCGTAACTCTCTGGACTTCTTGCAAAATCACAGCCCGATAATGTGAGATCAAATGTGAACCTATTTTTAAAGAATCTGTGAGGTATTAGCAGATATTAAGCCATAAAATTATCATCTACAGAGAGAGAAATGCTGTGATGGTCTCCTGTTCAGGGCAGCAGAATGCAGGCCACTAGAAAGCTCATTTTCCAAACACATTGGCCCATGTGGTAATTTCGAAATAAATGAGACAGAGTCTTCGCATTTTAATACCTCATAAACATTGACAGCATGGGCCAGGATCAACCCCATGATTCATGCTGAGCAGAGTGGAATTTAGTGCCATGTCATGCATAAACCACTAAAGGAGGGATATGAGCCAACACAAAGATAAAGGGCCAGACCCTTATAACAATTTGATCAATTTCAACAAAGCAGAGAAAATTGCTTCACAAGAGAGTGTCAGTTTTGCTCTTGTTACTGCTCGGATCTGGAAAGTATGGCTGATGCCATCATAGGACACCCATTGGCGTTATTTCCCAGTGTACACGCAGCCACATGGCCTATTTATTAGATAGAACTTGTGCAGCCCCTCGGGGTGCAGATTGTTCAGAGCGGCAAACTGAGTCATGGCACCCATGATGCACATTGCCCCTCTGCTCCTTCCCTCCTGCACCCAGCTTCTGATCACCCCCACCACCCTTTATTCACCAAACCGCCCCCACCTTCTCCTGGGCAGGAGGACTATTTCAACTCCTCTTCAAGCTGAGGTCGAGCAGCATCTCTGCTGGGGAGGCTCCATGTGATCTGCTCTCAAACTCGACCAAATACAGGCTACACGAGCTTTTTTTGTGTGGGTGCTGCTAAAATACTCTTCAACTTATATAATAAAAAGTGCATTGCTGTCTTGGGGAGCATTACTCAAAAGAGGAGCCAGTGTGCTTTTAGCTGTGTTGTGTGAGATTGCCAGAAATATAGAAGTCGGTTTTGTTTTTTGGTGAAATAGATCCAGTTTCCATTCATCTTCATTTTAACCAAGCATTTAATTATGCCAAATTTGTAATTTTGTGTATTTAACATACATACGTAATTACAGGTGTAAAAGGGCAGGCAAAAATAATGTGGCAATCTAAAAATGAAAGCATGTAAACGTGGTAGAAACCTGAAATATACGTAGGAACATGAAAATGAGCATAATTTGTCAATGTTTTATAATTGATTCATTGTTAAAGTTAATTTTCAAGAAAGAATTACCAAACATTCTCTGGTACCCCTTTCTAATAGCTGAACATTTAATGCTTTTTTATTATATGTCAGTAAATTTCAATACATTGTGCATTTTAAATGTTGTTTGAATAACACAATTTTGAATAAATCAACTTTTTCAGCCGTGGTTTGTATTGCGTTGTCAATCTGAGGTTGCATAGCCCTGAATACAAAGACTCTTGAAAAGGTCAAATTCATGCCACAGTGAGCCACATAAAACCTTGGTAAAGACACATTCACATGCTGTTTTTAGATTGCTCTGTGAAGCAGTTAAAAGTCTGGCAAGCTCAATGTAATGTCTTCAGTTAGGAGGAATGCTGCTGTGACAAACAGAAAAAGACAGCAAAGGACACGGACGGACAAAGATGTGCGATGGAAAACAAAGTGAATATGGACAGGTACTGAAAAAGATGAACAAATGCTCATCTTTTTCAGTAATTTAGCGTTATTATTTTTTGTAAATTTCTATCGACTCCAAAGGCCTAATGTTTCAAAACAACACTACCCATGCATTCTGTGAAGCATTTCTCAGATTGGCTGGTATCCACTTTGCTATAAAAGCAGATTGCCTTTACTGTGTGTTTCCTGAATCCTGATCTGATACATGTTTTGGCTGTTGCCACTGCTCCTGTGGGACCATCAGTCTTCATTTGGGCTTCCCTCTCTCCTTTTAGCCTGCCTTTCATTTAAAAAGAGCAAAGAAATAATGTTAGGTTGTTGCTTTAGAAAATGTGCATTTGAGTTCCAAATGATCATAGACAAAGTTATTTGCCTTGTCAGCATTTTGCTGACATTATGCAAGAAGAAACACTCCAGAAATAAATGTCCTTGTGTGCAGAAGGAGTGGGAGGAGTTCATCAACAACAAGGAAAACTGCAAGAGGATGCCTGGAAATGCTACACTCGCCATGCTGCTGTACACAAAGAGAAATATTCTCTGGTTTTCTCTGCTCTGCTGCCTAATAGTGATATTCTAAGGACTTCCAGAAGACAACACTTCCGGCTCAATGCAAAGAGGTTCCGTTGATTTGTAGAAGGCCTGTCAGGTCTGTCTAACCACACAAACCTCCTCCACGCTTTTCTGAAAATGTTGTGCTTGCTCGGTCACTCGTGATGATATAGCATGGCATTACATTCCATCTATTAGCTTCCCCGCTGACAGCATTATGTGTAAAACCTCATCAGCTCAGCGTTGCATGTCTAATCTGGTCGTTCTTGTCTTGCTCTCGCTGTGATACATTATTTCTTTGCCTGCAGCCAAACGGACACTAAACAAATGGGATATCAAATCTGACAAACTGGCCTGACAAACTGTCTCTCATCAGAGATGTTTATACGCAGGACGAGGCCAATATGTGTCTTGCCACTGCTGGAAAATAAATGATCTTTGTCTTCACATCAGGATACGAACACTTGAATCATAATGAATTGTGTTATAATGATCCTTGTGAGGACTTTGCTTTGTAATTAACCTTGATGACAACTTCATCAGTGACTGGTTAGTTGTGGTGCTGGATGTTAAAATAGTAGCATATATCAAAGCACAATTACATGTGGAAAGTAAGAGTAGCAGTGGTGTTTTTTTCCACAATTTGACAAATTTTAAATTTTAACAACTCTAAAAATCATAGTAACTCAAACAAAACCTTACAGAAATGTCGATGCTGTTTTCTCATCGGCTGGCTGATTTTACTTTACTTAAACATTTAGTGTGTTGTGCAAATGTGTAAGTGCATTATTAATGGCACGTGCTTTTACATAAGAAAACTCTTACCCGCTCGTCTCTCTTATGTGTCATTTCAAATTCATACAGAAAGCTTCGGAGTAGCTTTTTATGTGCACATGAACACATGATGTATTTTCCTTTAACTCTCCTTTAAGAGAAAGTCTGACCAAAGAAACGCATCAAACTCCTATCATTGTGTCATAATGTCTTTTCTGTCTTTCCCTTCTGGTTTATCTTTATCTGGTGAGAATCTGAAGTGAATTGTATCGCATTATGAGCTAGCTTTCTCTGTAAAAGTGTAATATGCCTTCGATACAGTCACAGGAGGCAGAGAGACCAACATGGTGGGCGGCTTTTTCCTTTAATGGGCCATTTTCCAACCTAATTGGCAAGTCGGTCATGTGGTTTTGCAACACCCCCACCTCTCCACCCTGCTGATATGCTCATCCTGACTGAACAACTGATGCAGCAAGAGCAGCTATTTGACCTGTTTCTTTGTTAAGTTTTTTGCTCTGATGCTGGGGAGGAAATGTCGTTGCAGCTGCAACCATCCAGAGTCAAATCCATGAGTAGCAGAGACAGCTTCATGGGAGGTTGCAGAACAAGTTCAAAAGCTCCCAACCTTCCTCTCTTGTGATGAAAACAACTGCTGTTTCCGTGTATAACTCCTCAGAGCACAATGGCTCCTTTGGGATTACTATCCTGAGCAGTGTTAGGCTCTCTACTCACCTGTGTGAAGCACCATTAATCCTATTCTAGCTCCTGTGTCACTCTGCTCCAAGTGAGATCATGGACAGAGATATTTACACATCGAACCCATGCCTCAATACTACTATACAGCACGTTGTCTGTGTTAGTTGTGGCTTTGCTGTAGTTTAGTTTGTTGTGTTTGAAATTAGTGGGCTGTTTAAAATAGCTTACTGTAATTATTGGAGTGCCTCAAGGTTTCTTTCTTGGCCTCCATTCTTTTTTCTTTTCATAAATCATGTTGGTGTTTGTGCCTGTGGAACTAATACTCATTGCTATGCAGATGATATGCTGTATAGTCCTGGTTCTTTTTTTCACAGATACAATTCATAAATACAAATCCTGTTTGTCCCCAGGATGCTTTCATTCATAAAACATGTTCATCTTCATTATATCAAATCACATAACACATATACAACATCTCAACATCATACAAGTTTTTCTGTTTTCTTCTCTAGCCACTAAAATACAGTCTGGAATTAATATAATCGCCTATTCTTAGTCCTACTTTATCATTATTATGTGGTTTTTTTAACGGATTGTTTCGTCTGAAACCTTATATGCTGCCATCTTGGCCTGATCTTCCTTCTCAATGTGATTTACCTGAATATTAATAAGGTGAAAGCTAACACAAGGAGCTGTCCGGCCCCGCTGGAGTCTGAGCTGAAGGACTTTCTGGTGAACCTGAATGATTTTATCTGATCTCATGCGAAATCCGACCAGCTGTCACCCATAACTAACATTAACAATTCATAGAAATAGCCAACATTCTCAATGATGGTCTTGTTTACTTATGCCGTTCATATAGTGTAATAATCAATTGAGACTGTTTCATAAGCAGGTAAAATGTCCTCACAGTAACTTTAAATATATATAAATAGAAGAATGATAAAAGTTGTAAATACCCACTACCATACCAGCAATATTGGTGATATTGGTTAAAGTGGACAAATCATTGAACAATCATCTCTCATTTTCCTGCGACAACTTGCAGTCTGCGCAAATATTTAGCTGATAAATGTATTTGTTTCATTGCTCTTCCTCCTGCTTTCTCTTTCCTCACTTTGTTGCAAGTCACACACACATGCATGCACACACACACACACGCACACACACACACACACACACACACACACACACACACACACACACACACACACACACACACACACACATACACGCTTTTTACCTTTAGGTTGTGTCTATATGCAGCGTCGAGCACAACTGGTACCAAATCCTCAGAGGGTTCCCCGTTGTCGTCAGCCAAGCCGGGAGGATACCAGGACATGACCAGAACCCCTGGACACACACGTAAACTCATGAGTCTGATCATCCATGCTGGACCTAAAATACTGGTCAATACCTCAGAGAGCATACTGCAAAGAACGTACGTCCAAAATGCATATGAACCTCTAAATAAGTTATCTCATGCCGTGTTGAAAGGGAATGCAATAAATGCTGACAGTCCTGTCCCCAAAATGGGAGCGGAATACGTTTTTGCTATCATTAAGTGAGGTTTTTTCATGCAGCCCTTCACACAGTTTGAGACCACTGAGACCACACAGTCAGTTGTGAGTTTATTACATTTCTGCAACGGTAATCCATTGAGGGCTAATTACCGTATTTTAAAGGAGAGATGCTGGCAAGGTTTGCAGTTAGATAATGTGTGCATGGTTGGATTATAGGACAATGAGTCCTCAGGGGCAGATATGTAAAAGCCCCCCATCCTGCTTAAATAGGAGCAAGACACCATATAGAGCTAAATGTATCACTTTTGGGTTGTTTTGTGTCTCTTTGTGGCTATTTTGTTAGTGTTCATTTGGACGTGTCTTTGTGGTCGCATTGAGATTTGTTGTTGTTAAGCGTCTCTTTGTGATCGTTTGTTTTGTGTTTTTATTTAAATGCTTACCTTTCCATCACCCATATCCTGCACCCAATTAATGAATATACACATATTTAATGTGTCTGTTATGTCTTGTTTAAGTCGCAATCTTGCTGCCCTGCTATGTGTGATACCTTATAAATTGCAGTTGAGAAATGCTTTCTCATGCTCTGATCCTGGCTGAGAATAGCTTCATATCAGCAACAATGGCGCCTGGCACAAGAGAGGATCTGGCACATGGGATGTGCACTAAGAGCTAATTCATTAAATAAATGTTCACTTGCTGGAGCTATGAGGACTATTAGATTGCAATACCCAACTATGTCTGTGTGTATTAAGAGTGAGGCAGCTGCTATTCATTATATTTATGGGCCTCAGTCATCAAGCCAAATGGAACTATTTAGAGTTTGGCTGGCTGCGATAATGAAATTGATTATTTTTACAAAGCATTGTGAGCCAGCACTCCCATGATCCATCTGTCTTCCTGATGAGGTTTCTAACGGATGGATGGCGTGGTCATCATTCCGAATGGTGTACAATAACCTGAGGTGCGGGACAGTAACATCCGGGCCTATCATGTGTAGGCTGCAGACGGCTGGACACACCAGGCTGTTACTTGATATCATGCCCACGACAGGACGCTGCTGTCTTTTAGGGAAGCCATTCAAGTTTTTCAAAAGAATGACAACATTAATATTTCATGAGACACACAAAAAAATAAAACCCTGATCTGAGCCTGAATCGAGACGACAATCAGGACTGGGTGATACTTACATACCATACATCTCTTCTTTTATGCAAGTCATGTAACTACAACACACTTAACCTTCGGTAACACATACCACACATTTAAATTACTATTGTATTCCCCTCGAAGATTTTAAAGCTATACATTATCAGATGTGTGTTATGACTCTTGCCTTGGTTTTTTTTAAAATCTATTGTATTGTCAAATAAATATTGTAACATATAAACGTATTGCAACCCTGATATTTATTTTACTCAGCACTGAGGAACATGCTGTGTTGAAAAACACACTAAAATGTAACACTCGAAATATTCTAAATCCATTTTGAAATTGTGATAGTCAGGAAGGTGTTATAGTCATAATGTAGCCCGAATTAGTTGATCTCTGGATTGCTGGTGTTTTTAAAGCCATTACGTTTCTCTCTGTGCTGAAGGGAAAAGCGCAGCAGCAGATCTATTGGGACTTTGAGCTCAGGGTGTGGGGAGCTGTCCAGAGGAAGTGTGGTGCTGAAATGTTTTGTGCCTCTCCAGCAGCTTTTTTTTTTTTTAAAGTGGCTAGAATATTCTGTGCTGCATCGAAAGCCGAAAAAGCAAAACAGAACTATTTGTCTTTCTATTTCTTTCCAATAAATCTAGGCAGTACATTGCACCTCTGAACTGTACCTGCTGCAGATGCTCCTATCTGTTCCATGTGGGACTCCAACACGTCCGGGTCCCTCGAGCTGTACGGATTGAGTTCAGGGTAGAAACTGGAGCCGATGTCCTCAGGCGGCATGTGTCTTCCTCTCGGGTAGCTAGATGCGATTTTGGGGTCCCAATGTGGAACCAGGATGTGGTCCCAATGGATGTATTTGCCGTCCATGTGTGGGGTGCCGTACCAGGTGTAGTAAAAGATATGAACATCATAAAATATGATCCCCTCGGGGCCGGAGTTGGACAAAACTGCTTTAGTGTTGCTGCCAGCCGGACGGGCTTGATCCGGGGACGCGGTGGCGTCACGGGACACGGACCGCCGGTCCATCTTCCCCGCGATCATCGGCAACAGCTCCAAGCCCGGAGCCAGATCCGAGAAGCCGTCGCTGGGCTTCAGGGTCCTGAGTCCCATCATGGTCCCAAAGACGAACAGCGTGAAGAGGAACAGCGCTATGCATGCTTTCCTGCGTAATCTTGCCATTACCTGGCTGTAAAGTGCCCAGAAGCACAAAATGAACCTCCCCGCTGTCTTGTTTCGGCTTTCCCCTTCACCGAGAGTTCCCCTCGCAAGCTACGAGCTGCTCTTCAAACTACAAATGCCATATACTTCTGAATTCGTAACAAAAAATAACAAACAAAAGTTAGCTACATGGTTGCAGTCCGGTCGCAGCACACTACTTGGCGCAGTTGGCTGTTGGATTTGTAACTTTCTCCTGCAGCATCGTGTTTTCCATCCTGCTGAGCTGCGTAGCCTGTGAGGAAACTCCCTTCAGCGCTCCTTCTGCCCCATGCAACGTTAACACGGTCCGCTAACGTCTCATCCCACTCGGCTGTATAACAGGGCGATGCTGTTCCCATCAAAACGCTTCACTCGCTGATCTCCAAACTGTTATTCTCTGAGCTGCTTGGCTCCAGCTGGCCGCCGAGTCCCGCTCAGAAGCTGATCCATCCACCTGACACCGGACACGGACAGACGACCGGCGTCGGGATGATGTCCACAGGGGGTTTCCAGTCTCCGTGGTTGGTTGGTCGTCCGGGTATCAAAGAGGCGGGGCTCCCTTGATCTCTAGTTTGTGGCTACAGAGCCTCGCGCAACAGAAATGCATGACGATTAGCCGTCATGTGAATCCTGTCGTCATACCAGCAGCAAAGATTAAGTCTGCAGTATTGTCGGGATTTCCCTGTGACTCATCGCCGAGTCTAATCTCTTTAGCAAGAGACACGATCAGTTGTCATAATATTGACTATAAAATCAAAACTCAAGTGTTTATTCGTCTTCAGAGATGTACTGACATCTAGTGGTATTTTATATCATAAACCAGAGGGCACTTCCCCGTGCCGCTTTCAGGTATTGCCGGGAATTAGGACATCCTGTCTTGCCATTGTGATTCCCAGTTTAATATGCAGAGAGAGTGGGACTTGTATTATTATATTATTAATCATATTAATAATATTAATACTACTACTACTACTACTACTAATAATAATAATAATAATTGTATTTAATATTATTATTATAAATCCGTGGAAACAGTAGAATTATTAAGTATATCTGATTCTAATTTATGTGTGTATGTAGTTTTGATCAAAGGCAACATGTTCCTTTCATTTTATTTATTACTGCCGACTTTAAACTAAATGAAGGAGTTTAGCTTCAATCCAGCAGAAGGGGAAGCCCGGTTAATTTAACAGCAGTATACAGGATAAATTACCCAGCAGACCATTAGCTCCGTCCACCTTGGCTGGAGGCCAGCAGGAAGATCTTGGCTTCCAACCAAAATAATCTGAGGCAGCACTTGGGAGGCAATGACCCCTCCATCTGGTTCACTGATACTTCATTACATTGTTTTCCTTGTCTGCTGAGTAGTTCGTTAAGGCAGTTTGATGACGCAATCCGGCGTTTTCACGTGTGGTACTTAACGTCACATTAAATCTAAAATACCGTAACGTATCAGTTAAACAAACTGCATTCTCCTATTCTAGCACATTTGCTGTTCAAGGACGAAGTATATTGCCGATTTTAGTTTGTTATTATTCGCACACCGTAACCTTTAAAGAGCTGGAGTAGCTCACATGTCGATTACTGTGAATGTTTAAAGGACAATTTGTGCAAGTTTAAAGCGGATTTGCGCCCCTTGTTTGAGGTCTGTGGTCATTACTGTAATCTTTCCAAATGTACCATCAATGAAGCCAATGAAACGAAGAGACCCAGCAGTTTCATTGTGTATTACTTCGAGAATACTTTCTTGTGTCGGAATTATTAGTTAAATTCCCCCCAAAAATAATCGGCTACTTCAAGTTGTCCCATTCTAAATCATTTCAAAACGTCAGAAAGTACTGAAATAGGGTCGCAGAGATAGTTTTACAGCTTGAAAAACGTAATGATAATGAATATTAATAATGGATATTATCATTTAATTTGCAGATTTAAAAACAACACATACAAACTTTTGGTCATTTTCCCATTTTAACATTCAAAAGCAATTAAAAACTAAAAATCCAATCAGCATAGTGGTCAAATCGATTTGGTTTTAAAACAGAACATTAATAGTTCCTATAACTTTCCTTTCTTATATTCCTTCCTATCCCGCAGGAGATGTTTCAGTAAATCTGAGATTTCAGTTGGAGGTCATGATTCACATTATAATAGAATATATTATAAGTCCTCTGTGACCGAGAAGCATGTTAATAAACACATATATTCCAAGATGTTTTCCAAGTTTCTTAAAAGAAACAGTTTGTCAGTGTAACGCATATTGTGTAGACAGCTTTCTCTGAGTCTATAACAATTCCTTAATTTGGGATATTTAATGCTGGCCATTATGCAGCCTAATGTTTAGGGCCATATACGCGTGTTGCGGGTCCACAAGGGGTCGTTGTGGTATTTGTGATGAAATCGACACGTCACCTCTGAAACATCAATCAAGGGTCCACACAGAGGTGGAGCTTATCTGCATTCACCAAAAATAATACCGTTAACGAAATGTTCTAATTAATCTCATCAGATAATAGATGTGAATAATTCAACTAGTGTTTTCGCTCACACACGCCGAACATTAAGATTTTCATTTAAAAACAATATAGAAATTGAAAAAAATATATACAAAATGTAAAATAAATCGGGGTTATCCTTTGAGATGTTCGTTGATATAATATGAACTCGTTCATTTAATATATATATGTTTATTCTTTCTCAATATTGTATTGTAGTTTTTTGACTTTATTGTAGTTTTTATATCAGCTGAAGTTATTTAAAAAATGTTTCACTTTAATTAATTAATTGTAAAAGAAATATTGTGGTTATTTGTTTGTCATTTCGGAACTGGACTCTCTCACTTTCAGCTTGGTTAAAAGATCAATTTCCTGTGTCTTTGATTCATCCATCACTCCACAAGGACACGAGTCGTCGTCTTAACATGATGTGATCAATCACTATTGATCTATGAATTCGTTTGGCCAGCTTGGCTTGGTTACATGCTGCCACCTTGGGTCGTGGGCCATCTAAAAAAAATGCATTCTTCTTTTTTATTTACTCCTATATTTTAAATTATCCTCATCGGTTGTGTGAGTCAGTTTGGCTGTCCCTCCCGCCCCCCATGTTCTGGATTAACATTACGTAGCTTTCTCTGGCATGTCAGGACAGCAGCTCACCCACGCAGAGAAACGAGAGCACTTACAACGAGAGACAATAGGCGAGATGACATGGTGCGCATTAAAGTCGATGTTAGCATTCACTTATAGAAATTATAGTCTACATTAATTAAAAAACAAAAACTGAATTAAAAAAACTGGGTGTTTTAAAACAGGCTGAATTGCTTGTTTTAAAACACCCAGTTTTTTAAAGTCAGTTTTTGTTTGGTGTGGCTTCACTAGTTGTATTTCTTCTCTCCCACCTCGTGTGCATGCCGCATATTCATATAGATCTTATTTGAAATGTATGTGTGTCGTTTTCTTCTTCATTTGGCCTATTTAGTCACGATTCAAGAGTCGTGATTGAGAAATAACTGAATAAAAAAGCAGGTTGGATTTTTGTTCACAGAAATTTCCCCTATCCTGCAAAAAAGACCCACAAGCAACAAATATTAGATTTAAAATGTTTCTATTTGTATGTAAATCACCGTACTATAGACTTGCTGTGAGTTTCAAACACGTCTAAATAGAAATCCCCTAATAATGTCGCGAGGACGTTTCGCTATATAGTGATTGGTCACTCGCCACAGTTGAGCTCTTCTTCTATTACACAATATGCAATCTATCCTTGGGGACTGTATAATTGTGAATCACGTGGACGTGACCGAGAGTGTGTGAGGGGTTTGTTGGATAAGAAATGGTCATTTGTATTGACCAACAGAGCTGACCACTGCAAGAGAGAGAGAGAGAGAGAGAGAGAGAGAGAGAGAGAGAGAGAGAGAGAGAGAGAGAGAGAGAGAGAGAGAGACGCGTTTCAGGGAAGAAAGACACTGGGAGTAAACTGGCCCACAAACATGGCAGAAGGTATGTTGGGAGTTTCTGGTGGGAATTTTATCTTCACAGTCTGTTCCTGAGTTGTATTTTTTTCTTCTTTCTTTCTTTCTTTGAGGGGGGGATTCTAGGTCCAAAACCCTGCCCGGTGACCCCCACCCCCGTCCATCCCTCATTGTTTAGAGGGAAAAGGTTGCCAGCCCCCTTTTGTTTACCTCCCTCTCCCGCTTTCCCTCTCGCTGCGCAGTATCTGCTTCTCACAGCATTTTGCATGAAAGTGGCAATCTGTAAGGATTACCCAGTTTGAGGGCCGCAAAAAAGGATACTGTAGCGTGGGTGCTAATTTTGACTCAAGGCAGAACTGAAGACATGGGCTCCGTTTCTAACCAGGAATTCCCAGGTTGAGTAACATGATTGAACAACATTTTGCTTCTTTTATTTTGAATGGGTTAGATATGTTTGTTGTGTTTTTCTAGTGCAGGACGGTGTATCAGTAGAACATTTGAAGGCATTGTTCACACACGTGATATGCAGCCCCGTGTGTCTATCGATGCATTAAACGCTGTTTAGATATTCTGACAGCACACAAACCCCCCGAGATCACTTATTTAGCACGGAGTTTGCGATATATTCCTTAAGAAAAGAGGGTCAGTTTCAGTTTCTTATACGAAAGCAAGCCATATCGTAGCCTCAGCTTGTTACTCAGATCATCGAGTCTTATTGATTGGTGACGCAGCAACGCGAGAGAAAGGAGAAAAGTTAAAAACATTTTCGGTTTCAGACCTCGTTAAACAAATGGCCCAAATTTTCAAAAGTTTGTAGGATTGCTGATTGAACACTTTGTATTCATACACTTTGTATTGCAGGAGTGTGTAAGACCGAGGAGGATGAGGGACCGAGCACCGAGGAGGATTCACAGTCCTTCCAGGGGGTCGGAATCTGCAAATGGTTCAACGTCCGCATGGGCTTCGGGTTCCTGTCCATGACCGACCGAGAGGGAGTGCCACTGGACGAACCGGTCGACGTGTTTGTCCACCAGGTAAGGACGACTCTCTCGGTGGCGGAAACTGTGACTAAGTGAAACCCAACACTGGTTTAACGCATCAACGTTGCTCGTGCTGAAACTCCAACTTTCCCTGTGAAATCAAGTAGCATGTCCTGCCAGCAGAAGTGAGATTACCCACCTGTTTTCAATACAGCTTAATTAAATGTAGGATTTGTGTCTTGGATACTATGGTGAACGATGACTTATTAGTCAAAGTTCACAGATCACTCGAATAAAAAAAATATGTAAAGAATAGAAAAGAGTTTCAATATGTTTGATTAGAAAGTTTAAATTTTATGAGATCTATTTAACAGGGTTAGGCGGACGCTTTTATTCGCAGTGAGGTGGGTGTTTCTCCCGCAGGGCACCACGTGTTGCTGTCGGCCTCCATCGTGGTTTTTCAAAGAAGAAAACGCTGATAAAATGTTATGGAAAAATAAAAGTGTGGTCAGAGTTTAGACTTAACTCGTTTGGCATCGATACATATTGAGTGAGTAGAGATGAAAACGGATTATTTAAAGGGGAGGTCACGCCATGTCGTTTAATTGATCCTCTTCTGGAGCTACATACAATATTTGTCCAATTACTTTTAGTTGTTTGTATTGTGATGAGTGGATTTTTACATTTATCGTCGCATCTGCTGAATTGGACGCTTTGACGGGGTAGATCTCTGTAAATAGACAAACCATCTAAACACGGATTATTGATCACTCGTTAAACTTAAAGAAGGCTTTTAACACATACCCATGTCGAGCTGTGAAAAATGGACAAATGTAACAGGGCTGTAGTTTGAAGGTTGGCGCTGTTCTTCAACGTGTTTTACTCCTTAACTTGATGTTTAATTGTTTTTCAGTCTGTCGAGATAAAGGAGAACTTTTCAATTCTTCTCTGTTCAAACCATTTACCTTGCATAGAGCGGTTGGAGTGGGTGGTACTGAGGTGTGTGTGTGTGGGGGGAGGTGCATTTCCCTCCTTCATTGCTGCCTGATAAGATAAAGGCTTAGCATGTGAATGTGAGGCGTCCCCACTAGCTGCTCATCATCTCAAGGTTCCTGTCATAAAATGATTAAAGGCTCTTTGCTGTGTGTGTGTGTGTGTGTGTGTGTGTGTGTGTGTGTGTGTGTGTGTGTGTGTGTGTGTGTGTGTGTGCTTGGAGGAGGAGAAGGGGGGGGGGGTAGCTTTAATAAGAAAAGGAGATCCCAGGGTTTTATTTTAGGTACATTCTTCTTGTTCACACCAGGCTACTGGTGGCCTCATACTGTGGAGACTTTTGTCTACTGATTTCCTAAAGATTTTACTTTATTTGCATAGGATAAGATTGTAAGTTTTGTTTTCCTCTATTTTATTCATATAAGCTTGCATGTCTCCCCACTTTGTTGAAGCCAGTTTTCAGATGTACAATTCTGTTTTTAAGTAATTGTGCTGTCATTGTAACTGAATTACTGTTTGACTACACAGGAAGTTGCTGCCCGATTAATCATGATGCAAAACTTGAGTGGGGTTAGAAACTTGCGGTTTTCTACAAAACACATGGTGTCTTCGTCGTGAAATCAAGTTGATAGTTGCTGCAGATGCTTAAAAGGATGCTCAGATTGAGAAAGAACATGCTCACTGTGTTACTGAAGACCTCATGTTTTGAGGATTTATCCATAAGAAATGCGTAACCAATGACTTACTTCCCTCTCTGTCAGTAGAAATGTTGGAGACACGCGTGTCAATGATGGATGTATAGGGGTTATAGCAACGTAAAAGGCCTCAGCGCTAAAATTAGTGGCTGCGTGTCAAATTAACTCCCAGGCTCCACTGGCCTTTGTGCAGGTGGACAATAGAGCCATGCATCCGAATGAAGCACCCCTCGGCCGCGACCGAGCCCCTCTTTGTCTCAGCAGTAGTCCTGCTATTGTCCCGCGTTGCTCTGATGTCTTTCTCTGCCTCACTTGGCTTCCAGACACATTCTGCATAGAGTTTACAGTACTCATAAGGCCCCCCCACATCAGATCCTTAAGGGTAAAAAGGCCCCACCCTGACCCCGATCTGTACCTGTGTGTGTGTGTGTGTGTGTGTGTGTGTGTGTGTGTGTGTGTGTGTGTGTGTGTGTGTGTGTGGATAACCTGATGTGGGCATGTGGCTGGTCAGGGTCCATTATGGGGGTGGGGAAGGTCACACATGGAAGAGGTAGTGGGTTAACGGTCACCAAGCCAGAGAGGCCTGATGGGATTGGGGCTCTGCGGACATCCATGTCACCACTCAGATGTCATGGCTCACCAGTTGTGTTGCTCAGGACTTTGCAGCAGATGCTCCATTGTGAGTTGTAGGATTATAGAAGATGAGTGTGTATGTGGTTGTAATTGCAGAGCACAATAATAATTCCCAGCTCATTAAATGATTTACCTGATCATTTTGGATTTGGTCTGAAGCAAATGCCAGACTTTCCTCCTAATAAACTATGTGCCAGGGTTTGATCCCTGGCTGATTTGGTAAATGCAGAATGCAGAACAATTATAATATAACTTTACTCTCAAAGAAAATGGGATTAATCTACATCAAAACAAACCTGCTTCATCAGGGATATTTCTTCTTATGTAAACTCAACAGTCTGTTCTAGTTGTGAGATCTCACACCAAGGGAATTTTAGAGAAAGGTTTCCCAGCCAAAGCTGCTCCACACCTTCCCTTAGTCACTAATTTCTCTGGAATTGGAAAGACAAGTAAAATAACCTCAAAGGGTCACTTCAGGTGAACCCCATTTCAGTGACTATGTCGCTGAATTAGTTTTTACTCTGCACATTCAAACCTTTTTATCTTGTTCTTGTATCTTGCTTAGTTTAAGCTGACACACCTCCCCAATGTTGCTGTTTCCAGACATGCTACAAAATTATATCCCCACGTTTCTTTCACACAAAAAATAAGATGTCACGTCTTCAAGCTCTAATATCAAAGGTAGGTATCAATCATTTGGGCCTTTTTTAATCTTTCATGTCTTTCTGCCAAACAACTATCCAAGGAATGTCCCCCTGACCCCCCAACCTCCCAGAGAAGCCACGCAGCCTTCTCACCCCACCCCCAACCGTCGCACTAACCCCTGCATCCTGCAGTTTAGGTTTAGTGGTGGTGGTGGTCAGTGTGTTAGTGGAGCTTTGTGATGTGGGTGGAAAGAGTGATGGGGTGGGGGCAGCAGTGTGGAATGCTGTTCCTCCATTAGGGGGTGGAGGGGGGGGCGGGGGGTTGAAGGTTATCCTCGTCAGGTTTACCACTCAAACAGCCAAAAAGACAAAGCAGCTTTAAGACAACGGTGCCTTTTAGGCAGGGCAGTATTTGTACAATCTGACCTGTAAAGTGGGGACAGCAAGCTTTGTAGTGGTTGTTTGTTTTATCAAGGTAATAATCACCGTAAATGCCTGATGAGTCCTATCAGGCTTTGATGAGATCACACAGTGAAGAATGGGTGGGGGGTTGTTCTCAAGGGCTAATGTAGAGGTGATGTGGACACTAGTCTTATTTATTTATATGTATATGTGTGTGTGTGTATATATATATATATATATATATATATATATATATATAAATAAACAAACCAAAGTCACCACATAACTCAAATTCCCCCAAACACCAGACAATCATTTTGATCCTCTTCCTGTCTTTCAGAGCAAATTGCACATGGAGGGCTTCCGCAGCCTGAAGGAGGGCGAAGCAGCCGAGTTTACCTTCAAGAAGTCGTCAAAGGGCCTCGAGTCGCAGAAAGTCACTGGGCCAGGTGGCATCCACTGTGTGGGCAGTGAAAGGAGACCCAAAGGCAAGAAGGTCCAGAAGCGCCGTTCAAAGGGAGACAGGTAAGCAGGATGAGATGAGGAAAGATCAGGAAAGACACGTAATGAATGCCAGCAGTGCAGCTTTGCAGTTTATCTAAAAGGTATTTGGAGATACATTATTTTTTTGAAACAGATTTTGCGCTTTCACATTCGAGACACCTCATTAGCTTTCCTTCTCAGAAGCCAACAAACGGTCGTTGTTGGGCCCAGTTTGGATGAGATATACAATGGTGTTTTAGTTCCTCCCCATTTTCCTTCCTCTTTCTCAACCCCAACCCCCACCTCCAGCCCAAGTAAGGGTCACACCAGCAGGCTTGACGTGTGACCTGGATCAATAACTGTTTAAATCTGCTGGCCCCTAGTGAATTCACGCCCACTGACTCCCTCTCTCTTTCTAAACCTTTCTAAAACCATCAATGTGATTTGAAACTCCAAAACTGATTATGATTTAAATAACCTAACATTTATCTAGGTTTTGCTGGTAATTATTACACTTTATCTTTAGAGAATGCAGGTTTTTTTTTTTTACCAACCTAGTTATAGTCATTCCACATTACTGAAAAGAAAGTTTTATATTTTCCTTTGATCCAAACCTTTACACGATCCCTCAAAAAGTATTTTCATGAGTTCAGGTCCTGAGAACCAAACCTTTAAATATATTGTCCTTCATTAAATTAATTTTATTTTTCGTGCAAAGGCAACAACGTCCCTCCAAAGGAAAGTAACAGAAGCCACCAGGAGCCTTTTATTTTTGGGTCATTCTTTGAATATCAATAAAGCACAGGGTTAGAGGTGTATCAACTTCCCCCTCCTGTCAGTCGTGATTAGAGCCAGAGAGTAGTCAGTGTGCGAACAGAGATCATTACTGCCCCAAAGAGTCCTGGGAGGCCCGCGGTGGCTCAATAGATCTCCCTTGACCACACTGATCCATGGATAAGATATCGTACCCCTCTAGCGTATTTCGAATGCCACTGGATGGTGTTTCATTGGTTCACGAATAATTGATTGATCAAAACTAATAGTCCGATATCGTTGGGACAGTAAGCATTTCGTAGTTCGTGTTTTGCCACCCAACAAAAACAGGGGTTTTTGGAGTACATTTTATGTGTGTGTGTGTGTGTGTGTGTGTGTGTGTGTGTGTGTGTGTGTGTGTGTGTGTATATATATATATATATATATATATATATATATATATATATATATATATATATATATATATATATATATATATATATATATATATATATATATATATATATATATATAAAAGTAGAAAATGTCCTGTCCATTTAATTGATAACAGATGTAAGGGCCTGGGCAAGGGGGTGAAAGGTCATCGTTGTCATGGCAACAGTGTATGACAAAATGCAAGAGGGTTGGGATGGGGGGTGAGAGAACTGAGGAGAGGGAGGGTAGGGTTCAGAGGTCATTACTGCAGCTTTTTTAAACAAAGGGACCACTTCCCCTTCCCTCCACTTGCCTCCTGATGGATGCTGACGTGGGGAGCTTCTGTTACGTGACGGTATAGACCTTGACGCCACACTGACCCCACGGCAGGCGCCCTGTTCAAACGTCATTTGCCGCTACAATGATGGCAGGGACTCCGCTGTGGCACGGAGTGGCCGCCTCACGCCCACCACCCATCTGTCTTCCGCCCCTGCACGCGTGGCCATTCTATAGTTTGCGTTCAAACAGGGGTGGCCGATGGCGTCTGTGATGGCTCCCGCTGACCCGGTGTCCATTTCTAAAGTTCAAAGCCGATGAAACGGATGTCTTTTGATACAATAGGGTCCAACGTGGGGGTGCAGGGGAGGCAGCGACGAACCGACAAATAAGACAAGTTGTTCACGATACTTTGAGATAATAAGTCCTGGTATCTCTACCAGGCCATGACAAAGTATGAGCCAGGCCACTTAAAGGTGTAATGGATTCAGAGCATAAATACAGCGGCAAGCAATGTTTTGCTATGTAAAGTTATGATGGAGAAACGTCTACCTGAGCAAGAGAATAAGGTTGTACATTTTAGCCCACATTTTGCCTCGTGCCTTAAGTGCATGTTTTTGCATGTGAGTAAACCTCACTGGCTAGCTCACAGCTGCCGCTCTGCACTGCTCATAGGCCGTTACAGCCGACTAACACTGTTAGCTGTGTCAGCACTTTGCCATAGTTTTGATTAAATGCTCCTAACCTCGTGCAAAGCTCTTACTATGATATGTTGTTGGCGGTTCTGACATAGTGTGCTCCTCCACTGAGCAATGTGGTGTGACCTAACATGCCCTTCAAGATTTATGACCAAATGTCATTAGAGGTGAAATGTTGCCATCTAGTGGAAAAATGGTGCAACTTAAAAATGCCCCTTCACTCAGAAATGTGCTTTGGTTATTGTTTCTTCGTTTAGATGTTTTGCCTTCACTGCTTTCACATTCATCTGCTGAACGACAAAAGTTTCTCTGTAGTTTATCTTAAATCTGAGTTTAAGGTGTGGACGATGTACAAACAGGATTTTTGTGACATCATAAAAAAGTTTGAAAGCCGTTCAGGGTTCAGTATATACTATATGACATTTAAAATGATGGTGAAGGAGTAAGGGTTCATTCGGTCATGTAAATCCTGCAAAAGTCATGGAATTTTAAAATAGTTATTTCAAGGCCTAGAAAAGTCCCACAGATTTTGGAAAAGTCATGGAAATTTGTTATATTCAGATGTTCATGTCGTTCATTTACGCTGAGTTTGAAATAATGAATATGCTTTTAAAAGAAAGACACTCAAAATATAAGCAGGCATACGCTGAGAATATCTATAAATGTTTATTATTTTAATTAAACTATTGTCTCATTCATTTATGTCATTTAAGGTATACTTCATGCTTTAGAATTGTTATTCAATTTATTTTTTTATTACACAAACAAATCAAAGACAATACATAGACATACCATCAACAGGACGACAAAACAGTGAGATACAGGCCAACAAGACATCATATATTTAGTGTATATAAGTATGGTGTTCGTCCATGAGAGAGAAGAAATTGTTAGTTTAAATACTACATTTTCTCACTTTTTTTATTCATACACTGAGATTTCACAAAATGTTTGGTTTGAAGTCATGGAAATCCATTGGTCAAAATGTGTATGAACCCTGAGGAGTATGCAAAAAGTAAATGGAACTTTCTTGTGCAAAAAAAGCAAGACATTCTGGAGAGAATCTTTAGATGAATACGTTTATATTAATCTGTGGTTTCTCTGAGCTCAATGGCACCGCAGCTGTTTTAAGCAAAATAGTTGTAGAGCAACTGTGCGCTACCTGCTCATTGCCAAACAGCAGACAGACACAGTTGGTGACTAGCTAGCTGACGAACATCGTGATGTATTTAGTAGCTAAAGAGACTGATATTTCCCAATAAGAGACAAAATGTTGGTCAGAAACATCACAGCGCCACATCAGTCACAATGTTGCTCTGTTAGGTGTGTAAATAAGCCGGTGATTGCGTGTTCAATCCCACAATACACAAGACTAAATACTTTGTGCTCTTGTAGGTGCTACAACTGCGGTGGCTTGGACCACCACGCCAAAGAGTGCAAGTTACCACCTCAGCCCAAGAAGTGCCATTTCTGCCAGAGCATCGACCACATGGTCGCCAACTGCCCAATCAAAGCGCAACAGTCCTCACCGAGTTCTCAGGGAAAACCGTCCCCATTGAAAGGAGACGAGGAGCACAGCCATACGGCACCGCCTCCCGAGACCTCCGATTAAGCGGAGGATTTGGGCAACACTGACGCCGGGGGAAGCACAGAGGCCAATCAAACTGCTGTGATGGAGAGGCGGGACATACGGGTCCCCGTCAACCTGTTGAAGCTGCTTTTGGAACTACCTCAGGTTAAAAAAAAAAGAATTACTGATGAAGAATGTTGCTGAAGTTAATTTTTGTTTGTTTTTTAGTTGGTGTAACACACACTCAGGAATACTGCTGTATTATTGCACTCAGGACGCTTTCTAAATCTTAAAATCACCGCTGTTGCTTGAGGGTTTTACGATTATAGTGAGCAATGCCATATAACGGGTTATCTTGAGTTTTTGTCGAATCTTTTATTTTAATTTGTATATATGTGATACTGTGCATCTCCTGTGGGCACTATATACTTCTGTTTTTGTGATACACTCTGTGTGTTTAGTAGTTACACTTTTGCTGCCTTACCATTTTGTCTCCTTTCTGACTGTTACACCTCAGCATCCAACAGAGAGGAGACAGTGGGTACCATTGCAATGAATGTTAGTTTACATATTGCAAGGGAAAGAGGAGGGTTTGGGAAAACACATGGGACGGGTTTTAGGGTATAGCTGTAGGCCATGTATTGGCATCTGCCAATATTGCAATTGACCATCCAGTTTTCCTGGGGCCAAATGAATTTCAGACCAGAAGTGGTTTCCAGTTTTGGGTGAGTTACTTTTTTTTTTTTTAGTCAATTCCTAATTTTTTAGTCTAAAGGTACACGGTCTACCTCGTGGTGCTTGTTTCGTCTGCTACCAAAGCTGTCCTTGTAACTGCAGATGGTAAACCAAATATTCTCAGAATACGGTTTTGGAGATTGGGATTTGAATTGGGATTAAATCAAGTCCTCTTTGCACTACAGTATTTACACAGCATTGCCATTAGTCATAATATAATCCCTAAAAGCTAGAGTTGGTTTAGATGTTACATGCGTTGAAATTATAATAACATACTAACGGCAATCAATAAATCAAATTTGACCTAAAAACGAAGAGAAGAAAAAAGTCTGGTTGCTGTCGCAGGACCAGCCCATCCAATCATTTCATTCTGCCTAAATGAAATGACTGGACTGCCTGCCTGCATGCTTTCATTGCTTGTGCTTTTATTGAGTCTTCCACAAGCTGCTACCGATAGCCATGTATGCCGTTTACACTTATGCTTACGATGATAATTTTAAAAGGATGGCTTTGGAGCGAGGCCTGAAGGGATGGGCTGTCAGTATTGTGTCCTTAGCAACTTTCTTGCTAGATTTAGCCACCTTAGAAGCATGTGCTGCTGGTTATTATATTCATTAGATGAGAGTTGGCAACACTGGGCTCGGTTGGATAATAAAAAATAGTAATGCTAGTTTTGAAACCTTACCAACCCTAGTTTTAAAGAGGAGTACAACACATTTGGCACGGACCTTAAAATGTTTTTTTTCCGTTTTGAAAATTATAGAAATTGTGCGTTGCCTCCCCTTCAGATACTGGAGAAGTGCAGGAGGATGATGTTTCAAAAGTGTGTCGACCATCAAACAAGCAGTTCTGATGGAGCATACTGGCCACTTGTATGTCTTGAACCTCTGACCACACACCAGCTGGTTGTGGTCAGCTGTTTTTGAGGGAAAACCAGATTATTAGACTGGGTGTAGTTACTTTTAAAAGTCTCAACCACATAGGGCAGCAAAACACAGTTGTTCAGCCTGCAGTTGAGTTACTCTAACATTTCTGGGAGCTGAGTCAACTTTCCATCTGCAGTGTGTTCTTGTGTGAAATACTGCTGCTTTATAATTACCTCCACTTGGATTTGATAGAATTCAAACACCAATACATATCCACATAATAAGATACTTGAACTGGACTGAGTTACTGTGGGGTCCAGCTAGCTCTCCTCCTGATACTTGAAAAAATGAGGCAGAATTAGACATAATGTTGCCAGAAGGCTGGTGTTTTTGGTTTATATTCAGTGTGATCCATTTCTAGGTAGTTATTTAAGACATTGTCTCCCTATGACTCTTAGTAGGGTAATAGTTCAGGAACACCACACCTGCAAAGAGGAGCATGTAGAACTAGCTAGTTAATCAGTTTTACTCCCGTTTTACAGGAGATGCTGACACAACTTTTACACCCAAATAATATATATGTAAAAATATTCTAAAGCCTTTAAAAAATTTAAAAATCATACTAATTTATTTTCATCCAAGAGTGCTGTCGCTTCTCCCTCTGCTCCCATTGAAGCCATTTATGTTCTAGTAGACATCAGAAAACTGCCAAATGTCATTCCTTGCTAGATATGACTTGAGAATATACTTGGGTAACACATTTTTTAACATCAAGGTACTCCTATAATTTGTACATAAGTGCTTGATAAGTCATTGTCTTTAACAATAATCCAATGCAGTATGAATGCAGTGTAACAGTAATATATTGCAACAAACAATATGCAGTGCACACTGTGATGGTACATAGAATTGAGGACTGATGTAAACTGTGAGTTTGTTTTTCCTTTGCCTTGCATGATTTTTCTTTTTTTTTAATTTTTTTTTTGAACAATGAGCCTTTTCTAAGAGTCCCATTGTTTTTCCTATCTATGCCAAACCCAATGCAATGTTACTCTGCACTAATCATGTGTAAGATGCATTAATACTTTTTTATATTCAGTTTAATCTCTTTTTTGAATGTTCCATGTTTTATATTCTATTTTTTAAATTTTCATATACCACATACGGTCGCTGATTGGGGGGAAGGAAGAAAAGAAAAACTCAACACCACTCTTAGGCTCATCTCAGGAATTGCCAATCTGAAAACTCAGGGAATACTTCAGATTAATTTGAAGGAGTTGAGGAGTGTTTATACAAGACTAATTGGAGACTTGAATGTTCATCCGCAGAGAACAAAGATGCCAAAGTAAAATGGGTTTAGGAATGTCTTAATGCGGAAGTTTCCTCTTTTTTTAATTTAAAAAGAACAAAACAAGATAATGGGCAAGAAAAAAGGCAATGGATACAAATTATGTGAAATGGTTGTGATTGAGATTCATAAGATTTCTGACTCCCATACTTTGTCAACTTCATGCACCCAGTTTGGTGATGTTCTTTATAGTTTATCCTCTTTGAAATAACTTGCCATGATGTGACATAATATGAAGAAAATGTTTGACTATTATTGTATTTTTTTCCTCTATAATCGTTATAGATGGGGATGTAGTAGAATGTTGTTAAAGGGATTGGGGCTAGTAGTATATAATCCGGGGTTGTCTCTTCTCAACACGTATACCCGGTACTTGGTGTTTCAGACTATCAACGCTTAAGACAAAAAGAATGTGTCATAGATGATTTAACACTCAAATATTGTGTTATACTCTGCTGTTAGGTGGTGTTTATACAAGTTTAAGAATTGATTAAAAATGAATAACTCAGGATGTAAAAGGACGGAAAGATTGTTAAAGGAAGTGCTCTGATAAGATGGAATGGTTTACTTTTCGGGGTATTTTTTATGTTGAATTAACCACTTGTGATAGCAGTGCAAGTATAGCCTCTCACTTGAACACGTTTCTCAATTTAAAAAGGTAAACGCATGGATGACTTTTGTTATTAATCTCTGTGATTAACTTTTTTTCTTTTTTCATCCCTGAAACCACTGACTAAATCATCTGTCAAACAATTGGATTCTGCCACCCACTATTTAGAAAAAAGGTTGAATGAAAGTGTTGTATTGTAATGTTTGCAATATTCTGCTGTGATGTTTTCAAAGTATCATTCGTGAACTAAAGTCCATGAAAGACATTCTGATTGCAAGAAAACCTGGTTTACCCCTCAGTGGTGCATTATTGTAATTTGTTAGTCAGGTGTTCGGTGCCTCAAATACTTGTAATATGTGCTCAAGGCAACATTTGAATCACATCAAAGCATTCTGTACCACAGTTTGCATTGTGTGCTTTTCATGGTATATCTTGTTTGTGACCAACAGCCACTCCATCTGTGGTGTATCTTATAAGATTAGGGTAACCAGAAGGATGATCTGATATCAGATAAATGGCTAGAGCTACTTCCAAAAAAAAACATTTATTACTGATGAATGTATTAATGTTTACTGCCATAAAACATTGTTTTGGTCCATCTTATCTTGATTTGATTATAGTTTTTCAATGATAAGTAGGCTTTTCAAAGTATTACAGTGATTGTTTCTATGTTGAAATCTACTCTATTTCCTAGTAAATGTCAATATTCATGTGTCTTTGTTGCCTGTTTTTTTCTTCTTGCTTTTAAAACTGATACCACAAACCACTAAGATTTCAAATAAAAAGCGTGCATTTAAAAAGCCAAATAGATTTTTATTCTACAACACGTTACCACATTAATAGTTTTATAATTTTTTAAGGTCTTAAGTGAATTGCTAATACATGTTATTCAAGCTGTTTATTAGAACTTGGACATGTTACCCAGGATTTCAATGGTGTACATTGTCAAAGCTAAAAAAAAAGGTGAGCTTAAAAATAAAATGGTAATCACTAGCTATAAATGTAGTGGTGTAAAAAGTCCAAGTGATGAAAAAAATAGTTTATTCATCAACAGAAAATGCATTGCAACAATTGTAAACAGTTTTTTATTGAGCAAAACAATCACTTGCTTCTCAGAGACGTTTTATTCATATCAAGATATGAACTGTTAATTTAATATTTTGGGGTTTGGATGTTTATTCTGACAAAACAAGAAATGTGATCATGGTTTTGAGGATTTCTAATGACAATTTTGTTTGCTATTTTAAAACATTTCCTTGAAGAAAAGTATGTAAACGAGCAACTTCTGGGAAAGTATCAGTACCATCCTTTGATCACATGAAGTGAAACAGCAAAGCAAACAATTATTTCCTCTTTTTTTCTGCCTGGTAACCCCCTGAGACTTCTCAGTACTGTGTGATGTCACAACTATAAGTGAACTACCTTGTGTATCCACCAGTGGCACTCTTCTGTGTTTATATTTCTCTCAATGACAACCTCAAATCCAATATGGCCGTACACTAACAGGGATGCTAGTAACACGCACAGTTGAAATGACACAGCATTGAGTAGTGACGTTATTTTCATAATTGAACGTTGACCCCCGGGTAGCGATGTGGCTGCCGCTCTGTTTAAGCAGCCGCACAGCCTGCAGGAGAAGCTACGCTGCTGCTCTTTTACAATGGCCAAAGCACTGGGGGAAAAGTAACGCGTCCCTCTCCAGTCATTCAGCTGGACCTGCAGCACACACGAGCAAGGCTCTTCTGTTCAGGAAGCACGGAGACCCTTCTCACGTCGTCCAGTAAGCCTGCCTTTTCTCCACGTGTCGTTGATTCGTGCAAACCCCATTACAGTGAAGTTAGCTGCGGTTCCTGTGGCTGAACGTGCTCTTCGACGGAAGTTGAGCGGTGAACTAGAAGTGCATTTGGCAAAGTAACATGATGGTCTTCATTATTTAGGTCTTTTCTGTTCTAACATCTAAAAATACAATTCGAAAACACTTCTGATAAGGTATAAATCTGACCTTTTTTGTCACTTGTTCAAGCAAGTGCGACTTATTCTTCAATTTATTATAGTGTACCAAACCGCAGTAGGTTCATTACTGCCCCCTTACGTCGGAGGGCAGAGGAACAACCACTTCGCACAGTGGCCACACCAGTTGTGATACATTCCCTGAATATAATCTGGATTAAGGCCTTCAACTAGCAATTACAGTCATTATGGCTCAGTTTATTGTAATTTCTATAATTATATTTTTGGAAATGTCAGAAAAAGAGGAACAAATTACTCTCAATCTTACCTACAGCCCAAATGATCAGACCCAATTGTTTGTTTTGTTTAAAACCCAGCGCTAATCCATCTGCAGTAACAGACAAAATCAATGACTTCAACAAATAATTAAACTGTTATTAATTTGTCCATTTTTTCTGTTTTGAGGTGTCTACGCATGTTTAAAAATGTTGTTTTTTTCGAGGATTAATATGATCAGTTTTTAGTTTCCAGTATTCAACACCAGGGACCTCAGTGTATATATTTGGACAAAGTCATGCTTTGTGACTAAGCCTGACATGCTGTTTTCATACATTAGAATGCTGTTACCAAACCCCAAAAAATGGAGTACACATGCTTTTGCAAACTTGAATGTTTTTGGTTGTCAGGTTGGAAGATGTAGACCTTCCCCCCATAGGGCCTAAGGATGTTCTGGTTAAAATGCTGGCAGCTCCAATCAACCCTTCTGATATCAACATGATTCAAGGTGCGTGGATTGTTGGTTACCTCCGCACCAAACGGCAGTACAGTAGCTTCATTTAGAAGCAACTACACAGAACCAACAAGACAGCCAAGAAACCCAACACAGTATTTATTTTAATGAGGTTTAAATATAAGTTGTTTATTTTACATTCTTTTTTTTCACCAGGTACTTACGCTATCTTGCCTGACTTACCAGCTGTTGGGGGTAATGAGGGAGTGGCCCAGATCGTAGAAATTGGTGGCCAGGTGACGTCCCTCAAAACAGGAGACTGGGTCATTCCAAAAGATGCTGGTTTAGGTAAAAACATGCAGACGCTTGAATGACATGGAAGAGTCCTCAGGATTGCTTAAGCGTTTTCTGCCTTTGTGTGAGCAGGGACCTGGAGGACAGTGGCAGTGCTAGCAGAGGACGACGTCATCTCGCTGCCAAATGACATTCCCCTGTTGTCTGCTGCCACGCTGGGGGTGAATCCCTGCACTGCCTTCAGGATGCTCTCTGACTTTGAAGATCTCAAGCCAGGTAATCATTTCCCTGCACTTAGTCATAACATTATTGTCTTCCATAGAACCATAAGCCACTGAAATATGGGGGTACATAAAAGAACTATCTTTATTTTACTATGGTTCCGACTTCCAAAAAGAAACGTTGGTTAAGTTGTTTTTTTTCTTAATGAAACTAATAACTTCTTGGTTGTAGAAACTCACAGTAATAAAGTACTAAAGCACCGGTGGAAGTCAAAGCCACTGCCTTGTTCATGTTTATAGGCTTTGCGGCATGAACTTGCGACAGCGTGAACTTGCAACAGCGTAAACTTGCAACAGCGTGAACAACAATGCCCATTTCATGTGCTGATAAAATACAAATCTAAATGGAGACTTGAGGATGGAGTATTGCTGCATCAGTTATCTCTAAAAACATGACATGCTGTGCTGTAATTTAAGCCTTCATGTGACAGTTTCGCTCCATCTACGGGCCTTGCAGGTGATTCTGTGATCCAGAATGCAGCCAACAGTGGAGTTGGGCAGGCTGTAATACAGATTGCTGCTGCAAGGGGAATAAGCACCATCAACGTCATCAGAGACAGGTGAACTCAAGTATATCATGTGATTTCAGAAGACTCAGCTTTTCAGTCCTAATCACTGGCCCAGGTAATCTATCCACCTGACTGTGAGATAATAGGGTCTTTTGTCCAAGGAACAGAAACTGAGTTTTTTCTGTGCTCAAATGTATGACTGTCATGAACTTCTTCATTGTTTCTTCCTTTTTAAAGGCCAGAGTTCACACAGCTCAGTGATAGGCTGAAGGCCATGGGAGGAACTCATGTGATCAAAGAAGAGGCGCTGAGGCAGCCGGAGATGAAGGAATTGTTCAAGGTCCGAAGACTTGAAAGATATGCTAATAAGACATGTAGATATGTAATGAATAAACAGTCCTAATTTAAAGATGTGGTTCTCTTTTTCTTTGAAAAAGACCTGTCTAAAGCCTAAACTGGCACTGAATGGAGTTGGAGGCAAGAGTGCAACAGAGCTGCTCCGTCATCTACAGTGAGGATGCTGATTCATCTTTGATGTCTAATAATTTACACTGATGAGAAATTTGGATCGAAAATGCAATAATTGACATGTATTCCAGGTATGGAGGATCTATGGTGACGTATGGAGGGATGGCCAAAAAGCCAGTTACTGTTCCTGTGGTAAGATTAAACCTCCCACTGACTCCCAAGATTAAACATTACATTTCACTGCACAGACACACGCTTTAGTACACTGACTAAACTTGTTCTCTCCAGAGTGCTCTTATTTTCAAGGATGTGAAGGTTCGGGGATTTTGGGTCACACAATGGAAGAGAGATCACTCAAGCGGTGGGTCAGCGTAAAGTTTCTTCTTTCATCAAATAAGTCCCTTGAAATTAATTTAATGAGAAGTGACTCTGTCCATAGATGGGAAGGCATTCAGAGCCATGCTGGATGAACTGTGCCACCTCATTCAGCAGGGAAAGCTGACAGCTCCGGCCTGCACTGAGGTGGGCCTCCAAGACTACAGCAAAGCTCTAGACACGGCTATGCAGCCTTTCACCTCAGCTAAACAGATCTTGATTATGTGAACAGACTCGCACATGACCCCAAGGACGGCCACTATATTGTCAACATGTCAATCAAATTCACTCATCGAGCACATACTTAATAAATCTGTCTTCACAGCAGGCCTAAAGTCCAGCAGCTATCATTTTATGACATTTTAAAATCCTTTTAAATTTACTGTAATTAAAAAGTAATTACATCTTTATATAATAATGTGGAAAAACAGGAAGCTATATAGAACTCAGATAATCAAGCTTTATCTGATATGTTTAGTAACAGATTCATTTATTTCTAAGCTATATGGGCATGAGTAGGTGCAATTAATACTAATCAAGAGATTTACTGTTGCGATAATACTGAAATGGTCAATATATAATATACACTGGTGCAGTGATTCGGCTGCTAAGAAAACATTCAACCAGTAAACAACTGTTTGAGCCATTTCTGGGTTTATTAAATAGAAGCAGTAGACAGGAAATGTTGGTGGCAAAGAAACATTTGACAAGTCTGGATTTGATCCAGAACATCACACTTGAATTATTATCTACTTGAGCTACTTGAACACCACATAGTGTTTTTATATTGACTGGAAATGTAGTATTCAACCAGCACCAATAAACCAAGCTCAAGAAGCCACACCAGAGATTAATGAAGCCAAAGGTTGTTTTTTACTCTGCTCAAGTTCTCGTGCATGACTCAAATTATAGATGTCATATGATTTAAAAACGTCATCGTATGATGTTAAATATTTACATGCAGCCATAATCTTTATCGTAAGTTTCCATTTTTGGACATTGGATCGTTTTCCAATCCAGTGACTCCCAGCGTAAATAATAAATATAATTTGAAAAATCATCTTTGATAGACTGATCACCATTACCGATTGGCCATCACCAGACTTACAGCCACAGAGAGGACTGTCAGCAACCCACCGTAAACGGCAGCCGCCGCTTCTTTTTCCAAACAGTGTTCATACTTGTCAAAGTCTACCTCTCTGGCTGCACACACGTGGTCAACACGGCAGTCTCGGTTACAGTCTGTCAGGTCATAGCTGACTGAGTTGAACTCGTAGTACTTTTGCAGGTAGCAGTGGTCATTAGCTATGCGCGATAGAGCCTGATGCATGGAGGCTGTGGAGGCGTCTGGGAGTCTGAAACTCTCTGTGAGGCGGTACTCCTTCTCCCAGCGTCCGCGGGCTGCGTTAGCATGTGTCAGGTTCAGATAATAAGTCACCACATCCTGAGTGTGGTTTAAGAAGCAGAAACGAAACCATAGAAGTGTTAGGTTTTTTTTGGTTTTTTTGTTGAGGCTACGTATTGCAGTTAAGTAAGACATACATTACATGGAGGTAAATTACATTGACTGGAATTGACTTACTTTGACCAGGAGTGTTTGGGTGTCATATTCAAAAACACGAATCCCAGGGTTGTTTGCTCCATCCTCCACTCCAGGAAGTGTGGTTTTCCACGGCGTGACGCCCGGGCTGAGGAACATCGTACTGATAGGAGAGCCTGTTCAAACCGTTATCACTTCTGATTAACACAGTATTGTGGGCCTATATGTCAAAAGTAACATCTGGACACTGGGTGAGAGTCATTTTGCATAACAAGAAAGAAAGAAAACAACTAAATAATTTAAATACCAACCAATCACCACTTGCAAATGCACATGTAGAACAGTAGAAATAATTAGTAGTAGCAATGGTGTTTCAAAAGTGAGAACTTACCCTCCGAGTTGTAAAACATACGGAAGCTATCGGTATGATGATGGCCAAAGAACTGTCCAAGTATCACTAAATGATGCTTCTGAATTAAGTCCAAGTATAGCTTGTTGAATTTAGGCGTGAACCAAGGCTTACTTCTCTTCTTCTCAAAAAAACCTGGGGGAACGTGGCCAATGATGTACACCTACATCATTGGCCAAGAGAAACCAGTGTAGAGTTAGCTTTTTTTATTCAAGGAAGACAGAGATCTGCTATTTCAATGCTGATATTTTTTAGGTAAATTGGGCTGGTCCCTCCTCAGATTCAGGAACCATCTCCTTTTGAAAGTTGACCTCTTTTTTATGAGAGGGTTGTTTAAACAGGGTGTGGTAACCAGCATTAAAAGATGAAGGAGTTATTCATTACTCATTGAGTGTTTTATTGCCCTGTATTCTACAGAGATTAAGAAATAACTTTACAATTAAATTCATGATTTGCCTTTTCTTTGTTGATGGCGGCCTCTGTAAGAACCTGGTCCGCCCAGCTAAACTGTCTCGCTGGGTCGTCCATGTCCTGGGTCAGCTTGTTCTGGTCATAGTAGAGATTAGTGTTAAGGGCCAGCACCCTGAAACCTGTTCGATTCAGCAGCTTTTCTGTGTAATATCCACCTATGTGAAGAAAAATATTGGGGAAAATGAATGACACAATTGGGTGTGTGCCTTATGTATGTGCCAAAAGTTAATTTACTGATTCTTAGAGAAATAACTGTATGAATATCAAAAGGATTCATCTTGAAGTATCACAACCTTTTTTAAATGTTTCTCTGGACTCTGGCTCCAACCAGTCCTGCCACATTTCAGCTGTTTGATTATAGATGTAGTTAGGGTCTGCAGGAAGCTGGCTCTTGGGGTGGTAGTCATGGTTGCCAAGGGCAGGGTACACTTTAGTGTCTAAGGAAGGCAGTAATGTAAATGAATATGAGTTCATCCATCCCACAATGTCACTGTAAATGTTGATTCACAATATTTTCTCACTTAAATAGGCTACACACAATGTCTCTTGACACTTACTTGGAAACACCTGCTTTAAAATGTGGGTAAGGTTGCTGATAATGTGGAGCACTGCTTCTTCTCCCAGATCCTCGTTGGGTACATGTGGTGTGTCATCTCTGAGCAGCAAAACAAGATACAGTGGATAGTTTAAATGCTGAGTGGGGAAAATTATTCTTTTTTTTGAGCCCCCACAGAGAGGGTGAACCAAAGAGTGGGAATAACATTTGCAATGGAGACATGACAACATTATTTGAGTGGATATCTCGTTAAAAATATTTATGAGCTGCACAAGCATTTCTCTCTGAAGATAGACTTGGGACTTAACAAACTAGCATGATTCGTGAACATTTTTACATATCCACCTAATGTTGAGACATACCCTGTCCATACGATGAAGTCCGGGTCAGGTAGAATATCCTTCATGGCATACACAGAGGAGTTTATAAGGAGCCACGGTGAATCACAAGCATAGTCTCCGAACTTCCCCGCATTGGCCGCGGGTCGTTTGCCACTTGATGCGCACACACGTGTAGGATTATCGGTCAGTTTGTATGTTGGGTCCCAATGCTGATCCGTGATGTGCCAGAAGTTTCCTGGATAAAAACGATGCGTAATTGCGCACATGAAGTTGTGTGTTGTGGGTTTTTTCAAGAAACATTTTGACACACAACAATATAACTTACCTGGCAGTGCAACAACCTCTTTAAAAATCAGACAAGATAGGAGTAGCTTTAGAGTGGACATGGTAACTTCGTCGAAGAAATCAGAAACCAAACAAAAGCCAACTCGGCGTCGGAGAGGTAAGTCTATAAAGGGCAAAGCGAGATAAGATACAGCATGACGCGTCATGCGGATGTCCATTAGTGAGCTATCTGCAAAAGATACACTTTTTATTAACCAATCTATTGTTTCAATGTAATATTTAAAGCTAAGATTATAAACTTATCCCTAACTGCCCAAGGCTACACCTGTCAGCCTAGAAGTTTAAACGCAGGTGCACTTATTTCTGAATTAAGATATAAAGGTGGATAGCGGCACCTGCACGTAAACAAATCTTGGTCAACAGGCCCATCAACTGTTGCCTAAGCTATAAACCAGTGGTAAATTAGTAATTAGTTGTAATGTATTATAGCCCACTCAAACAATTAGGTGATTGAACAGTGTTATGAAGTCTTAAGACAATATATTTATACGTTACCTACCTACCTACCTACCTAGACTAAGACCGTTCTCGTTAACCTTTTCCATTCTATCCATGCTCCGTGCAAACTATTTTTATGTGGGCTGAAGATGCAATTAGTAGGCATATTTTAAGAGTTGGCATCTTTGGCATGTATGAGTAGTACAGTATTTGTATGGGTTCACAGCGCCAATTGTGCATTTTTTTTTTTCTTTAATCCGTGTGTTAATGTTACTCCAGCAGAAGAACATTTAGAATATGAACATTAACATTTTTGGACTTGTTAAAAAGCTTGATGAAATAATGCCTATTTTTATACATATGGACGCCAACAATTCCAAACTGAGAAATGTATATTATCAAGTGGTCACGGTTGCAGCCATACCCGTAGTAAAGTAACCTTAGTAAAAATCAATATGTCCGACAGACAACGAAGGCAGCAAAGCCTTGGCCAAGCATTGAATACTTACTATTTTGCCCCGAGTATTGTCTTTCAGGCACTCCTTTCTTGGGGTCTATTTACCACTCAAACAAGCTTACGGCCATTGTTGAGGGTTGGAGAAGCCACTAAGACAGTATTTGTACAAACACACACACACACGCGCGCCCTCAAATGAAAAGACAACTGTCTGACCAGTCAAATTTAGGGGTAATAAAACACTCAACAGTGAGTTCGCGGGACTTTTGCTACGCGCATGCGCTGTATATTGAGTTTGGCGCGCGGGACTAACGACAAGGAAGTCGACAGAACAGCGTGTGTCTGTTGAAACTGCTCCACACTGTCAATAACGTTCACATCTGACATTACAAGGAACCAGCATGTGGAACCAGGGTGAGTTTAATGACCACACTAGTGTGTTCACAAAGTGGTCAGGTCGGTTTGTTGACGTTGGTTAAGGATAACGTTAGGTTGACGAATAGTTACTTACCGCTAACTTAGCTAACTTGCTTCTTTGTTGTTGTTGTTGTGTCTTGAAGGTGATGCCACTTGGTGAAAACGTCTGTTTTAATTTGGAAGATTAGGCGGCCATTTATCTCAGATGTCTGACGTTTTCTTCTCTTTTTCAGGAGGATATGAGTCCAGTACGGTCGGAGGCTACACTCAGTCTCCAGGGGGCTTTGCATCTCCTGCCCTATCCCAGGGAGGGGAGAAGAAAGCGGTTCGTAAAGTCACTTAAGTCTAAACGTTACAGCACTATTTCTTTATAATCCGCTGAAATCATAAAACGGCGAGAGAGAAACACAATTGTTCTGAGCATTCCTCAAAACAACATCATCGCATAAATTACACGTTCATATTTCGAATAGATTAGTTTGGATGATCAGCCTATTAAACACCTGCATATTTTTGTGTACTGATGGAAAGACTGGCTCTGTGTGTGTGTGTGTGTGTGTGTGTGTGTGTGTGTGTGTGTGTGTGTGTGTGTGTGTGTTTGTTTGTTTTGCAGAGAACCCGTGCGTCACAAATAATCCCATGCACAGTGTCTCAGCTGATGTCTGCCTCCCAGGCTGATGAGGCCTTCAGAGTAGGAGATGTGGAAGTAGCCCAGGTATGATGACCGCATAGTGGCAGAACATGATAACGAATGTTGGGACAACAGGTGCCTCGTGGGTCAATTGCATTTGTGTTGAAATTCTTTCTTATCTGTTATTCCACTCTTTGGCTTCTAATGGTTGGCATGAAATGCTAAAATGTCATAATTAAAATGGTATGCTGAATGATCCATACTTAATTTACAATACATTTAAATTAAATTGAGCTTTTGACACGTCAATTGCTAACAATTTTTGATCTCACTGTTGGATAACGGTTCATGTTCTGTGTTTTAGGTTACCATTGTGGGCATCATCAGGAGCATAGACAAATCTATGACTAACATCCAGTACAAGGTCGATGACATGACCGGCGCTCCGATGGATGTGAAGCAGTGGGTAGACACAGAGGTCAGTGACGGCTTTTGTCCTTACACAAACCATTTAGGCAATGCTGCTGCTGTTGTATTCAATCTCAAGCCAATGACTGAACCATTTGTCTGTAAAATATAAACACAATGACACAATATTGATGGTTTCTTGTTTGACTGAGGTTCTTGGCACACTTCAAGGGAAATGGTTTATTTTTGGATGTTCGATCATTTGCATGAGCGGTAGTTAATAATAGGGATCACAACTTTAGTGGCTAAAATACCCGATGACTATTAGTTACTGTTTCTTAATTAATTAATTCGTTTAACCACTCTTGGACGGATAAAACAACGAGTCTACGCGTGTATGCATTTCAACAACGGTAGAAAAACAGTGTTTCGCTCCGTTCTTTACTGAATTCTTGTCACCAAGTAAAAAAGGTTCGACAGTGTACAATACGTGAGCTCAGACGTCACAATTTATCTATGAATATTCTAATTAATGCATGTATAAAACATATTCTAACTTAAAAGCAAAATAAAATACAATTATGCAATCACTATAATATGAATCTAAATAATATAGTATAAACATCTGAGTCTAAATTACTGTTAAAATTATAATATGGAAATTGGCACTAACATTCCGGCCCCTAATTGCTCATCAAGGGGATGACAATTACCTAACTAAACTAAAATCAATTTCTATATTCTAAACATTTCTCTCTTTCACTAAGGCCTAAACTAACATAAACACCTTAAACTAGTCCAGATGAGGCCTACAAGATAAACAATTGTAGAAATACTAAATCCTAAATAACAATGTCTTTTATTGTCCATGAGATCCTTCCATCTCGAGCAGGAGACACAACTTAGTTATGGGTCTCTCTAAGGTGTTGGTCTTCGTTTTGACAAGGGCCCGACGGACGAAACCTTTGGCGTCGGGAATTGTCTTCTCCACTCTTCCCATCAACCAGGACCCTCTTGGAGCTCTCTCATCCACGATGAGTACGATGTCTCCCTCTTTTACGTTCCTCTTCTTGTCCAGCCACTTCTGCCTTTCTTGTAGGAGGGGCAAGTATTCTTTAGACCAGCGCTTCCAGAAGATGTCGGAGATGTACTGCACTTGCCTCCATCGTCGTCTGGTATATAAATCCTCCTTTTTAAACACGCCTGGAGGGAGTGCTGGTTTTCCTTTAAGCAGGAGAAGATGATTTGGCGTCAGTGGCTCAAGGTCGTTCACATCATCAGATGACTTGGTTAGTGGTCTGCTGTTGATCACTGCTTCAACTTCACACATTACAGTTTGCAGACATTCGTCGTTGAGTGACTGAAGCTTCAGAAGGTTGGTAAGTATCTTCCTGACTGTTCTTATCTGTCGCTCCCAGACACCACCGTGGTGCGACCCAGCAGGCGGGTTGAAGATCCAAGTGACTCCTTTTTGCAGTAGAGCTTCAGAGATCTGGGACTGGTTCCATTCTTTCATTGCCCTGCGGATCTCGTGTTCTGTAGCTACCAGGTTCGTTCCGTTATCAGATCTCATAATCTCGACTTGTCCTCTTCTGGCTATGAAACGTCTTACTGCGTTGATACATGAGTCGGTGTCGAGAGAGTGTGCGATTTCTATGTGGACTGCTCTGACTGTAAGACAAGTAAACAGGACTCCATAACGCTTTACTTGTGCGCGTCCACGCTTTGCTTCAAAGGGGCCGAAATAGTCTACACCGACGTTAGTGAATGGTGGATGGTCAGGCAGTAGACGATCAGGCGGTAGATTCGCCATCTTCTGTTCACTCACGGCAGCTTGACTCTTTCGGCATTTCACACACTTTGAAAGCACACTTCTCACCGCTGCGTTTCCTTTGCATATCCAGACCCTTTGTCTCAGCTGAGCAAGGGTATGGTTTCTCCCTCCATGTCCAATTTCCTCATGAGCATTCCTGATGATCAGGGTCGTGATGTGGTGATCCTTGGCCAGGATAGTTGGATGCTTTGTGTGTTCTGGCAAGGCTGCCTGGTGCAATCTTCCACCAACCCGGAGAACCCCATCTTGAAGGAAGGGATCCAGCCTCACGATGGAACTGCTTCTCCTGATCTTTTCACCTTTCTGCAGAGCGCGAAGCTCCTCATGGAAGGTTTGACTTTGGTCAAACTGAATGATCGCAGTTTCTGCTCTTCTGATGTCCTTGACAGTCAATTGAGTTCCTTTCAGGGTAGATTTCCATTTCTGCATGTGGTATTCAACTGTCTTGGGTTTTGCGTCATGACTTTCTGAAGATTGGGCTTGCGACTCTAACTTCTTCCTTGTTTCGCACAGACTTTGAAGCAACTCCTTGGCTCTTTCTTGTTCCGGAAGTGATGACAACACTTCGCGGCTGTTGCTTGACCACTTAGTCAGGCGGAATCCTCCACTTTCACACAGTGCAATGAGGTCTTTGGTTAAGGCAGTGGCCTTCTTCTCATTGGAAGTTGAGACCAGGCAGTCATCGACGTAGAAGTGCTCTAGGATTGTAGTTATCGCTTCAGGCGATGACCTGTCTTTTCCATCCTCTGCAGTCCGTCTTAAGGCATAGTTAGCGCAGCTTGGGCTCGACTTGGCTCCGAACAAGTGGACCACCATCTTGTACTCACGCAGAGGCTGTTTCAGATCCCCCTGTGGCCACCAGAGGAATCGTAGAAGATCAGAGTCCTCATCACGAACTCTTACTTGATGATACATCGCTTCAATGTCGGAGATGAATGCGATGTGTTCTTGTCGAAACCGTGTCAAGACTCCAACCAGACCATTAGTGAGGTCTGGACCCTGTAATAGTTCTTCGTTCAGTGACTTCCCCCGAAACGAAGCGGCACAATCAAAAACAACCCGCAGCTTTCCCTTTTGTGGATGGGTCACGCCGTGATGGGGAACGTACCATACTCTGCCGTCGTTGCGATTGCGCTCGTCTTCAGGGACTTCCACTGCGTAGCCTTTGTTCAGCAGGTCTGACATGAAGGTCTTGTAGTCATCATGGAAGCTGGAGTTCTTAGCGAGTTTCCTTTTCAGGTTTGATGCCCGTTGCTCGGCAACACATTTATTGTTTGGCATCACCGCATATCTGTTTCTGAGAGGCATCCCAATGCTGTAGTGCCCATTGACTTTCTTGATTGTCTCAGTCACAGACTTCATAAACTGAACATCTTCTCGTGACATTTCTGACTTCTCTTCGCAGGCTTGCTCAGGAAAGTCGTGGTTGTATTGCTGCAACAGCATATTGTCCATGCCACTGACTGAGATTCTGTTGACTGAAGCCCTTAGACTGCAGTGACTTGACTTGAATTGTCTTGATTTGTGGTGGTCGTCATGTTTCTTGAGAGGGCCATTTACGACCCACCCGAGAGTCGTCTTTACTGCGTAAGGCCCGTCTTCTTGGCTGTGGATTATCTTCCACGGCTCCATCGCAGAGTGAGCGTTCATTCCAATCAGTATCTCAACATCTGCGTCGATCTGTGGTAACCGTACTTCTTTACGCAGATACGGCCATCTTTCCAGGTCTTTTTCAGCAGGAACATTGTCCTTCGTTACAGGTATGTCTGTGTGGGTGTAGACGTCTGGCAGGCTTACGTAATTGTTCTCTGTTAGACCGCACACTTCCAAATCTGAGAGCACGTAGCAGGACACAGGCTTCTCCTGGCCCATAGTGCGGAGCAGCACTTGAGTCTTCTTGCCTTGTACGCCAAGCTGTCTCATCAACCGTTCGGAGCAAAACGTAGCAGAACTTCCTGAGTCCATGAACGCGTACGTCTCTATTGTCGTGTTGCTCCTCTTGGATTTGATGCGCACAGGCACGATAGACAGGATACAGTCATTGCCTCCGGCCCCGGTGACAGCTGTGACTTCACTCTTGGCTGACGCATTTTCTTGTGGAGCTGAGTGTCCGCTGGTAGAGCTTTGACCTTTCTCAGGCTTAATGTTCTCCTGGTCGGTGCTCTCATCCCATTTGCTGTGAAGCAGGCTTGGGTGTTTCTTGCTGCAGATTTCACAACTGGCTCTCTTTTTACAGTCTTTTGCCATGTGCCCTTGGGTCAGACACCCGAAACAAAGTCCTTTACCTTTAATAAACTCAATTCTCTCTTTGTTTGGCAGATTTCTTATTTTGTAACACACGCTTAATGTGTGTCTGTTGTTGCAGTACATGCATGGCTCTTGAAACGCGTTGCTTGTCTGCTTGTTCTTTCTTAGTTCTGAGGCACCCCCTTCGTCTGGCTTAACACTTGTAGCACAGCCAGTGGTTCTTTTCGGTCTGCCTCCTTGGGCAAATTTAAAGTTTGACTTGCCTTTTTCTTTTGCGTCAGAGTACTCGTTGACGTCACCGAACAGTGGATCTGAAGCTATCCTAGCTTGTCTGTTGATGTACGTCGTGAGATCAGAGAACTTTGCTCTTCTTCCTTCTCTTTCTTGTATGTCGAAAGCTATAACTCTCCATCTTTCACGAAGTCTAAAGGGCAACTTTGAGAGGACAATCCGCAGGTTGCTTGGGCTGTTCATCTCCTCAAGGTATTCCATGTCCTTCATGACATTGTTACATCCGATGAGAAAGATGGAGAAGCTGTGAAGTGACTTTGCATCTTCTGCTTTGACTTGAGGCCATTTGAGAGCCTTGTCAATGTAGGCTGTGGCTATTTTATACTCATTACCATAATGATAGATCAGAAGCCTTCTTGCTTCATTGTAGCCTTGTTGTGCGCTCATGTGTTGGCAACTTCTCACAAGTTCTCTTGGTTCACGGCTGGTGAATTGCTCTAAATAGTACAAGCGGTCTTCATCATTGTCCGTACGACTGTGGATGATGTGCTCAAAGGCCTTCAGGAATGGCAGGAACTCTAAAGGATCGCCACTGAATACAGGGACTTCTCGTTGAGGTAAGTTGGCTAGTCTCTGTTGTGTGACTAACATTTCTGTGATGTTCTTCTGATTCAATATCATTTCGCCAAGTTCAACTTGCCTTCCATTGGAATTTGTACTTGTGTTGTTGTTTTCATCTTTTACTTGCACATAAGACTTGTGTCTAGCTGGATAGTGAGAAGCACTGTTGTATTGGCTAACTCGAAGACTGCTGGTTAGCTTTGGTCTGACATCTGGAGCATGATGTTCGATGGTTGCTGCTGTAGGCATGTTCTTGACGAGGTAGGAATTCATCCCATCGTTGTCCATGTTATCATACTCATCCATAACTTTTAGCCTTGCTGTGGACTCTGCGATAGCAGTCTCGACATCTAGCTCCTCCATTTGAGCCTTCAACTGAATCTGCTTGGCTTTCATTTGAGCCTCTTCCAACTGCAATGCCTGTTTCTTCTTAAGTGTGGCTGCGCGTGCGAGTAGGGCTGCACGGTTAGCTTCCTCGTTTCTACGCACAGATGAAGCATGAGATGACGCTTTGGATGACTTTGAGTGTCTGCTGCATGCACTTTGTGCGGTGACTGAACTATAATTTTCTTTTACAGCAGATGCACTGTCGTCTGGATCCACGTCTTCAGCGACAGACTCAGCTTGCTGCGTTGTCAAAGCAGTCTTCGGAGTTATATTTTCTGTAGCAGCCTGTTCGTTATCGACATTAGCGTGTCGTCTTGCCTTTATTATCCACTGCTCCAATCTGGTCAAAAAGTTCTCATACTTTATAAGATTTGGCTCACTCCAATACTGCTGGTCAGCTTCCCTTTCATTATCAGATAACAGTTCACTGACTGCGTCGTTCACTTCAGCAAACTTATTCAGGAATTTGCAGTACTCACTGAGATGATCCTTTTCCACTTGGAGTGCATTGGAGCCATTTATCATGAGAATTTCTATTTCCTCTGCTTTGGAGACAAGGCGTACTAAAGCACGTTTCCTGAGCTTCATCTGCTCATCAAGTTTCATTTCTAGGGCCTTTGTGGTCAACTTGATCTTTCTTTTTATGTCTAGCTCGACATTGCCTTCCATCCTGGTTTCATTTGAATCAGACATTTCAAAAGGCTATTATTGTTAGACAAGTCTCTTATTATAGCAAGCTCTCCCAAACTTCTGAAATCCAGATCAACAGTCCTTTAACCTCAAAACATGTGAATGCTTTCCAGAAAAGATTCCAGGACTGTTTATTTTCAGAATAAAACTTGAGCTTCTTCTGGGCAAATATGACAAGCTAGCAATATCACTCTTCTCAAATGTCCTGTGTGGCCAATGTCCAGTAGCACGTCTTATTTGTTCATTCAGTTCCGTTCCGTGTACTTATCCATCATCGTGGAAGTCAACCGGATGTCCGGTCAGCTGAGCAGCGTTGTAAACGGCGCAAGCAAATTCTTCAGTTGGTTAGCTTCCTTCGTCCGCGACTCGCCTTATCACACCGGCACAAGCAAATTCTTCCGTTGGTTAGCTTCCTTCCGTTGGCAGCACGATGATCTTCTCTCGCTCTCGGCGACTGTTTTTCTACTTAATTTAGTGGCTAAAATACCCGATGACTATTAGTTACTGTTTCTTAATTAATTAATTCGTTTAACCACTCTTGGACGGATAAAACAACGAGTCTACGCGTGTATGCATTTCAACAACGGTAGAAAAACAGTGTTTCGCTCCGTTCTTTACTGAATTCTTGTCACCAAGTAAAAAAGGTTCGACAGTGTACAATACGTGAGCTCAGACGTCACAATTTATCTATGAATATTCTAATTAATGCATGTATAAAACATATTCTAACTTAAAAGCAAAATAAAATACAATTATGCAATCACTATAATATGAATCTAAATAATATAGTATAAACATCTGAGTCTAAATTACTGTTAAAATTATAATATGGAAATTGGCACTAACAACAACTGTCCATTTCTGGTCAGGAATGAGTTTCACTCTATTATTAACCTAAAGGAGCTTTAGCAGGAAATAAACACAAAACAGCACAGATACAATACTGTTACCAAGCCAACATCACTATTCACAAGCTCACATTTGTAAAATGTATAATATATGCTTAAAAAACATAAATTAAGCAAGGACAGAGACAGTCATACCAGCATACATTTAACAATGTAAGATCAATACCCAGACTAATAATCACACACTTTGCCAGAAGTAAACAGTAAAAACTGATTCCTGTTTTAGAAACTGAAGCATATCCTTGTTTGGTAAACCAAATAATTAAAGCCTCTTTATAACGCTGTCATTTTGGTACGTCTAGGACCCTGGTGTGGACAGCACTGTCCTGCCTCCAGGCACATATGTCAAAGTCTCTGGCAATCTGCGCTCCTTTCAGGTGAGTTTCATGTTTAAATTACCCAGAAACAAAAAGGAACCACAGCCTTATGATCTTTTGAGAAGCAATGTCTCCATGTGGTATTTGGTAGATACACTTATTTTATAAGCACTTATATTCTTGTGATATTATTCTATCTTCAAGCAAGTAGGGTGCTCTCTGAATTCGCCTGTTTTTTTAATTGATTGAATCAGTGAATCTTTGTCTTTCTCAGAACCATAGATCTGTTGTGGCTTTCGGTGTCCGGCCCCTGGAGGACATGAATGAAATAACCTCGCATATGCTGGAGGTTGTTCAAGCGCACTTGGCGCTCAGCAAACCTCAAACCATGGTGAAACATCTTTAGCATAAACATCAGCAGTCTGTATTTTTTTTTTTCACATGCAAAGTGAGGAAGTCATATTAGCTATCAGTCTATGATACCTTGTTCAAGTTAGTATCAAGAAAATCGACTAAGAATGAGCATCTCATCACTTTAGAGATACGGCTGAGCTGGTAAAAACACACACATCAATGTGAAGCTGAAAAGTACGAACATGTTACCTAAGGAGAATATAAAGTGTCTGTTATGTAGTACATTTGCTTTTAACAGCATGTTTCCCAAGAGTGGACTTTGTTCATTTCACATTTCTGAGTATTTGTATTCCATCTATCTTCAGGGATGTCATGTGTGCTGTTTCTGAGAAGTAGTTCACCCAATTTAGTTTTGTTCCTCTTTTAGTCGAGTGCTGGAGGAGGAATAAGCAGTGACGTCACACCTATTTCACGAATGGCCGTGGAAAGCACTGGAGGAAGCTATGCAGGTGCCAATGACATAATCAACAATGGGTTAAGTGCGAACCAGAATCAGGTGAGCCTACATGATGTATTAATGTTAAATTTTAGAATACATTACTTTTAAATTGTCATAAGTGAATTGGACTGTTTTGAAGATAATTTATGCACTTTATAAGTGAAAATTTAACAGATTTTTAAAGTTTTTTTAACAATGCAAACAAAAATGGCATACAATTTCCACCTCTGAATTTTAATTGGACTTTGTGATCAATAAGTCTTAATACAAAAATACCATGTTGCACAGATTTGCAAAAAAAGGCCATTTAAAAACAGCAAACTATTTTTTACATGGTTTAAAGAAGATTGAGTTCAAACATGTTGGCAGTGAGTCCATTTTCTAAGAGCCTTTTAGTGTGCCTTGATAGTTTATGATTAATTACAATGCCTCTTTATTTGTTTTTGTTTAGTGTTTTACAAAGCTAAGCACACGTTGAATCTCTTTTTTGTTGGTGTCATGATATGTCCTTGGATCGAAAGCGCCTGTTTTTTTCTTTTTGTCTTTTTCTTTTTTGACATGCGCACAATGCTCAGTGTCCCATACTTCCTCTTCTTAATATAGCAATTCGTTGCATGAAAATAGTTTACTCAATCTCTGTATTTGCTGTTTGATGCTGTCTGTGTGCATGTTATGAATGTCATTGTTTATTTCACAAGGTACTGAGTTTGATAAGAGGCGCACAAGACCAAAAGGGCATCAGCGTTCAGGAACTGAAGCAGAGACTAGGTGGCATGAATATGGCTGTCATAAAGTAAGCAAAGTTCCTCTTTCAATTGTAACGGCATAACCTAAGATTTACATTGTGGTCTTTTAGTAAATTTGTACACTCGAGTCAGTTACTATATTGCAAACATTAACAACTTCTCCCTAAAGCTCATTGACACTGAATTCAGGATTTGCCCTGTGTTTGTTTAAAATGGGCTTTGACATATTATTCATGTCCTTTTGTGCTTGATCAGGCAAGCAGTGGAATTCCTAAGCAACGAAGGGCACATCTTTTCTACCATCGACGAAGATCACTACAAATCAACAGACAACGATGATTAGACTTCGAGTGTTTTGCCACCAGTTATTTGAGTTTAATCCGATACTAGTCAATAGGCTTTCTCAAATCTATTTACTAAATCACAACCTCCCTGTCCTGAGGGAAATCCCGAAAATCCTCCTGTGTTCAGGTTCCGTGGTTGATGTTCGGTGAAGAAAAGTTGAGGTTCGACATGTTTCTGTGTACACATCCTGTCATCCTGAGGTTGCTTCTGCTTTTTTGCAAGTCCCAAAGGTGTTGCTGTTAAAGACCCCGTTGATAGCAGTTAATGCTGTTCAGTTTTTTCCACTTCCATTGTAAAGCTTTTTGTAATTTTAAATATTTGGAATGTCAGTACTCAATATATTTTTGTCGATGCAACTTTACTTTTTCCAAAATTAAAAGATTATACAAAATGCAGTTGGGTTGTCTACCACATCATGTGTCATAATTTAAACATACACTTTAAATAATAGTTTTCTCAGTTTATAATAATGTCTGTACAGTGAGCTTGGATAATATTTAACCCTTTTAACTTTTGTTGTATTTGACCTGAACCTGAGACAACCCCCACTTCCAATGAAAAACAACTTGTGTAAATTTATTAAGATGTAAATACAGAAATATAAAATTTACATGTGTAAATGACTTCGACACAACAAACGTTTGCATTCGGTATCTTAGGGTAACGCTAGAGATGATCGTCGAGATTAAGTCCAACTGAGGCACATTCAGTTTGAGCAGGATGCAGAAGTGTAGACCAACAAACACATCTGTCAACATGGTCGCACTGGTTCACGGATTTGAATAAACCACATAGCCACTTTATTAGGGATGATACATATCTTAAATACAAAATAAAACTACAGATTTCTTATTCTACAGTAGTTAAAAGAAATAAATGGATCCAATCATGAAATAAAGGGAAAGTAAATAAAAATAAAATAGATTAGTAAAAATAGGATTTGATACTGTCTAGCACCTTTTCTGTATTGTCAGATCATTTGTTTGCTGTCACAACTGGGAGAGTTTCCGCTATTGTATTACCATTATGACATGGCCATTCATGTGAGAAGCTGCATCTTGTGCCTCCCAGACTGGTTTGAGCATTTTCTGTTTAGAGTTTGTAATGTATACGTTTATACTAAAAGAGGTTTCTATTAACATCAAATGTCTGTACGATAAAATGTAATATCTCCGTAAAGCTTGTAAATATGCATTATTTTTAGGCTGTTTGTGGTGTTGTGCTTTCACTATATTTTACTGGAAGGTGTTGCTGACGTTCCAGGAAGGACTATGTACAAAAACAGCTAATAATTGCACAGTATAATGGTATTTTCATGCAAACGTAAAGAAATAAGACGATATGGCTATAGAACTAAGCTTTTTTGACAAGTTTGAACAAATGTACTGTTTCACATTTCAATGAGTACAATAAGAATAAATACCACAAATGGTAGTATTTGTTCAACCACAGTTTGTGACACAGGCACAGCGAAGAATTTAAACGGTGCATTCATGTCAAAAAAAAGAAAAAAAAGCTGGGTCATTTTATTTTATATTTAACTTAAATATCTAACCTTAAGACCAATTATTTTCAGAATCAAATTAAATCTCAATGAGTTTCAACAATATTTAGGATTTCATGGACAGAGGTTGCTTGGTCTGACTATAAAGTCTCACAATATAAGTCTATGCCACATGGGTACAATACAAAACAACTATTCAAGATGAAAGAGCTTAAAAACTCCACTAAGACGTTCACCTTTATCATTCTTAATTCAGGCCGACCATATGCAATCATCTGCAGCACACAACTTTAGTAAAACATGCTATTCTCTTGTGCTTTCTTCACTACTGCTGCAAAAGTGTCATCCACAGTTTCATAGTCATGGTCGCTGTCATCATCATTTGTGAACCCCAATCGCTTCACTAAAAAAGAAAGGGTACAGTTAATCAATCAGTAGTGTTCAATATTACAAACAGCACAAGGATGAATTGAAAAGCCTTGTTGAGCTTCTGTCATAGAGCTCTATTTGTATCCATAAATATTTAAAAATGAATAGATGAAATGTTTTCGCTTCGTCATTTAGCATAAACGAAGACTTTAGTGTATTTGGAGTTCCATATACAACGACCTGGTGCCACAAATGCATAATTAAAATATGTGTTAATCTGTTTCCAAAAGTAGTCCCCAACAAACGCACCATGGAGTGACGGATGATATAAACAACAGAGTCCCTGTGTATTAATTAGTAATGTCACTTTAAAAAAAGTGTTGTTGGTTTTGGTCTTAATAAAAATTATAAAATTTCAGCATTGTCCTTTAATTGTTTCTAGTATGGGTGTAGTAATAGTGATAAGAATCGGCAGTAAGAGATTCACCTTGTTGCATTGACTCCTCCCTTCCCACATACGTGTTTGGCAGAGCCTTGCCTGTTTTCATCTCGACGGCTGCCTGCTTTCGGGCTACAACTGGTGGAGGTTGATCATCCAAGATAGCCTGCATGGTTAAAAGGAAGTCCGAAACCTTTAGATTTCTTGAGCATAACTTATTTACCACAGCAAAAAGAGGAAGCGTCATGTATTTGTATGACACGCTGTTTCTGACCGTGAGAACTTACTGGAGGTGGTGGAGCTGGGGGCCTTCTTTTGCTATTCAGAGTCAAATCGGCTAACTCCTTATTTGGGACTCTTTTGTCTGGTCCGTGCTTGGACTTGGCTGCCTTGGATGTTTTCTTTGATGATTTTTCGGAAGACTTCGAAGATGACAGATTTCTCTTTGGTGGTCGAGGTGGAGGAGCTTCATCTGAATTTCCCTGTCTGCGATATTCATAAAAGAAGGTGTCTGTCACCTCTGTAACCCGATCCACATTACACTTAGGCGGTTGGCCGCTGGGCCACGGCAGAGCTTCCTGGGTAAAAGAGACGGACATAGAGAGCCACTGGGTTGGGATCTCAAAACAGTGGTCTGGCCTATGCAGAAAGCTCGCTTGGATGGTGGGCTCTAACATGGCCCCTTCTATTCTGAGACACGCAAACCCAACCAGGGGATCAGTCTCGAGTTCAGTGTCCCGGCTCACCACTTTCACATCCAGCGGCAAACTAAACTCTTTACCCAAGTCTTTGAGTTTGTACTTCTTGTTATCAGTTATGAGTTCCACAAAGTGACCTTGCATGTACAGAGGCAGAAAAATGTCATCTCTCTCATCCTTCTGCTTGACCTCCTCATTGTCACCATCATCATCATCATCATCATCATCTTCCTCATCATCTGGCTCTTGGAGACGCTGACACAAAAGAGCCTCGACGACCTGCTTCTGTCTCAGGCTGCTTTCACAGGGCAACTCGGTTGTTTCTAAGCGAACAACCTCCAGCTGTTCACCCACACTGAGGGCAGGCAGGCCTTCCTTATCATCTTCCTCACAGCTCCTTGTTACGCTCACCTTCAGACCCGGTGCCTGCATGGCAGCAACATACAGCTCATACACTGAATTAAACTCTCTTGGCCGCTTCCGAAATCGTCCACCGTACTGCTGAGATACCAGGAAGTACTGCTGTGTCTTTCGGCTCTTTAAGCTGGTTAATACAATCATGGCAGAGGTTCCTGTCTTGTGGAAAATGATGTTGGTGTTCTTGCTCAGTTCTGGCAGCCAACTGCACCTGAACAGAGAGCAGGTTTCTGGGCCCTCCAGTATCTTTGCTACTACAGGGAAGGATTCCTCTGGCTGGGAAAAAACCTCCGTCAGACTAAGCGGGGTCACAAAATTCACATCATCGCACATCTCTGTGACATCGACCACATCCACCTCTAAGCTGGAGGGGAACTTCAAGATGTTTTTCCTCACTGTAAAAAATAAATAAGAGAAATTATGTTAAAAAATGTTGTAGAGGAACTTGATAATACAGTGTGCTTCTTCAGTGACGGAAGATATATTCAAAACCTTTACTGTAAGCAAAAAATAGTGACAGTGTACAGTGGAAGAATACAGTGGAAAACTGTGAAAAATACTGATAGATAGATAGATAGATAGATAGATAGATAGATAGATAGATAGATAGATAGATACTTTATTTATGTAAATTAGTTTGTCACAGTAGCAATCAACTTACATAAAAGACACAAACAAGACAAACAATATCAGGAATGCAAAATACTCAATATATACAACAAAACAGTAGAGTGTATTAATTTAGGAAAGTAAACAATAAATAAAGTGCAAAAATGAAAAGTATGTGCAGTGTATATGAAGTGTATATAAGTATGTACAGTGTCTGACTCGACAACAAAAGTGATGCAAGGCCTATTGAAGTTCATATTGAGTCAATTGACGAAGGATCTGGACAGAAGTGACTTATTATAAAGTTCATTAGCAGTTGAGATCATCATTAGGTTTTTAAGATCTTAGCCTGCACATAACTGACTATTAACTTTATTTTTTTAGTAGGAAGGAAGGAGAAAAAAAAAAGGGGCAAATAAAGTGGCCACCTTGACAACATGAGCAAACAAACAGTCAACAGAAAAGCACTAGTAATGAGTAGTGGAGGACACATGTACATAAGCAGACAGACAACAACTTACAAAAAAACTGAAAATAATGAGTATAGTAAGGGCAATTTAAACACAAAAAATGTTAATCCATTTTGATCAGGTTTACAATGTGAAAATAATAACCATTATGTTTTCAAAATGCAGATAGCATAAGTAAGTTATTCTCACAGTTCATGATGGCCTTGACCTGGTACACTGGGCTGAGGGCAAGGGGCCGTTCACTCTTGGTGGTGTTCATGAGGCGAAACCTTCGACTGCGCAGGCACGGCGAGGACATGATCTCCAGCAGAGTAAAGCGCTCCTCGCTTTCACATTCCCTGAACTCCCCTTGGGAGGAAAGTGGGATACACACATCTGCCAAGGCTTCCTGTTGTCCTCGAATTTGGCAGCGCAACTGATCCTCCTTGCCCTCATGGCGCTCGATGGAGAGCACCGTCAAAGCTCTCTCGGCCCCCAGTGTGAAATTGCCAACGGTGATCTTGGAGTGGCTGGTGAAAGTGAAGGGAAGGCATGATTCCAGGCCCACGGGCCTCAGGCTCATCATCTCCTCGAGTGTGGCGTATGGCATCTCCTCTGGAACAACCTGGAACAAACCTGAGAAACAGCACCAAGTGTCAGTGGGCAGCTATGAAGCAAAACTAGCCGTTCTCACAAGAATCTTGTTTGAAGACCAACCTTTGTGGTTGATAGGCAGCTCGAACGTCTCATTGTTGTTGATGTCTTCACAGCAAACTGATAGGAGCTCAATGCCAATGACCTTTATTAGATCCCCAGTGGAAAAGCACACTTCACTTCCAGAGATTTCATAGATTGAACCTGAGACAGAGATTGTGAATGTTTACCAAATAAGGAACTAAATTACAAAATGGATGAAAAGATATATGAGGTATAAATAACATGCTTTCTTAGCGCATTTCTTAGCAAATATGACATTTTTACAATTACCATTCATGAGCAATAAAACTCTTTCAACTTAAACAAAAGCTCACTGTCTTATTTGGCAACAATATGTCATAGGGTTGAGAAAAGAAAGAAAGATGCATAATTTACAGATACAAATGTATGCAATATATACAAACAGACAAAAAACAGAAATCCAGAGAGCAGGAGAGCGATCTAATCTCTTCAGATAATCGCTAATCTTTGTCCTCATTTAACCAAACAGTTTCAGTTCTTAATGAACAAAGCAATCAAATGCTTACCTTGAAAATACACTCCAGAGCAAACTTGTAGAAGTTTTGGCAGAGAAGAGTTGTCCAATGAAGCAATATATTGTTGAAGTGGCAAAGCAGTTGTGCCTGCCATCACTGTTTCCTCAGTGCGATGCAATCCAAAGTGAAGGCAAACTGCAAATGTCAAGTGAAGCGCAAAAGGAGGCTGCTTTCTCAGTAAGAAACCACAAATGTGAACAAGGAAGTTGTGTCTGTTTGCACAGTGGTTACATTCACAGGCAGAGGACAAGTGGTATCACATATTCTTTTGTGAAGTTGTGAAAGAAGATGTCCGAGTTATTACTCTGTAATTTATTTAATTTCAGCATGATTTGCTAATAACAAAAGCAAATAGAACAAGATACACTGGGATATATACATTTATCAGGAAATGTGTCACGTGTTTGTGTGTGTGTTTGATAACTGCTGACGTGCACACATAACATTCCTAAAGAGTTACATCCTTCTTTCTCAAATTGACAGATTCTTCTCGATAAAGATTGTTTTAGGGTCTAAAACATCCCCAAAAAACGATCTAGTTTTTGAATATCAAGATGAACAACTTGGCCAAACACAAAGATCTGTTCCTCAGCACTGACACCAAAAGACAACAATAATAGTTGTTACTTGACAGGAAGGACATACATATTTATTCCAGCTCAGCAAGAAAAGGGGTTTCTTGAGTCTGCCATGACACTTGCCATGTCTTTCATGTAGGGAATGTACCCTGTCAAACTACTTAAGTATTCTGCCCCCATATGGTGGAAAAGGACAACACCTTCATTTCCTGTAGAATAAACTAGGCATCCTCCCACTTCTCTCTGTGACATGAAAAGGCAGCCCCTCACCCTCAAACCATTACCTCCCCACAACAACACGAATCTGACACATTTAGAAAAAACATTTTACTGCAGCGTGCTTATTTTGAGACAGAAATCTGGGCTCTGAGAACCCCTAGTGGTTGTTGAGGGAATTCAAAGTTGCTCTTGGTTACTTTAATTCCCCTCAGTTGTTAGCGCAATGACGATTGTAACTAAGTTCAGAATAAATTGTGTGGACAAAATGCATATTAATACATATATTTGGTGTTCTACTTTGGATGCAATGTGTTGAACTGGTAGACAACAACTCCCAGTAACCCGAAGTGACGTTTACCCAACATGCACTTCGGCTATGAGAAGATGAGGCAAGATGGCGACTAAAATAAGCAAAGAAAGTGCTCCTCCTTTTGATTGTCCATCATGGTGAGAAAATTCACATGCTAAAGTTGTAACTGTATGTTTTAATGCAATACGAGATGCAAATGGGCAAAGCAGCGTTCACTCATTCATATAACTGACCTCGTACTCAGAGATAAGCTTGTAATAACTGTTGCTAGCGTTAGCAACTAACCCAGCTAGCGCGCTAACTCGTTCACGTTGATCTTAATTTACAAATGGCGTGAGGCGTTTTCTGTCGTTTTTAAAAGAAGATGCTTCACGTTTTTAATTTGAAGGGTGTCTGCTATCAGTAGAAGGGGCTCAGTCGTTGCATAGTGTTTTTTTAACATGCATTTTTCTTTTGTCTTAGTGTTTTAAAAACATTGCAATAGATGACGACCGCTAACGCTGCAAAACGTTTCAGTGAGACGACGAGCTAACGCACAGGTCCATCGTCACAAGCACTCGTTTATTATAAATGGACCTTTAAGCATGCCAAGATGAACGTTGTTTGGCTATTGATCTATTGGCATGATCAATGTTGCACAGATGCCGGGACTTGTGTACTTTGTAAATGTTTAAATCGTTCACCAAGTGTTTTGTTTCAGGGCGGGCAAGCCGCCTCAGGGGCTCCATCTCGACGTGATGAAGGGAGACAAGCTGATGGAGGTAACTCGACCTGTTTTACTTGAGGTCACGGTGGCCTTTCCATCAGCCAGCTGTTGTTGTGAACTAGAGCTAATGCATGTAATGGATCATATTATGGGATGTAAATGCACCAGATACGAGCCTGCAGGTCCACCCTGTTCCAGATGTGTTGCACACCTCTGACTTTCTTTGGCTGCATGGCTTCAAACGGTGCGAGAGCAGATTACGCCCTGAGATTTAAGCTTTTCAGTGACAAGCAACACTGTTAAGTTATGAATCAGAGGCACAAAGATGTTGTACGTACCTGGGAGCCAGTTGTTTGAACGACCATGATTCACAGAGACCGTCTCTCCCCCTAGAAACTGATCATAGATGAAAAGAAGTACTACTTGTTTGGAAGGAACCCGGATTGGTGTGACTTCACCATCGACCACCAGTCATGCTCACGTGTACACGCTGCCCTGGTCTACCACAAACACCTGAAAAGGCTTTTTCTCATAGACCTCAACAGCAGTAAGACATCATTCACAATCACACTTGTATTCTCATGTTATATTTATAACCAGAAAGGTTGGACATACGTATGTGCATCGCTGAAAAACGAACCGGCAAAGAATATTTTTTTCTGGCCAAGAAATACACGAGAGAGAGAGAGCGAGCTTCACTGTTGGGGAAAAATTAATTGTCAACAATTTTGATAATAGATCCGTAGTTTTAATAATTGTTCAACATCATTTAGTTACAATTTTGTCAAGGCAGGGTTTTCCAGCTTTGTTATCCTATACACCTGTAAATGTAATAGTTTTTGTTTTGGACTGTTGAACTAAAGAAAGCGATTTGCGATTTTTTTCTTATTTTTTGTTCTTTTTGGAAATTTTTTAGACAAAGTACTGAATAGCTTTGCATAAAATGGTTACAACCAGAACTAAATCCCATTTGACTTTGTGTGATTTTCACCATATTAGCCCACGGCACTTACCTGGGACACATCCGTCTAGAGGCGCACAAGCCTCAACAAGTTCCTATAGACTCGACAGTATCTTTTGGGGCCTCAACAAGGACTTACACCATCAGAGAGAAACCCCAGACCCAAGGCACTGCGGGCACAGGAGACAGTAAGACAGGAGAGGACGAAGAGCTGAAAGGACTGCTTGGGCTTCCAGAAGAAGAGACAGAGCTGGAGGTACATTGGGTTTCTTGATAATAACAATATTATCATGCTCTCAAATATGAGTTAAGGGCGAATTATACTCTTGCAACTACAACTGCGGCTGGCCACGCAGTTGGATCGACGGACTCGTTTTGGTTTAAAGTTCCCGTGCCTTTTCCATACGGCAGAACATCAGGTGGGGCAACGGTCGTTTAGAGTCGACCTGCACACCGACGTTCACCAATATCTTCCTCCACGAATTTACCGCCATCTGCGTGTGCTTATACTCTGTCCGACGGGTTCTATAAATGCGAGACTCAAAAAGATGTGGTTAGTAGACCAATCACAGCCTTGCGGGCTGCGAACAGCTCGCGTAGCTTTGACGGATAGTCAGAAAACTTGGGTGACGCACACAAGCACGCAAAATGGCTGATTTGACTACGCAAGGGGGTCCATGCGTGTCTTGCATGCTTGCGTCACTGCGTAAAACCCGAGTATAAATCAGCCTTTAAACAAAAGGAGAAAAAAAAATGGCTGTTATCAAATGTTTTGTCCACAAGGTAGACTGCTAATCGGCTTCATAAAGTCTTAACAGTTTGTGTTTTTGTTTGTATGAGTAGTATTATCGCAAAATGCACTTTCTATAAGTGAAATGGAACATAACATTGACAAAGATCTAATAATAATATAACCCGTTTATGCCTATAGTGTCTTCTTAGTTTCATCACACAAGTTGTTATTGATTTTGCTGTCTTGTAAAGTAGTAATCTCTTGATATTAATGCTTGTGTGCATCTCCCCAGAACTTAACAGAGTTCAACACAGCTCACAACAAGCGCATCTCCCTACTGACTATTGAGGAGGGTAATCTGGAAATCCAGAGGCCAAAGAGGAAACGGAGGAACTCCAGGGTAACCTTCAATGAAGACGACTCTATCATTAACCCAGGTATGGATCAGAGATGAGGCTTTATTGAACTAAACACAAAGAATCCCTCATACCTTGAACAACTTTGTGTTGAAACAACTAATTTTTATGTGGATATGTGGATGTCTGCTATTTATAAGGGAAGAAAAATATTCTGTGATCCTTTTTAACACTTACAGAGGATATAGACCCCTCGGTGGGACGGTTTAGAAACATGGTGCAGACTGCTGTCATCCCCATCAAGGTAAGTTTTGTTTTTCCTTTGTCACACAGCACATGTGCTGTGTTTAAGAAAAATGAATAACTTGTAACATGTGTAGCTCACTAAATGAGCATGACACCAGCATTCTCAGAATAAGTGCTTCTGATCTGTTTCAACCAAAATTAATGTGCTCATTAGTGAGCTGATGGGTGAGAGATGTATGACCTGCAATGGTTGTGATGTGTGACTGGGAATATGTATCACTGGTGATGTTAATACACTGTCATGCCCGCTGCAGAAACGCAGATCAGAGGGTCACAACACTCTTGGTCTGGATGACCTGACTTCAAAGCGCATCCACAGCTACAACTTGGGTGGTGGTCTCTATGGGGACCTACCTCCCACAAGTCACGAGAACCAGCCAACAGGAGCTCCAGGAGGTGCTTCTATGCAGGGAGGCCTTCCTCTGCCCTTCCCCAATCCAGCGCCAGAGGTGGACCTGGCCCCAGAGGCTCCCCAGCCCCCCGTCACACTCAACCCCACGCCTGTCACAGCCCCCTATCTACCAGAGACACACAACGAGCCACGCAAAAAGAAGTATGCCAAAGAAGCTTGGCCGGGCAAGAAACCCACCCCTTCACTACTCATCTAACAATTTCTCAAAGCTGCTGACTCTCAGGTTGCCAGCAGATACATCAGGGACTGTGACCTGGCTAAGGTGGAGTCATTCAGATCGCAAATGTTCTTTTTTTTATTTGTCGTGTTACTCCTTGTCATCACAAAAGGCACCACACAATTCCTTTGTGGTCTGTCACAAGATATCATTAACATTTAGTGCTACATCAGCAGTCAATAAGTTGGCAGGAATACATCAGAAGCTTGTTGATTGCAAACACAATTAAAAGGCATTTACAAGACTTGGCAGTTAGCGTTTGAGCCTCAGAGGTGCAGTTGCCTATGTTTGTTTGTGAGTGATATGCTTCATGGATATGGCTGTTTTGGATGTTACGGTGTATTTTTTTTTTCTAATCACTTTTTCAACATTTTTTTCACTCAGTCAGTGTTTTTGAAAATGTTGTTAATCAAAAACTTTTATATAAAATATTTTACTGTGAGAAGTCAGGAAAGTCGGAGAATCCAGACATGAAGTCAGTTTCTATCAAAACAGAGGGCTGCTTTTATTTTTGAAAACCTCTTCATCTAATGTGAAGCCTTTCCATCACATGTATTCGAACAATATGACAACTCAAGTGTTTTGTGTTTGTCCAACAAGCCACTAGATGGAGACTTGTGCACAATGGTCAAAGTTCTCCATGCGGTTTAGCTGCAGAGTTGCAGGTTAATGGCCTTTTGCACCAACCTCAACATGTCAAAGTCCATTTGTGACACTCCATAAAACGTGACGACTGCAAACTTCTCGTTACTGATTTGGACTCTTCTGCTTATAAAAGCCACTTGCCCTGTCCAAACAGTATGTTGACATCTGTCCGTTAGCTTTTTCCAATATATATTGAGTTTTAAATGGTTTGTAGTATACTGTAAGTACAAGAATTTACAGTTTTCTATGTTGGCAGTTAATTGGTCTAACATGTAACGGAAAATAGTTTACAATTGAAATGGCAGCACAAAAACAAATACCAACTCTGCGGCAAAAAAAAAGGTAGTAGAGACAGGTTTGTTTTTAGTATGTTTTAATGGTCATGTAGCTTGGTCAATATCTTTCACTTGCAAAAGAATACAGTGCAGTTTATCCAGTTAACTGTTCATATTTAGTTTGCCCTGAACTGACTTGAGACATAGGAACCATCTTTGCATCGTAACAGAAAATCAGTTGTTCATGTCAAACGGGTGGAACATTATTTAATTGGTTGTAATTCCAAGTTTAAAGGTCCCATGAAATGGTATTCTCACTTAATTGGTGGTAAATATGCAGCTTAATCACAGGGCCATCATGATGCCTTTTGAAAGAAGCTTGTTTTAAACAAGAGGCAAGTAGTTTTAAGAAAGTAAGGTTGAGTTGATAGAACATGCAGAAAGATCAGATGGCCTTACTGGTTAGACGTTTAAACTTCTCTTTTGGTCTCGCCACTAAAGATGAACGGTTTTATGGATCGTTCAAGTTTCCATTTCATGGGATCTTATAAGTGAAAGGTTGGATATCAGAGAACAAAAGATGAGGTTTCACTTTTACAAACTGCTGGTGACTTTTGGTCCTTGTGGATTTTGTAATCATGACTGTAAATAAAAAATGAATTACTTTTGACTGAAAACGCTGCAGTGTTTTCAACTATGATTAAATATTGTTAAATTGTATCTGTTTTCCCTGAAAGGTCATCAAACAGGAAAGTCATTCAATAACTTCTCAGCAAACGGACTTGGAACAGATACTTTATTCTATTCTATAGATATTCATTAATCAGATACCTCTGGAGTACTTTGGACCGGCTTCGAAAGTCAATTTACAAAGTGGCAGTAAACTTTTCAGAAATTAATTGAACAGCAATTATTTTATGACCACGAGAAAAAGAAAAGTCAGCTTCAACTTTTGGCGTTTTGACCTGGTGCAGCCGTCGCCCACAACAAAATTTTACAGTGGATAATGCATTTACAAAAGAGATTTTAAACTTATTTGGTGCAAATGTCTTGCCACAATATAGGCCTTATTCTTTTTTTCATCTATGAAGTGCAAAAATGTCTCTTAAAAACGGCTCCAGTGAGAAGAATATTCTAAAATACAAACTAGTAATTTCTCCCCAAAATGTTCACCCACTGAAGAAAGTATTTCAGTCATTTTTTACATTATTAGTGATTTTATGTCGATCTTAAGATTTAGATTTATTGCATTTACACTTGTGGGTGTACAGGTTTGATCTTGATGTGGATGCCATTGATTGAGCGAAGCACCAAACTAGCTATTAACTTGGGCTTCTGAGTAGGATCCTCTATCAGATGGTATCTCTTCAGAGTCAGGGCTGTCGCCACTTTCAGCTCGTTCATGGCAAAGTTCTGACCAATGCAGTTTCTGAGTGGGGAAAACAAACAATTTGAGGAACATGATGATACATGAAATGCTTTAAGGCAACAAGAAGACAGCAACATGCCATGACTAGTGAAATCAAAGTAAAAAACAAACAAACATTGTTTTGAAGTCAAAGAAATCAAACCAACAGTCAGTACCAACTAATTTTTATTTTCGAATTTGGATTTGGATTGGAGAGATAAAAACATCCATCCATCCATCCATCCATTGTCAGCCACTTGTCCAGGGTTGCGCTGCGGTGGCAGCAGGCCCAGAAGGCCCAGGCTTCCCTCTCACCCGCAACACTTTCCAGCTAATTCTAGGGGATCCCAAGTTGTTCCCAGGCCAGCCGGGAGATGTAATCCCTCCAGCATGTCCTGGGGTCTCCTACCAGTTGGACGTGCCTGGAAAACCTCTAATGGGAGGCGTCCAGGAGGCATCCTGATTAGATGCCCGACCCACCTCAGCTGACTCCTTTTGACACGATAAAAATATATGGATTCTAAATTTGCTCCCACCCATGTGCTCTAACGGTATGAAGAATGTGAGTTCCCTGTATGCGCTTGCAGTCTGTGCGATGATTGAGCCTTTACTGTGGAGATGAGGAATAGTTCAAAGGCAACTTCTGCTTTTATTTCAGCCCTAAAAGACTTGCACAAAGCATGTGGGAGATTTTCCACCATACTGGTGACTTATAATCTTTACCTATCAACACGCTTTTCAAAATTGTTTTTTACTGCAAGGCAATTGAGTTGTAAAAGGTTACTTTTATATTGCCATAAAGTAAGTGAGGCTGGTGTTCAGTCCGCAGTGCGTGACAGTGTAGCAAACTGAGTCCAGTGTAGCTGGAAGACGAGTTCATAGTGACCCAGTTCAAATGATCAGGACATACCTTGGCCCTGCTGAGAAGGGCACGAATGCATGTGGGGACCTCTTGGAAGCATTCTCCGGGAGAAAACGCAGAGGGTCAAACTCCTAAGATAAAAAGACAAAAACACCAGTGCGGCATAAGAAACCTTTATTTTTTTCTTTATTCGTCCCCTGATAATCTAATACCGTGAGAGAATACACAGTGGCAGAAGGGGTCACTTTTTATGTAGTTGGGTCCGCCACAACAAAGTTAGAACTTTACTCGATTCTATGTCCACCATCACGTTGATTTGCTCAGGATGATCATCTTGACTTACATGAGGGTTTTCCCAGACAGCTGCATTCCTGTGAATCCCAAACACACTTGTTCCAACAAAACAACCTACAAATGAGAAAAAGATAAAGGGTTTTAGTACACCTTGTTTTACAGACTCTGTGCAATCCCAAACCCCAAAAGACTAACATTTAATAAATTAAAGTGGTTTTTTTTAATCTGCTACAACCAGTTAAAGCATCCATGTTTATATATGCTGCATGTTACGCAAGGCGGACTTAGGCCATAGATCCATTATGGAAAACCAATCCAAGACTTAACCAATACAAGTTAATATAGTCTTCCATTGAGGTAAACATTATGAAGTAATCAAGAGCATGCTGCCTTACTTAGTGTATGTGAACTTTCCAAAAGTAGTAACAAACCTTTTGGCAAAGTCTTTCCATCAAAAAAGGTCATGGGTTTGGTGGTGAGTCTGGATATTCCTGGTACAGGAGGGTAAAGGCGAAGGGATTCTTTGATGCACATTGTAGTGTATGGAATTTTACTGAGATCCTCCCTTAAAATAAAACAGACACATTAGTTTGTCAATATTCTAAACAAAAAAAGTGAGAGCCTAAAGGTCATCTAATCCAGCTGTTGTGACAGTGACTTGCATTGCACGTTACAAAAAAGCTGTCAACAATGTAAGCCCACCACGCTAAGGTGTCCTTGCCATCCAGAGCTTGAGTGATCTCTTCCCTGCAAAGCTTCTGGTGTTCTGGGTGGCAGGCCAGCGAGTACAGGATGAAAGACAAGCCACTGGCCGTGGTATCATGGCCCTCAAACATGAAGGTGTCCACCTCTGATCGTACATCTTCATCTGACAGACCCTGTCGCTTCTCATCCTGAAGGTGAGAGAATAGAGAGAAATGTAAAAAAAATAAGCATGCCTTTTGTGAATGGGCCACTTCTACTACTGTATACTTTATTTGTAAAGAACGTTTTAAAACAAGTACTGTACTTGACAATGAAACTATAAGAAAACAAATAAAATACAAAGATAAAGTATTAGGGCAGCCAGTTGAGTGTTGAGTTGTGAAAATTCCAGAGACGGGTAACAAACATCTCACCAGGTGAAAGGTGAAGCACTTAACCTTTTGAGCCTCATGCCCCCGAAAACCTGTTGCACCCATTATCAGACAAGGAAATGATAAAAAAAAAAGGTCAAGTGATGTTTCCTACAAGATCTCTGGAACCACAACGTGGTTTAAGTTACTAAAATACAGTAAAGACTTGTGGGAAGAGATCTATCCGAACAGAAAAAAACAATTACCGTTAAGTTTATGTAATTACATAACCCCGTAACCTCAAAAAACTTTGCTGTCATTTTTTCGCGCAAAAGTAACGTTTCACCTTTCTAGTAATAAATACACTTTACAAAGTCGGATTTCAACAATAAACACCTCTATGTAAATCTCCGAGCCTGTACGAATCCAACAAGGTATTGCACACTTAATGCATCGCATTTAACATTATTGAAGGCTTTGTTTTATTGTGATTCTGGTTCTTTAGGTCATTCATTATCTTTTCAAAGCGGGGTGTTTCAACTTTGTAGGTTGTTGTTTCGGCCTTTCACCGAGGAGTTGAAAACACTCGGAGCGGCTCGAAAATGCACGGTCAGGAAATCTTTTTTAGATCTTGCTAGGTGTTTATAGTAAAGATTAAAATGTGGTATTTTTTTATTTAAAAAAAAAATCTTTTCACAAAACAATTCTGAAAAAAAAGATATAAAATAACACAAGTATTAGAACTCATTTGGGGTTCATATCACTACTTGAACACAGACCTGCTAAATCCTCAAAGGGCTCATTCCCGTGCGGGGCACTTTGGGGCTATTACTTAATTTACAAATGACGAATCTGTAATGTATAGTATGAACACCCAATCATAATAGGCAAGCTTATTAATAAAGAATAAAACATTCATAACTGTGTTCATGAATTACTAATAAATAAATGATATACATTATGAATTAAGTGTTCTACTCATGCTTTTGCTAATACTAAATAATGTGTAGTTATTTAAAATTGTTACCACATACTCTTGCTAAGAGAAGGATGTCCAGAAAGTCCACGTTTCTCTTGGCTTGCACGCGATCCAACTCATTCTCCTCCTTTAGTGCTTCTTTCCTCTTTCTTATGACTTCCTCTTCAAAAAAGTAATAGACAATGAATGAGTATTTGCAGACTAAATCCTAAAATGCAGCAACGTGGAATCTAATTGACCATACACCAAAAACGTACTGTGGGTATGTTATCTTGCAAATTGATCAAATCTAGTCTGATTGATATTTGGCAAACAATGTAAGGTTTTACCTGTATGTCTGCGAGCCACCCTGCAAGCTTTTCTAAATCTAAAGCCATGTGGGCTGATGTAGAAAAGGATGTCACTGTGGTATGGAAATGTCCGGAGCCGCAGGTTAACGAGGTAACTGAGGTCATACACTGCTTTGATGTATGCATTTTTCCCACTGAAATAAGAACATGTGCATTGAAAGCTAAATGTCTTGCACTCATGATGCAGGCAGCTGAAGCAGGAAACAATTGAGAACCGAGACCAGAACCTGTGACTGGCGGGACAAACTTGGTTATGAATTTACCTCTCAGTCTGACAGTTGCTGTTGTCGCTGAAGGCACACTTCAAGATGGTGTCTAGTGTCATGAGGCTCACATGTTCAAACAGTTCAAAGGACTCATTGCTGCTTGCATATCTTCCCCATTTGTCCTGACAACAGTGAGAGAACAGATGTGACATCTTTGCAGGAGATGGACAAAACTCCAACACTCTCATGAGCTCAACCAACGCTGACACAAGTTTTTTTGTCTAGATTTTCTAAACATTACTACACCATTGTGGTCTTTGTTTACTTATTATGAATTGACTAATAGTCATTTACATACCAGCATAGTTTTAGTAGAGTCTGACATCAGTTTTGTGTATGGTTTCAAAACATCATAATGGAAACCTGGGGTCAAGAGTCTTCTGTGTCTAAACCACTTCGGACCTTGTGACACCAACAAGCCTTCACCTAAAGACAGACAGCCATGCATGTGTGTCAGTGAGTAAACAATTCTGTTGTCACTGCAATATGTAGGGGAAGGGCAAAGCGGCCTTACCAATCCATTGCATAATAAAACCATACGAAACATTATCTTTTGGCTCTGTTAGGAGACAAACAAATACACATGATGTTACATTGCCTTTGGGTTGTAGAAAAAATGTCACCATCGCCTCTGTCGGACACTATACAAAGCACTAAATTCACATCACTGATCTCTTAGTGCATCACATCAGTACAGAAAATAGCAATCGCTCACTCACCTGTTGATGCCAGTACCGTTTTCACATAATCTGGATCATGAATAGCGACGAAACAAAAAAAGGGACCAAACCACAATTGGAAAGCATATGGGTAGGACTCTCCCCATTTCAAAAACCTGTAGAGGTCTTCCCCATCTTGTTTGAACTGAAAGAGAAATGTAGACAAGTAGAAAGCGTAACCAACCCTGTCCATCCTGTAGCTGTGGGAAGACAGTTGGGTCGCCTGTACTACTCTAACACGCTGATTTGAAGCAAACCACAACATTAAGTACTCAATTGTTTCACATTGTTTGCATTAAACATGTTTACTTGAATACAAGTAAATAATATAATATAAAAAATGTACATCAGAATACAGAAAGTAAAAGTACTTTATACATTGGTTCTTTAAAAAAGTTTGATACATAATAGATACTTTAAAGCCCTTATTACAATTAAAAAAGTTAAGCCTCATTAGAAACTGATATCCAGCATTTACATGTTGACATTGGTCAAGGTGAAGGTAATTTGAGTCAGTTCCCTAAATACTATGTATTAAAAAATACATAATCATTTTGTAAGTTACATGTTTACTTATTTATAAGGGACAACGCAACAATGAACAACATGCAAACGTGTATGTATAAGCCAAAAATTGGCTAATAGTTATAATGCATGTATCTGCAAGGTAACTACAGGTACAATATAACTGTGTTTTTTTTTCACTGGAGTCCTTTGAAATATAATGCACCTTTATACGCAATGTTACTGTACGGTGGCTTGTACAACGTTGTTTTTTACTTATTAAATCAAATTGACCAATTGCTTCAATACACGGCATATCTGGGGGCTTTTTGGGCTATCCAAGCACCCGTACCGTAACACCAGGAGGAATAGACGTCCGCACCGATAATGATGGCTTACTTCACCGAAGTGAAGTATGAATATAAGCACACATGCACCGTCCAACAAATTGCACTTTCCTACAGTTTCTGAATTACCTGATTCACGTGTCCAAAAAGCCAGTGCGCGCGTGGTCCGGGGAAAGCTTCAACGCTTCGGAGCATGTGTCTTCTTTGAGCGAGTAACACTGAGACCTTATAGACAGCGGCGACAAGACCAAGTAGAGCCAACACGTGAAGCGTCTGAGGCCAGCCCAAATGCGATGCCGCGAAGTCTACAGCGGACTCCATTCCGGTTGAGCTTGAGCTCTACTGAAGTAACGACTCTTTGAACACACTTTGGAGATGAACAGAGATGTGCGCAACAAACTCTGAAGTAGGTCACGTTAGTATGACGCAATCGCAAGCGGTGGAGTGGGCTCGAACCGACTCTCAAATGGACTGGCGCGTGTGTGTGTGTTTTTTTTTCTGGTTTGAGTTTCCTTTCTTGGAGTAGGTACATTTGGTTTGTGTGCAGTGGAGGTTTATTCAGAATTTGTCAACATATTTTGTGACAACTTTTTTTAATGCATACCACTCCACTGACCTACCTGATGATGCAATTTAGCCCTTTGTTTATTTTCTTTGCTTGTTCATTTAAAAAAAAAAATGTTTTAATGTATTACTTTAATCTCCGCATTTAGGCTTTCTATGGGGAAGTCTCCTTGATGCTTTGTCAATTCAATATTTTCTGTCTCTTTTCTGTCTCTGGCTCTGGGTCTTTTGCATTCAGTACCGCAAGGTTATTTAGAGAGAGTTATATATTTGTTACTGCAGTGCTCTCTGCACTCCTGAAGACCTCCGTCTCCTCAGTAGAAAGAGTCTGCTTTGTCCCATTTTTATAAAGTGCATGAGTGTGATCGGTCTGGTCCAGTTTATTGTTCAAGTGAACACTCATGTACTTATAAGACTTCACAATCTCAATATTCATTCCCTGGATGTTCATTGGTGCCGGAGGAGAGTGTTTACCCCGGCAGAAGTCCACCGCCAACTCTTTGGTTTTTCAGAGTTGATGTGGAGGCCGTTCCGCTGGCCCATCCTATAAAGTCCTGGTTCAGTTCCTTGTCTGTTCACTGTCATCATCGGCAGAGATGAGGCCGACAATTGCAGAGCCGTCAGAGAACTTTTGCAGTTGGCAGTTAACAGAGTTGTGTTTGAAGACCTTCGGTTTGTCTTGCTCACATCTGATTCATATTGCTCATGTCATGTAAACTTTTCCATTCCAACACTGCTTGTTATGATTGTCTGCTCCGTGAAAACAAGGTGTGAAAAATGCCACGCCATAAGAACAGTAGTGTGGGGGGAAACCACGACAAAGCTCCACTGCTTTGGCTGTTGGACCACTTCCGATGTGTCACTGTGAATGTAGTCAAAGTGCTCAATCTAAAACCTTCTCGTGCCATGCACAGTCTTTGATCTGTGTTTTGTTGCTTGCACAATGCAAAAAGGCTTTGCTTTTCTACTTATTATTATTTGGAATTCATCCCTCTTTACCTCAGGAAACGGTAAGAAACGGACTAAATCATTCATATAACCTTTCATTTAGAATGTGATTTCGAAAGTATGTGTTATTCATATTTTACATTTGTCAAAATACTCCTAGTGTGTAACAGAAAACTTGTATTTTGGCAGCCACTATGCACCTTCTGTTCTCGCTGGGATGTCAAGCTGTGATACCTTGTCAACATTACAGAAGTGATTCAAACTCTTTCAAATGGTCCTACAAGAAAGACGAACAAAGCCGCGTGATATATTTTCAAGATAAGACGGGAATAGAGCATCATCAGCTGCTCTTTCGCTCGAGAATGAAGGTGCCAAACAATGGTTCTTTGGTCATCAACTATTTCACAGAGGAGGATCAAGGCCTTTACTGGTGTGAAAATTGTTTTCAAGACAATTGTTGGAATCAACCGCCCACAATCGTCAGCGTGAAGAAAGGTCAGAATTATTGGGATTGTCATAAATTGTTCTTTTAAAACTGAATAAAACCACCAAACAGATTTTCGTATGAAGTGATAAACATTTTGCCAAAACTAATCCCTTTCTCATATGAACAATACCTTTTTTTTATTTTCAGAAATTCTGAGAGAAATTCGTCAGACATTCTACGTTATTGCAGGCATCAGTTTTACTTTTCCATGTCCAGGTGATTTTCTTAACTTAAAATGGACATTTGAAGCAAGTCACACGAATGCAATCAGGAACTCCGGACGAGGACCAGAACAAGACTTTGGGACTTACAACAAGTCTATATACATTGTAAATGTCAAAAGAGCAGATGCTGGGAAATATACCTGTTGGAAAAGTGGATGTGATGGACACAAGCAGAAGCTACTCACCATCAACTTGTGTGTACTAACAGGTGAGAAACACACATACAATGTATTATGTCAAAATGTAATGTTATTACCTAAAATCTTTTTTTTTTTCCGTATCACAGTACACAACAGTGGGGTTTCTTGTGCTGTGATGTGTGACATAGAATTCAGTCACATCAAAGCAAACAGCACGATAAATGTGGAGACAGGCACAAGGACAATATCCGTGCCTGTAGATTCAAATGGCTCTTTAAATTGCAGCGCAAAGCAGATGTTTTATGGACACATTACAGTTAACAGCACTCACAGGTCATCACACGCTCTCAACGTCTCAACAGGTGGGTGTTTTTCTGTATGTCTCTTCAAAGAGTTCTTGGGCCGAATCAAAGGAATTAAAATTGTGTGTTTTCTTTTCTTTTTTACAGACTTTTCTACAGAGCCTGGATATCTGATGGCAGTTATTTATGCAACATCAGCTGCCCTTACGACTCTTATTTTAATTCCACTTTTAATTTGCTACAGACAAAAATTGCTGGCAGGTAGAGCATGCAGGTTTTTGTCATATTGAACTTCCTATTTATTGTTTTGTGGTTAGGTGCCTTGAAAAAAAAGTAGACTTATGACACCCCCCCAAATTCTTTTTCTGTTTCCGTCTCTTCACAGCGTGTCCTGTTTACTTTTGTTGCTGTAGCTTGAATGATGAGGTAAGTGATGATGATGATGATGATGACGATGGCATAACCTAACACTATACCATGCAGCAATGAACATAACAGTCTTACTTCTTTCTGCAGGTGGAAGAGGAGACTTCAGTGGTTTATTCATCAATTGTGTTTAGGAGAACTGCTCAGACAACAAATCATCCTATGACTTCCAGAGACAGTCTTGTGTATAGTCAAATAAAAGTAAAAACAAAAAGTCAAGAATTAAATTGTTCCATAGATGCAACTGTTTAAAATGATGGCTCCCTTGGATGAGTAAAACGTGTTTGTGACTTCACCTGAAGGGAAAGCTTCACGCATTGGGTGCATGAGTTCTTTGATGGAGAAGTTTCCTCACTGGGTGAAATGATCCATGCAGCAGCTGTGATGAGCGCTGACTAAATTATCTACTACACAATGTAAAAAAATGAATTTATTAGTTGATTTCCTTTTTCTTTCCAGCACAGAAACACCTTTTCCTTTGGGAAACTTAGGTTTGATACTTATGATTGATAATTTGTTTTATGAAAAATATATTTATATTACTTGTGTCTTTCGATGCTGCTACAGTGCATTCAGTGGAAACTATATTTATAGTGTACTGTGTCAAAGTGTTTTTAAAAAAAAATTAGATATAAAATGTCCATGTATATATGTATCTATGTGGACATTTGATATCTAATTCTGCACTTTTGGGAAATATTTTGTTTGCAGCGCTTTTACTTGGAAGAGTAATAAAGTACTTTTACAAACTTGAGATTGTTAGTTTTATGTATGTGATTAGTTCTGCCATCATTGCTTGCACATTAGTGTATATTAATGAGCATCCAAAGATATGCCAATACAATGAAAGAGGCCCTCATGCACAAGTGAATATTGAGAATGTGTATTTTAATACGGAAATACAGCTTAGTGATAGTCATTTTTGGTTACTGCTTGCATTTTTTTTGTATGGAGGAGTTTTACTTTGAATTATGTGGACACAATCCCTAAACTACCATTACTTCACTTTCTCCATCACTTTTGAAAGTGGATAACTATTTTAGGGAAGAAAAATAAACAGAAAGAGGCTGAAGTGGTAGTTGAAACGAGTGCCTCCATTAGGAAAAGTTCTCCCAGTTGTCTTAAACTCAAACAAGATTGTGGAAATACCTGTTTATATTCCAGAATTCCATATATCTATCTCCAAAAGGCTGTCGGACCATCAGTACAGCTGAGATAGTGGCAGCCATCATTGGTTTGCAGTGGGGGGAAGAGGTCAGAAATGGCTCAGACCAAGCCTTTGTCGATAAAAAGCACACAGTCAAACAATATATATATATATATATATACATATATATATATATATATATATATATATATATATATATATATATATATATATATATATATATATATATATATATATATATATATATATATATATATATTCACTCATTGAACTTTTTATGTTTGCTAAGACTACACAGAGGTGGTGCAGATGTGCTGTTCCTAAAGGGAATGAGTTGCTGATAAGTGTGCAAATAAGGCCAAACGAAATGAAATACTGGATCAATACCACGGGCAGAGGAGAAGGAAACTAGTGATTGAAAGAAAATAAATATAGAGGTGGCAGAAAAAGTGGAATGAAGATGTAGAAATTGAAAAAGGTGTCACAAAATACAAACGTCTCAGTCAGACTGTAGAACTACTTTAAAGCATGATAAAGATAAGACCACAAGAAAGAAAACAATCACCGAAAGACAAAGAGTGGTTAACACAGGTTAACCTTGCTCCATGTTTGTGCTGGGCAAAAGAATCAGTGACAAGTGTGGTAACGATAGAGTTAAAGAAAATGCGGAAGACACATTTGCATCTACTCTGCCACATATACGTCTGTAGAAGAAGAAATCTACACACGAGCCTCCAGTAGGTGGCGATAATGTGCTTCAAAGTTGGATCAGCAGCGGTATAAGAGACAGAAGGAGAAAAGTAAGATCAATTTCTTTTCACTGTTGTCGACTGTGTTCATTCTTTATCTCTCCGACAATAAACCAAGCTGATTGAATAGTTTTTGTTTGTCTTAAACGCCTCTTTGTTTTCATTCATATACATTTGGGATGCCATTCAAGTACAGTAGCTTAGCTCACGTTGACACCACGCTATTGTGTCTCTAACCGATGCTAGCTGCTAGCTAGCGAGCTGGCCCTTATTGTTACTAGCCGTGTGTTATTGTTACTAGCCGTGTGTCAATTGAACAGAGGCCTGTGGATCCTCGGTCTTTATTGTGGAGCTTTTGCAGAAGACGGACTCTCTGACGTTGGGCCTGTGTTCCCCATCAAGCGAAGAGTTGCATTTTGTCACTTTTCATGTAATGAATCAAACTACCGTTTGAGAGCTAGCTAGCTAGCCTGCTCGCTAGATGCAGCTAATCTTGCACTAATTGCCAGGTACAATAACTTCTATGTTGACTAATTGCGAGGATGCAGATGTAGCTAACTTACTGAAATGCACTTTCTTTCTTTTTTTTTTTTTTTTTACAGAGAAAAGACACTTGGTACCTGAGGAAATATGGAAGCCCCTCCTGTTTCAGTGATGCCGGTCACCGGAGGAGCGATCAATATGATGGAGTATTTGCTGCAAGGTGAGCTAACGCCAGAATCAGCAAGTGAAACATCTCTCCATACGTGTTAGCTTGTTACATGGCCTGTAGGATAGAATGGTGCAATTAAAAAATTTGATTAGTTGTATATCACTACGGGGTGAGAGCATGTGTTTGTGCTTGAAAGTGCTGTAAACGTAACTGCTAAATCATAATTTGGTTGATTGTTGTGGCGGAGATTGATGTTTTACAAGTTGTCCCAAAATATTCTAAATTAGTTTGCCCTCATTGTTTTAAATGGGGTGAACCATATATTAGAGACCCTAAAAATGTGTTAGAATTCAACATTACCCCTTAATCCAGTCTAAACATCAGGTTGAATCATCACCCCTTTTAACAGTTTGATAAAACAACTGAATATTATCTTCTTCACGACTGTAGGAGTTATTGCAGGACTGATGTATTACAGTGTTGTATGAGACTGCAATACTACCAACCTAGTGTAAAAAGATGACACAATATGTTTAACCTTAATTCTGAAGAACATTTGCTGTGTTTGTAGTCTCAGCTGATGTAATGTTGAAGCATTGTTTTTTATTGTGTAGATAACATGTAAATGCTATATATTGTGCACACCACTTTCTTTTACGCTTATATATACATGCATTTGTTTCTCTACCCCTTATCAACGCAGGCAGTGTGTATGACCAAGCACTGGAAAGCCTCTTGCATCGCCTTCGAGGTCTGTGTGACAACATGGAACCTGAGACTTTTACAGATCATGAACTGGTTTATCTTCTGAAAGGCCAACAAGGGAACCCATTCATTCTGCGTGCCCGGAGGTCCCTCTCCCACCCCACATCACCATGGCACCTACGCTACCTAGGCCAACCCGAAGTGGGAGACAAGAGCCGTCACGCCCTGGTGCGCAACTGTGTTGACGTGGCTGCCTCTCACAGCCTGCCGGAGTTCCTCAATGAGATGGGCTTCCGCATGGACCACGAGTTTGTGGCCAATGGGCACATATTCCGCAAAGGTGCTATGAAAATTGTGGTTAGCAAGCTGTCACGGATCCTGGTACCGGGAAACACGGACAACACAGAACGGCTATCACTTTCATACCTGGTGGAGCTGAGTGTGTTGGCACCCGCTGGTCAGGACACTATGTCAGAGGAAATGCGCAGCTTTGCTGAGCAGCTTAAACCTCTGGTTCACCTTGAGAAGATTGACCCCAGCAAACAGAGACATTGAATGACATCATTTAGGGTCAAGTAATCTTCAGCCACTATGGACAAACACATTTCTTTTTTATGTTTACATTTGAACAGAAATTAAATGCAATTCAACTTTGACTTTACGTTTACACATCTGGTCAATTTGTTATGTGAGCTGGAAATGACTACAGTCACACAAAATATTATACATAAGTTTTGAATTATTAATTTTTCCTCAATTGATGCGGTTTGGTTAAACTCATTAGAGATTCATCTACATTGTTAGTTGTAACCCACTTGATGCAGTGGAATTGACTGTTTCCAGAAGAAATAATAGTGATGTGTTTGGGGATTATTAGAAGAACCGTAAAAGTGTTGCTAAAAAACAACTTCCAGGCTAGCTATATTTGTTCTAAGAGTAGATTTTTGCATCTTGACATGTATTTCTCAGAGTGGCTCCTGGCCTTTTTATTTTTTTAATTGGTTTAATTTTTCGATTATGATCGTTGTAATAATAAAACATACCTAGATTTAATCCTCTCTTTGGCGGGTTTAACACAAAGTTTTATATCAGTTTATCAGATTCTCGCTCTCTCTCTCTTCCTCTAAATTGTAGCCGTTCTTTCCGAGTATTAAGAATGTTGCACAAAGACCTGAGTTTTCCTAAAGAAACATTTTTTACATTATGATTCATTTTCTCCCACTAGGGGTCTCTCTTGCTCTTTGTGAAGCGATCTGTCTTGCCGGCTAAATGCTACCTCAGATCATCTACAGGAGCTGTGGTTGCCATGGAAATAATTAGCTGTGAGATCTGCACATCTTTTCCCCCCACTCTAATTACCTTTCTCAATTGCTTAATGATACATAGACCTGTGAAAGCCGTTCTTTCTTCCCCTCAACAAAAGCATTGATTTTCCCTCTCTTCCCTTCTCCTTTCTACTGTTAACCCATTAGTGCCTCTTTCATGGGAACTTGAGCTGGGACTATTACACATGAAAGCACTAAAGCTGCCTCAGGATCCTCCCTCTTCATGCCAAATTTCAAAATGGCTTGTACACTAGTGTGTCAACATTATGGCCAATCTGCTGCGGAGACTGAAGTAACTAATGCACATCCTGTCAGTTATGATAATAGTGTGGGCAATAAGACATGAGTGCTTCTAATAATACCCGCACAGGAAGATGCATTTGCAGGGGTTGCAATGTAAAGCGACCATGTCTGAAGGGAGAGCTCGAGGGCAGATGGCTGTCTCTACATGTTGACCTACCTGCATATCAAGGCTGATGAGGATGAGCTCGCTGAGGTGGAAAGGTGAGGTGACATTGCTTCCACAAGCATAAAATACACCTTGAAAAACACAGTTTAAACGATTGAACGTGTACATTATATTGTGGCTAAAATCAAACCCAATATTATAGTTTGGTACACAAAGTGGACAGTAAGAGACTGGAATATCTGATGAAGACAGTTTTATGTTCCAACAATCACAAGCCAACTACTGGCCCTTAGGACTAAAGCATGTTTCAGCTCTGTGTGAATTATGTATTAAAGAGGCAGATTCCTCCTCGCCCAAGGCTTTATATGTCCAGCATGGATACACTACAGTCTGTTGGCTTTCTTCCACTTAAACTTGTGTTAAGCACGGTGTTCTTTGGTGATGAGCTGGACTCCCACTGCACCTCCACTCCGTATTGCCTGGAGAACAGGGGCACAGCTCGGCTAATCAGTGTCTTGGCATCAGGCCTGCTCGGCTATTGTGGATGTAGCCAACTAACCAACTTGCACGAGTGAGGGATTGAACTTGTTGCCGACAGCGATATCAAATTCTGCATGGTTTAATTCAAGAAACAGACTGGAGTGACGCCAATTCCACTACATGTACAAACATCCTGATAACCCTTATAAGAGGTTAAAGGATGTAACTGATCATCAAATTGATTGCTTTTCATTGTGGGTCTGCACACAGCGAGCCGGAGCTGAAGGAGTTTGTGGTGAATCGTTTAGTCAGATTTTTGCAGGGAATCTGACCCGATGATGATTGGAGAAATAGCCAATATTTCCTCGGTGGATCATCAGTACTAGACTAAAACTGTCTGATAACCAGACAAAAGTTAATTATAGTATCTTTAATCAATATGATAGAAAAGATTGATGAATAAATGTTTCCAGTATTACAGACTATCAGGGAAAAAGAGCACACTGTCAATCATTTTATTTGAGATAAAACACAGATTTCCTCAGGTGTTCTTTCTGTTTTGGTTTTATACAATATGCAATTTAACGAGCTTTGATTTAATTTAGCTATTTTTTCTTCAGATAACAATCATTACTGAACTTATAAGGGGTAGAGAAGAAATACCTCAACAACATTCTTGGAACCCCAGTCTGTATAGTCCTTGTAGGGAAAAGAAGTTGGTAGGATGAAGCTTACTTAATTGTAGTATAAAGAAGGTACACTGTTATTGTACTAGTTTCAGACATACATCTTGATTTGGAGTCCACAATTGTCAGTACATCAATGAAACCGGTCAATTGCCTCCACTAAAATTATCTTTGACATCATCAGTGTGTTCAGTTATGCTCGCTGCACTTTTGGGTATGAGAAGAGCAAACTGATTTCTGTCTTTGGGCCATTTGATTGTTCTGGGTCTTCAACTGTCCATTATAATTAATTTACTAAGGCGGATAGTGTTAGTTATACACATATTGTGTTAGACTTCTGAAATGGGTGCCTTTACTTTCCATTCCACAACATAGCCTTAATTAAAACTCTTGGCATCCATTGTCTTCGCTGCCTCTGAACATCATGTATGAACATGATGTTCAGTTGGCAGCGCACATACCAAGATGCCACAGAAAGCTGGCTCTTTCTCAGGGCAGGAAGTCTTTAAGTCATCCTACTTTGGGCCAGTGCCACGAAGGGGTGAAATCCAGCTTCGTCTACTCGGGAACGTTCCCAGCACTTGGATTTGAGCCCGCTCCTTCATGTGTCATTGAGAGCCCATATGCTTGTTAGAGAGTGTGGGTTGTTTGCCGAGAGGGGTGGAGAACCAGGGTTTTCCCAAACAGCATCCATCTCCCATGGGTGTTCTTGTGGCTTCTCCAGCTTCTTCTCATCCTAATCCCGCTGGGCAGAGCGGTTGACGGGGATACATTGCACAACATGGTGAGGTTGTGATGGACGTCCGCCTGCAGTGCCGTAGAAATGAGGATTGTCCCTTTCTGTATGTGAATGGGGGGGAGGAGGGGTTGACGTGCCCAAAGCTCTGCATTGCTTGTGGCTGACTGTGGTGATTACTGCTGTGCAGAACATGCTGTTCCAGGATCAGCTACTCGGAGCCTAAAGCCAGCCACGCTGCCTCTGGAATGTCTGGTATGGGCAACAGCGTAGCAGTCAGCCTGGAGGCAACCAGACACATATGTAGTTTTTAAAGTCGTGCTGCCTGGGCCTCCCTCTTCTTCGTCTCAGTCCACTCTTCTTTCACGATATGTGTAATCAAGAGACATTGTGTTGTCTTGTGTCACCAACATTCTGGCATTTTCAGGAGTTTGACTTGTAAACAAGTATCGTAAGTATTACAAGCAATACAAAAGTTGTCATTCTCCAGCATTGACCAAATGATAATATATAATAATAGGTGCAGTAGGGTTTGCTGACTTTCTACACAAAGCCCTTTACCAACAAGGCTTTTTAGCCATCTGATCTCCTTGATGTTTAGCATTAAATCATTCTATGACATATGACACATCGTGCATTTAAAAGTGCTATTTTTGACCCACATTTCTCAACATCATTTATGTCTGAGTGCACACATTTGTGGCCATGTTGTGAAACGTTTAAGTATAGCTTCCATCCATACGCATTTTGCACGAATTGGGCGGGGTCCTGCAAGCAATTTTTAGCCACCTTGCTGCACAGGTACTTATTTAGCTGGTGCTTGTGAGCGTTAGTGTGTCGCACTGAAATATGAGGATTTTGCTCAAACTGAAGTGGAATATCTTGAGTCGAATCCCCCCATGGGCGGTGAAACTGCTTACAATAAACGACCGCCTGACTTCCAAATATTACCATATATTGTAACTGCGTAGAACATGTCTGTAGAAGCATGTAGAAGACCATGAATAAAAAATATAGCAATCTACAACATATGGTGTGAATGTGCATCAAACTGCGAATTAAACCGTTGCTGAATGGCCTGTGAGCTCAGCAAATCTGTTGGAGAAAGGTGAAGTACTGCGTGAGGCTACCATCCCACGTTTCTAACAAACAAATGTCAGGAAATAAGCGGCCAATGGGTTTTGTGTACCTGTGCCATTGTGCCCGCCCACCTATTAAATTTGGGGAGGGGCTGGGTGGGTTTGGAGGGGCGGAATCCCCACCTCGGTCAGTGAAGCAGAATTACGCACTCTGGTCTGACCGGGGATGTGTCTGCCACAGCGTGTGTTTGGCGTCGAGGCTTGGCAAATCCGATTTCAATTATGATGTGCAAGTGTTATATGCCTCCTCACTTTGGATGAAGTGCGGAGCGGAGATGATCTTTCAATCTGGCCTCTGAAAAGCAACAAAAGAAAGAAAAACATTTCACCTCACTCCTCCCGGATTAAAATCTAGGGTTACCTAATCTCTCTTAATCTGGACTAAATCGGTCTAATCGAAAGAGAAAATTACACTGGCTGAGGTATAGCCCGCAAATAATCATCAGATGTGAAACCTCATGCGCACGTCGAGTTCTCCCTGGAGGGCAATTGGACGCTACACACGTTGCTTTGGACAATTTGCAACGCACAAAAACAGATCAGACACTGTATTTTTAAAAGACAAAAAAAAATCCGTGTCTAGATTATGCAGGAAATTCCCCCTGTGTCATGTTCACGTTGTCTTGTTCTATCCCCACTGGACGGGGAGGCTGGCACACAAAGCGCCGTGTGACGCTCTGCCAGAGAGATCATTATGCAGAGTTTTGATTAAGAATTTGGAGTTTGCTCCCATCGTTCATACCAGAGATAATGGTGAGATAGTTGGAGACAGAGAGAGAGAGAAAGTGAGAGGTAGAAAAAAGAGGGAGGGAGGAGAGAGAGGGAGTTCGGGGTTTCGCTGTAATCATCTTCGGAGAGTATTGATTTCGTGCGCGCACTCCAATTGGCAGCATCTCCACTACAGCGCCGGCGCGTCATCCTCGGTTCACATCGACTGAACGAGTTGTAAGCAAATGAGAACATGTGTGGGATCTGAGAGAGTGAGAAGAGGCGAGGGGGATAGAGGGGAGCAAGAGGAGGTGTGATAAAAGACTGTTTTATCAACCTGACAAGTGGATACGAAATTTGATCGCTGGACTATTCTTCCCCCTTTTTTTAAATTTTCTTTCTTTCTTTACATTTTTTTTAGACTGGGAATGTATTGATTCGTCACATGCGCACGCCTGTTCGTTATAATTGCAGACAGTTGGGTGCTGTTCAGGCTGAATGGACTTGAATGTGCCGCTGCCAGCTTAATCCGTGCAGACTGGAAGATTTAATAATTCACGGTAATCACGCATTATCGCCTCAGTGGATGCTCTCAACGCAGCTCTGGTGATTTCTCCCCCTCTTTCCTCATTCTTCCCGTTGTCTTGTGGAGGATTTATCGACGACTCCTCTGCAAATATGCTCCTTATCTGAATTGTCATCTGTTGCTGCAACTGGGTTGCAAAGCCCCCATGACTGGCGCTGACACGCGTTTGAGATTGACTGCCTCGGGGTGATGTGGACTATTCTATGAGACGCAATTTGATCGCCGTTTGATATTTTACTCCAGGTAAAATGGACGAAAAATTATTATTACTTTTATTACTTCTCTTATCTCTACACGCGAGGTTGTGATTTTGCTCGTATTCACCATGGTCCTTTTACTCCGTTGAATTGCTTCTTATTGATTTAGACTGTACCCCTAATAGCATCTTTATAAGGCGAATTTCATCGTGAAGTGATACTGAGGACAGTTGGATATTTGGGGGATTGTGGAGGTATTTCCCTCCCTTGCTCTTCATTTGATTAATTCCCTCTTCGACGGAAGGGTACATGTTGATGATGGAGGACGACGAATTAGACGCTCATCAGGTTGATTCAGATTTCGAGCCGCAAAGCCGGCCTCGCTCGTGCACCTGGCCGCTGCCATGCCCGGAGGATTTCCCTGGTGGACACGAGGTCAGCGGGGGTCTTCCACTGGCCAACATCAAGGTGGAACCAGAGGACGTCCCGGCTTGCATAGCGGGGCTCGTGGGCGGAACGCCGGGAGAGCTGAAGCATCCAGCCGGCGCCCCGGCATCCACGGGCGCGACGCACCCATGCCTGGCTGGCGCGACGCTCGATGTGACCGGACCGTTGCGCAAAGCCAAATCCTCGCGGCGGAACGCGTGGGGGAACCAGTCCTACGCGGATCTCATTACCCGGGCCATCGAGAGCACCCTAGAAAAGAGACTCACGCTGTCACAGATATACGACTGGATGGTCCGCTATGTGCCCTATTTCAAGGATAAGGGCGACAGCAACAGCTCAGCTGGCTGGAAGGTAAGGAATAAAACGCATGTCTGGCGTTTGACGTGTTAATCACAGAGTGATACTAGCGAATATTATTCCTATTCGCTAAGCCATTAACATTTTTTTCCACCCCTCGTGCCATACACATGTCACCATGGGATTCCGTGTCGGTTACGCATGAATGTGCCATGCGTTATCTTGTCTTAGTTCATTACAGCTGTCAGTCATCCTAATAGATCGTTGATGGCAGAATGTAATAGACTGGAGTGCAGTGTGTGTGTAACAAGGCTTTGCTTATCCCAGAGCAGCTCATGATAAGCAACAGCGTCCGTAGTAGAGCATGAAATCCTTTCACCAGGAGCAGTGCCACAATGGTTAATGATTCATTTCCATATCTGCTGCGAGTAAATGAGTCAGTTACAATCCATTCAGCGCATTTTCATGCAAATAGCGGCACACATTTTCTACTTATCAGTTCTAAAAACACATCAACAGAGGGACACTTGTAGGTGATCACAGGTCAGCTGTCCACAACGTAACTATTCAGACGGGAGTTCACTGTTGACCACAGTCCACCACCACCGCTGCCTATCTGGCTGAGAGCCTAGAAAGCTCCTGGACATCTGCCCATGCTATCAGCCTCATCATGTTGCTATTCATTATGGCCATCTGAGGACAGGGAGAAGGGGCAGGGAGATCGGCAGGGAGATCAGCAGGGCAGCAGTGCTTGTCCTCATGGTGCACCTGTGCTGAGCTGAGACCTTAAGTTGCAGCTGAAAAGACTTATGTCCAATGTGTGAGGAGTACGAGGCTGTACAGTGTGATAGCTCTTACCCATGACTTGTTAGTCATCAGAATCGTGCAGTTTACTCTTTTTTTGTTTGTTTGACTAAATCAAGACTACTGAACAGGACTTCACGTGTGCTATATAGCCAAATCGTGTTTCCAGCATAAACCCATTATTGAATCGGCTGTTAATGCTGATTGCTAAGATATCCCATTAAATACTTACAGGAGTGATTAAGTTGGCTGCTTCACCTGGTTTCAAGCCGCTCAGAACTATCAGGGTGTGTCATTCACACAATTAAGTATAATCAAAATCCCCCCAAAATGGGATGTGTCCAACAACAGGCATTCATATTTTTGTCTTCCAGTTGGTTCTCAAGTTGTTGTGTTGCTGTTGCATTATAACATAAACTCTGTTACTGCTCTGTGATCAGCTTTAATCACAAGTACCTGACTGACACCGTAAACCTGTCTGTCCCATTAAAGTGAACTCTGATAAGGTGTGACTTCAGGTACACTCTGACTCATTAGCACCAAGAGTGCCACCACGGGGCCTCTTTATCTTTAGCGCTAAAGTCCTAGTCTGCTACTTATGAAACTGCAAATTAGGAGGAAGGGGGGAGGGGTGGCCGTGGCAGTCTGAGGTCCAGGGCTATTTCAGGCCACAGGCGAGACATGGGGCCCATTCCATGTAATGACTGGGCATTAGGTAAGTCGTTTAAAGCATGCAGCCATAATGTCGGTAACAGGGCTGACCTGGTTTTGGTCACAGATAGAACTGCATTGTAAACATACACTTAGGAGTCACATGTGTAGCTCACTTACAGGAACCAAACCTACAGCTTTGTGGAAATATTCACTGAGCAGAATGTGTGCATGTAAAACGCTAATTTCTGATGCAACGGCCTGCCCTGGCTTTTGCAATAAATGTGTTCAACTTTGTGAACCAGGCTCATCAAATGAGAATACCATTTTTTTTATTATTTGAAGGATTATGAATACATAATGAAGCCCATTTTTGTTGTTGTTCAGAGTTTGACAAATGTATTACATTATTTCAATAAGCTTCAGAGTGGACACATAAAACATGTTTTATAAGAGTTTGACAGTAACATTACTTGCAGGCAGCTCGAAAGACCAAGTTTAACAAGATTGATATTAGGTCACATGTTCAGAATCAATGCATGAACCCACGAGGACAACACGTCACACTACCACCTCCCTCATTTGCATACAACACAGGTGCACTCTCATACATGTCATTTTACAATCATATCTGGCAATTATACTTGACAGCCGCATTTGTGAGTTGGAAAACATTACTTGTATCATCCACAACATTTTAATCTCAATCAACACTACCACGCATGAGAACATTTGATGCAAAAAGGCCTGTTTTGTTGTTGTTGTTGGAGCAGGGCATGTGAAAAAAACACAAAAGAATTGTTGGTAAGCTGCTGATGAAATGAAATGAAACGAAGTGATATAGCTTGGCAATTAGCGTAGGAGGCAGGCAGGCGGGGTAGGGTGTGTGTGTGTGTGTGTGTAGGGAGGGGGGAGGGGGGTTGGAGTTGATGCCCTGATGATGGGTGCTAGACAGTCAGTACACCTGGACAGTGCCATTAAGCTCCTATAAATACCTAATGGCTTCTGACTTCTAGGAAAGCTGCAGTATTCTGAGGTCATGGCTTCTTAATCGCCTCCTTACTGAAGGGAGGTGACGTAGAATTGTAGACTTGTGAACCTGATTACACTTTCCCCCGCCACTACGGCAGTGTCGATTAAAAGCAACTTCAGTGGCCTTTTTTTCTCCAGTGTTCTGTAACTAACTAAAGCTGCTCAAACGTATAAATGTGCAGGATGCTGTAAAGTTAGCGATTTCTAAAGCCCTGTATTTATGGTTGTGTTTTATGTCTTCATGACTAATTATATATCTATATATCCACGGGTGTGGATGCATTCTGCATTTGTGTGTGGGAGAAGCACATGTCAATTTGAACAAAGCGTCAGGGTTGGTAGTGTTGCGTGTCTTTGTGGGGGCTATAGTGAAGGGGGAGGGGCTGTCTACTTCTATAGGCGTGTGTGTTTGGGCCCGCTGATTGGTCTGACAGCATGTCACTGCAGAGGATTCTGCATTTGACTTCATAATGCCTCTAATGGTAGGGTTTAAAGGCAACTTGGTGTGGGGATTGCCCTTCAGGCGCCCAGAAGTTCATTAACTCCAAAGGGGTTAGACACTGCCATTGTTATGCTTGGGTGGAGTTGGGGGTTGCTTTATTGTATATGTCAGCAGGGAAGGTTATGGGATACAATAAGCCATAATACACCAATGCTTTTGGTGTCATATAGTATATGTAAACATACATGTGTGATGCATTCCTCTAAAATATCATCACGTTAACTTTTGTTGTCAATTTCTGCCAGCTGTATTGCACAACACAGTTTCCCCTGCATGTATTTACAGCTTTTTGCGGCGCTTGGGCAGTCATTTGCCAGCGGATTGCACAGCAGGTCAGCAAGGGTGCCAGGCAGTCACTCAGACACTTTAATCCAAGAGACTAGACCATTATTTATAAAATGTCTTTGTAGCAGTCTGTGCAGGCCCAACAGGGCAAAAGGTCACAGGGCTTCCTTTTCTGACCGAATTTAGGCAGATCAGAATGATGGCGCTCAAAAAGATTTAGAGAGAAATGTGACAGCGACTGTAAGGCATAATTGAATGCGAGGAAAGGAAGAGGAGAGAAAGAAAGATGTCTCTCTCGGTATATGTAGTCTTATCTTCTGTAAAGGCACACAACCCCTGTCTCCACAGGCATTAGTATTTATAACAGTGCTGGATTATATCACTTTATCTAATTGATTTATAGGTAAAGAGACAGACAGGCTCTCGTAATCCTGTCACTATGCGCCGGCTCCAGCCGCTGCAGTAGAGCAACACTTGTCAAATATGAAGGATGTGAATGTCAAATGTGCAGCAGAGTTGACAGAAGCTTAGCATGAAGTGGAGAGACTTAAAACTTTCTGAGTGTGAGTAGCTTGCATGTGTGTGTGTGTGTGCATGTGTGTAGGAATGCATGCTTGTGTCGCCTGTTGATGGTTGGGGAGTCTCTCCAGACTGGAAACCATCCTAGACTTTAGCTGATTCATATTTCATCCTCCGTCTTGGCTCAAGGGAGCAGAGTAATTTGAGAGTGCAACAGATACACATGCGCGCACATACATTTACACACTCAGAAAACCAGAGCATATTATGCATGCTGGACAGATTTATGGTGCAGAATTATGAGCACCTTACATCTCTTCTTGGCTCCTGCAGCCGGAGCCGGGTTGGGTTCACACAGTATATTCCGGTTGATTCAGGTTGAGTTGGGTATCTGACGCTAAGAAGCCCGTTCTCTCTGACTATTTTTTCCCTGCAGCTGTCAGGCAGCCGCGTGGCAGTTCATTTCTCACTGAAAATGATTAATGTACATGCAAATTACCAAAGCAAGGGCATGCATTCAAATATAAGAGATCGCAATCAGTAGACAGTAATATGAAAAACAATATAATTTCACCTTAGATATTACTTCACTCTCTCCTATCATTCCATCTAGCAGACCCCCATGTTATCGCCTCTTTTATCTCCTCGTCATTCTCCTTCGCTCCATCCATCTATTAGACATGCTATACATTTTTTCTCTCTTAGTGGTTTTTGGAACAAGGGCCAATTGAGGTGAGGAGTCTTTCTCAAGAGAGCTGAGGCGTCAGTCTTCTGCCAGTGATCCAGACTGCCTTAAGCAGTGTGCCTCCCCTCGTCTAAGAGGAATCTCATATCTCACATTATCGCAGAGATAATAGGATAACAATGCCGGATTTCTCCCAGCTCGACTCCTCTCAGCTACCGGGTCTTTTGGAGCAGAATACAAGGGGATGAGACCGTCAAGTTCGCAATTCGACAGGGATGAACTCATTTGGATGTTCTTCTCAGCTGAACGGAACTTCAGCTGTTGAATCATTGCTAGCCTATTACCCATGGCTCTGCAATTTACTTCAACATTTTTACAGCCGTTTGGTGCCATTTCTCTGAATATTAGATACTCCTTTCTGTTAATTTAGTTTTGCCTAAACTAAAGACGTATTGTGAAGCAAAGACGAATTGTCATTTCCTCCCCTCTGGCTCTTGCACACAAACACACACACATTTGCACGAGACACACAACACACTTGTGCCTCCTCAAACCACCCATGGAGGAACACTCTGTTCTTGGGTGGGGTGAACCATTTTTGGGACAGGAGGGGGCTGACCGAGAGCGGAAGCGACTTTGGTGCTGTTTTGCTGTCTGATTTGTTGTGAAACCTGTCGGACTCGCGACGATTGGCTCATATGGAAGGCGTGGCTCTGTTTGGTGAGCGCCCGCAGGTTTTTTGGCAAAACCGTTCACAGCTGCAGGGACAAAATGTGGTGTGTGTTTCTTTCTGAGGCTGTGTAGGTTTGATGTCATGGAGATTTGATGGGAGGGAGGGATGGGGGAAAAGGCCTTGAGTGTTACACTAGCGCTGGGTGATTAGAACACATCTCTTTTTATATCCAGGGAAAGGGTTATGAAATTTGGGAGGAAAGAGAAAAAGCTCTTCTGTTGAGGGGTCTATACGTTTGGACTCACAGTGGACTTTAGGCATGCAGCCATAAGTCCCACATTTCAATAAAATGATGTCTGTGTTCCTGCTGAGTTACCCTGGATCCAGACCTGATTGACTTCAGAACCTTTGTGACTTGTAGTCCTACTTAAAAAGTCGATGCATTGCTTATATTCTGGTTTTGAGGGAGGCCTCACAGATCTTTGTCAGTTGAGCAATATTAACATTACTCACATAATACATTTTTCATGCATGACCTTAAATGCTTACCAAAAATGACTATTAGGCAATAAATGACTCATCTAATCACTGGCTTACTTCTCAGAAAGGAAATACCTCAGTTTCTCAACGTAAGGCCCATTGTTATAACACAGTAAAGTAATGAACAGGTATCCCCTCATTGAAAAAGGTTCATGTCAGATATGTGGCTTCTTTTTTATTCAGTAAAGTGTTGTGTTAAAGTCATTCATTCTAATACAAAGAAGAGTCTGTCAGTGTTAATCTGATGGCAGCACATTAAGTTATTTTGTCCCAGAGAACTGTGGTTTCTGTTGCAAATGTTGTAAATGGCTTTGAATATTCACTTCAGCGTGTGAATAAAATGTGTTAGCCCTCGTGGTGCTTGAAATTTTGGTCTCCGTGTGGAGCAGCATGCTTGTTGCTCATCTGTGTCAATGTGCATAATATGGGATTGTCGTCTGTGTGTGTGTGTGTGTGTGTGTGTGTGTGTGTGTGTGTGTGTGTGTGTGTGTGCGTGTGCGTGTGCATGTACGTGTGGGGGTGTTTATAACTGCATTTCTCTTCCTCTTCCCTGCATCAGAGGGTGAGTGTGTGTCTGTGTGTGTGTCTGTGTGTGCATGTGGGTGTGTTGGGGGGGGCTGATGGGCTCAGTGGGAGCCCGGGTCCCGGGGGAACAGCTCTCGTTAATAATTCAGACGAGGCTCATTATCAAGGCAGCGCAGATTTCTCCCTGATTCCACCTTAATTGCAGGCAGGCTGCTCCACTCAGGCAGGCGGTAGTCACGCTGGGTCGACTCTCTCTGTCTTTTTCTGTACAACAGGCCCTGCTCGGCTCCACTCTGTTCTGCTCCGTCTCCAATACTCACCCCTATCACGGCAAGACGGCCTGAGGCTAGCCTCCTCCATGTTAGCGAACACCGTAATAGTGTATATATAATAATATAGAATAATGAACAATGAACATGCTATGTCTTTATACTTGGAGATGTGCCGCATATATTTCTGATTAGATGCAGACTGGGCACGGTTTGGGCATCGCTGTGGAATGTTTGGTGTAGTTGGCCAACCAAGACGCTCTCACAGTTCACAGTTTTCTGACATGTTGTGGACTGAATGATAACTGTAGATAAAAAACATAACTTAATTGATCAAAACAATCTTTAGTTGCAGCCCTTATAGGTTATATGATTTATGGTTCATTATGACTGAAGTACCGGTTGTATATCTGCTGATCAATCTGAAACATAATGTTGTATTATGATGCACACTATACAAAGCCTAATGTGTTTTGCTGTGGTTATATGGTTTGTGATATATTATAATGGCGAGTTTATCCTTGAAATAGCCCATAGCATATTATCATACTGATGACACTATAGAACGTGTGTTGCCATGAGTGATATCAATCTTCAACAACACTCCTCTTCATGACCATTTATAGGCTTATGTAATGTATCTTGTCTTCATAATTTACACAGACTGATGGGTTTCCATTCACTGAAGCCCTGCCGAGAGAGCAACATAATGGGCCTGATCTTGTCATACATGTATATGAATATTTCACATCAAGCCATTGTAACTAGATGGGGCTTTAGATAAACAACACAGATGCCTCTTCCTCTTTGCTCTCGCTATAAGATGGAGTGCGCTCCAAGCTATATTTCTCTACCGGCCTCAAAACTCACTTCTCACAAATCACAGTGCCCATATTTCCTAATTCAATTTTTCTCTTTGTCTGATATCTCTTCCTGTATGCAAGGGATTGATGGCCGTGTGCGTGTGTGTTTACGCGCACGCATATTGCCAAGTCCGTCCCTGAGAAAGAGATGATATATACCGAGCTAAACGGTGTCTTTCACAACGCTCCATCTCCGGACTCCATCCTGGCAGCCACGTGCCGGGTCTCTTGCTCCTCTCAGCCTGTCCATCAAGCCCCTGTCATGAGCCAAAGGATTGTGGGAAGGGGAAAGGGGAGCGTATGAGGGCCGTCCATCAGTTTACCTGCGCTCGGCGGTCCCAACCAGTGATGGAGGGAGCCGGCTCACAAAGGGAAATGTAGTTAACGTTGACTGATTGGAGCAGGTGGATAGAAAAAAAGAAGGGCAGTGGAGAGGCGGAGTAGCAAGAGTTATGTTCAAGAAAGATGCTTGTTATTCTAATGCTGGTGGATATGCTGCGGTGGGCCATGCGCCTGCGTCTGATGGATGGAGGTCACCTCCGGTAGCGGCTGGTCAGGAACCGGCGCAGCACCCTGCTGAGCTGTAACGTTTGCTCACGTGAGCTGAAAAGAGAAAACTGACCTTGGAAAGAAATCACATGTGTGGTTCTGCTTGGGCGTGTACATTTGTCTGTGTAAAACAACCCATGTGTGAGCAAATCTGCGTGGGAGCCAGCATATGTGTGGGGAGCCTACAGGACTGGGGCGAGGTTGTTGGGTTATGAGGTGACTGTGAGACCAGCTGGAATTGTGGGGGAAAGAGGGGGGTTGTTTTGTGTTTTTGATGGGAGGTATGGTCAGACAGAGGGGGAAAGGGGGGCGGGGGGTGAAGTTGTTCCTCCCCAATTGGATTTGTATGTCACTGGCTTGAATCTGGGTCAGGACACTGGGTCCGGTGTTTAGTATGCTGACCGTGTGAGGTCTGAACTCCGAGTCTGCTCATAGCCCTGAATGAACCCAGCACGTCTGCCTCGCTCTGTCTCCTCTCCCCCTTTCTTTTGGACCGTTTTTTTTCATCTCCGTCTCTTCCCCCTCTTTCTCCTTCGTTTTTTCTGCAGAAAGCCCTTTTCTATCCCCTCCTCTGTCTCTCTGCCTTTTTTCTTTCCGCACCCCGGGCTTTTTTTTCATACTCTTCTTTCTCATGCTCTCTTTTTCACTGTCAGTCACTCACGGCCTTCTCTTCTCTCCTCACTTGTTCTATTTCACACTCTCAGTCCTCCCCACAAAGTAGCCTTTTTATCACTCATTTCCCTCTTCCCTCGCTCATTTCTCCTGCTCCTTTCATGTGCTTTTGAAATCCCCTTTTCATCTTTAGCTCTCTCTCCCTTTCGCCTGCTTTCTCTCTCTCTCTCTCTCTCTCTCTCTCTCTCTCTCTCTCTCTCTCTCTCTCTCTCTCTCTCTCCCTCCCTCTCTCTCTCTCTCTCTCTCTCTCTCTCACACACACACACACACACACACACACACACACACACACACACACACACACACTCATTCAGTCATTCCTTTATTATCCCAAAACTAAAGTGATAAATGGCTCTCTTTCTTCTCCGTAAATGTCACTCGGGGAATTGTCTCTGCTCACTGATTGACTGGAGTAGAATGATGGCCACACATGCACGTGCGCCAGTTGTGCACACGGGCACAAAAGGGAGAGACAGAAGAAGAAGGGAGAGCAAGGAAATGATCTATCATTGGAAGTACAGCTTGGCTGGGACTGCTGCCGTCAGGGTTAACATCTGGCCCTCACAGGTCCAGCATTCTCTCAGAGGCTGATGCATCATTTGAAGAACTTCTGTGGTTGGTTTATAATGAAGCATCAATTCTTAACAGGACTTGGCATTCACAGGAGTGCTGGGAAGCTGAAGCTCGACAAGGGATCAATCACAGTTAAACAATCGGAGCAGGCAGGCTGGACCGGTCTTGCCATTCTTTTCCCTTCTAAAGTGACGTGATGCAGAATGCACAAGTGTTGTTCCCAGTTTGATCGTTTGTCGTTAGCGTACCCTTAAGTGTCAGAAAAGTGACGGCCAAGGGAATATGCATCAAACAGCCATTGTTCAGAGCCGACAGTGTACTGTGTGTGTAAGTAAGTAGGGGTTAATAATGCTCAGTCATTTTCTTAATGTCTCATTCACTCGGCCTCAGGCGTTAGAGCTTGATAAAGGTCAAGACGACTGGTGGTTGCATGTCATCTTCCCTTATTTCATTCTCTTCACTGCACAGCAGGAAGGAGGGAACCAAGAAAAAAGGGAAAGTCTGTAGCCAGCCAGCAGCGATGCTGATCCACGTCTCTTCATTCTCTGAACCAGGATAAAGAGATTTAATAGGGGGACTGGGAGAGACGGGGGCGGCCGGCTCAGTCAATGAAGTGGGGATGAAAATATCAAATTGATAGAGAGAAAGATGGAAAGACAAGGAGAGGCAAGTGAGCAAAATGCAGAGGGAAAGAAACGAGAGCGAGATTAGAGAGTAGATTATAGGGCATCCAAGCAGGACTGGAAGCCAGACTTGGCTGCACTTCAGCTACACTCTGCACTTTTCAGCTCAAGTGTGCGTCCATTAGTGCACTCCCATTGCACTCAGAAAGCCATGCACTTTGATATGCAACACACAAGCACATGTACTCATAACCACACAAACACAGTGAATTTCTTGTATACTGTTCATACATGCAAAGCCCCACAGACATACAGTAACTCTGGCCTTACACACATTTACCCAAAAACCTACTCTGACCTGGTCCTGTTATATCTCTCCCTCTCCCTCTCGCTTTCACACACACTCGCACACACACACACACACACACGCACACACGCACACACGCACACACGCACACACGCACACGCACACACACCCTCACGATCCCTTCGCTAGCCACCAGATTGCTTCCCGTCAAAATAAATAATTAAATGAGTGCAATAACGGCTTCCGAAAAAAGATCCCTCAATTAGTGCAAAATGGGTAAATGGCATGGGGTGGGGGCTGCGGGGGGCTGGAGTGGTATTTCGGGAACACCCGCACACATACATATACACATACACACAATCTATTACATAAGGCAAATCATGACCCAAGAAGGTTTTAACGCAGTTGTGCAAGGGTAATTTCCCCCCTCCTCTTTAGCAATCAGCTTAGCGAAGTCTATGCTCAAATCCTTACAAGTGATCCATGCCTGAAGACCGGCCGGGGAGAGATCTAGTTGAGTGCCAAGGAGATGCAAGCGGAGCAGCTAAGGGGATGCCGCTGGGGTCAAGGCCGTGTGTGTTTGTGGCGCTGTCTTTGTGCATTTCCAAGGTTGTGATATCTGGAATGGTGATTAGGAGAAGGTTGGAATTCAGTCAATTTGTGTCCGGATTTACGAGAGAGAGAAAGAGATGCAGGGCGAGACGTTGATGTTCTTCTTGAAAAAATGTGTGAAAGGATCGAGTTAGTGGTGAAGGTTGTATTGTAAAGGTAAACAATGTCACCTGCATCCGACGAGAGAGTGGAAACTGTAGGTTTGATGTGTGACAGGGATTGGCGTGGTTGGGCGCTAAACATCTTGTTTGAACGTGAAGTTCAATAATTATTACGTCTGAATTGCAAAATCCTCTTGTGGAGAGAAAAGCATACTAGTCATACTTTATTGGGCTGTAAGTAAGGTATATTTTCATTATTGCTTAATCTATTGCTTATTCTAATTAAAATGTGATGTATTGAGTGCATAACATGAAGAAAATATAGTAACGAAAGCCTAATGCAAGCGTCAAAAGACCAAGGGGTCCTCTTGGGCTTATGTGCCACTTTTAAGAAAAGTCTCAATGAGTCGAAGGCTTTAGTTGTTTCATCCTTGTGTCTGTCCCACTGTCTCTGTTACACCTGGTCGGACACATGTGCAAATGCACACATGCTAGTTCCATTTCTGACTCCATGCCATCTAAAAATCTTTTAGCAGAGCTGGCATCTGGCCAGATTGTATTGTTGTCATCATCAGGGCTATAATACTAAACTACACTCTCATCAGGTGCCAAAACCAAGCTCACAAATGTTTCACTGGGACAAATATATTACGCAGTGGACCTAATCTGTGTGTGATAAAATGCTACGACAGCACAGCAGACAGATGGATCCTTGAACCTGGAACCGTACTGAGTAAGCAAAATTTAGGGAAGAATTAGCCCTTGTGCTAACACTGTTAACTTTGACAAAGTTCCATTTGTTAAATGTCAGGCATGTATATTTGGGTATTCAGCAACACAGGTCACAGACCTGAAGGGATACAAGGATCTTAGAGGGATCAATCAAGAGAGGGAGTTGGTGAAGTGAACCATAGATATGGCGGTGCACAAATGACTTTGGACATGAAGCATACTGACACAAAGTGTCAGATGATTGGATGGATGGATGGCTTCCTTTACATATGAACAAACTGATGGTTGAAGGAGTGAAGGGCTGGCACGGACAAGAGGATGAAGTGCTGAGACCGAGAGTGGAAGGAAGGCAAAAGATGTAAAAAAGATCTCATGTCTCACATGTGTGGAACAGTTGTTTCCACCTTGCTACGGTTAAGAGTAGACCAACTTGCAATCCTTCTTACTGCAGGAAGAGGAGCGTCTGTGCGAGGCAGAGTGGGCAAACATGGGCGCAATGGGCTGAAATGGAAGGATGTGAGCGGAGAAGGGAAGTAGGATGGATAAATCCGGAGCTGGGGAAATGAAAAGCTGCAACGCACCGTGCTTAAGTAAGGGCATGGCTTGAGAGATATGGGGAGGGACAGAGAGGGTCAATCAGAGATGCAGGGTAAAAGGGGGTAAGATGGATGGAGGGATGGAGGGATTGTGACAGAGGGGAGCAAATGACAGAGGAGGGGGCCATGATGGGGTCTTTGCGGTGAGGCGATTGCGTGACTGAGAGGAAAGTGCACTGCTGTGTGTGTAATGCTCTCAAGACGGATATTAAGACGTGATGCCCGACTCACAGAGTCACTGCCCCGCTCTCCCCTTTTCTCCTTTACTCTCCTCCATTCTGCTCCCTCTCTCACTCCCTTCGCGTCCACTAATGATCCTCGCGTCCTGCCACACTGCCAGGCTGAGTGATGCCCGCTGACAGTCGCACTCAGGCGGAAACGCTGTGCACCCCCCTTTCCAGGAGTGCTGTGACACACACAGACACACTCGGACACACACAGACACACACACACACACACACACACACAGACCCACAAAGGTGTAGCACTTTCTCACATACATGTATTAGCTTGTGCAAAGCTGCTGACAGATGTGTGTAGGCGCGTATATGACCATCACCCTGCTCACCTTCACACACTTACTGTAAATATGCTTCCATGCAGCTGCATCTGTCTACAGGAATGTGTATGTGATGGATAGAGGTGGGCCATCTAAGTAATCACAGGGTACAGCGAGTTCGATAATGATCCGAGCAGTCTGTTTTTTGGCCTATGAGCTTGATGACAAATGAATTTGTAAAAGCAGACATGGTTAAAGTGAGGAGACAATACACAAAAGGTAATACATTTGGAAGTTAAGAATTGCTCGCTATAGATGCAAAATGGTTTGCACAGAAATACTTGAGTCCATGCATACTTCTCATGTTTTTTCTGCAGATATGGCATCAAAGTTGCAGAGTAGTCATTTGACATACTGCAAATGTAATCTACATAATTTTGCAATTTATATGATCAAATTAGACAATTGCAGATGAATGCACTGAAGTATCCTGTTGACACCACAGTGAAATCTTGAACTCAACCTCTTAAATTGAGCATTGCCAATGCAGTCCCTTCTAAAAGGTTAATTCCCCTCTCAGAACCACCACTGGTTTCCCTCTATCATGCCTAGAGTGTGTTGGCAGTCACGGCAGGAAACGGGGGAGGAGGGAGGGAAAGCAGCTTGTGGTGCTGTGAGTTTTTAAGTCACAGTCTGAGAGCATTCTATTGAGGTGGCATTTGTAAGTAAGAAATACACATTTTATGTAACTCTGCTACTAGAATCAAATGATTGACATGCTTAAGTTTTAAAACTTTAAAAACTGAAATACTGATGTGACCCCTGACTACAGTAGATAGAAGCACACCTTTCTGATCAACCAATTAATCTATGAAGTATATGTTTTTGATAACCAACAAGTAAAACCTGCAGTTTCATAATGTTCTGTATTTTGTTACATAATGCATCAGAATCTTACATTGAATTTAGCTGCGGTGACATGATGGCGTTGTCGTTGTCTCCTAACTTGCCATTCACCAATCAATACCTCTCGCAATCTGTTTCATTACCAAACTGATGCCAAGACGATGCCTCAGACAACAGTCTGAGGCATCGTCCGTTTTCCCGCCCTAACCCAACCGATCCACACCCAGGCTCCCATCCTGACTGCCGAGGAGAAGATACGAATTAGGTCACAGCATCTCACTCTTCTAATTAGATGCTGTGAGTGTATGTATGTCGGTGTGTGTGTCTGCATATGCGTCTGCACGCTGGATGCTCTTAATCCGTAGGTGGCCTCTATGGTAATAGGGAGTCCTGGGATAGCGCGCTAACCCGCATTTTTGTTACTCTCTACATGTTATAATATTGTGTCTGACCTCAAGACTTGAAATGACAATGAGGAGAGTAGTCGGTGATGAGGATACTGAGGCAAAATGTACCCCGGGGGTGAAAGAACAGGTCAGATTCAACTATAAAAGATGCATGTGACGCATTAAAATTCCCAGAGAACCATCTCCAGTTGAGAGGGAGCTTTGACCTTTACACGCCCTGCGATGCAAGCTGGTTAATAAGATTCAGTTCAACCCATCACTGACATGTAACTCTAACTTGTCTGTGGAGGTAAAAGGTATTTCATGTAAAAGAACTCTTCACCTTGCTCTTCTGAGCCTTATAGATTTGTACCATCCTCTTTCTGAGATGTATCTACGTAGGGGGTGAAGAACTACATATACCTAACTCTGCAGTTTTAATTTGGACATGTGTTTTTTGTTTATCCCACGATGTGTGTGCGTGCGTTAACATGACCAAGACATTGACATATTCATAAAAAACCTGCGTGAGTCATTTTCAATTCTTATATATCCAGAAATGTAGTGCGCATCAGCTCAGCAGGGTGTGTGCAAAGGCCAATGGGGGTAAACAATCGGCATGCACTTGGAGGAGAGGTTGAGAATGAAGGATCATAGCGATTTTTTTCGTGTGTGTGTATGTGCAGGCATGCGAGTGTGAGCCAGTGTGTGTGCGTGGGAGAGGGAGTAAAAGAAAGGAAGAGTAGCGCTGGGCTAGTCTTAATTAAGTTTTCAGGAGGCTCTTAAAAGGTCAGGGCACGCCTCCACTGCACCCCCTCACCACCGCCACCACGCTCCGCCAAAATCCCCCCCTCCCCCTCCACATATTCCCTCCGTTCCTTCTCTCCCTCCCTCACCTCCCCGTTGCGATCTATCCAGTCATCAGCCCCCCATCTGTGCACATTAGCCATTCATGAACACACTCATTAGGGTGGGAGTTTGAAGCGATTGTGTTCACTAGTCTGCGGCTGGAGCGTGGCGATTAATATTTCAGCATCTCCCGTCGAGGAGCTGAGAGCAAGTTTGGCCCTCTTAGGCTAGAAAGAAAGAGAGGGAGAGACAGAGAGAGAGAGAGAGAGAGAGAGAGCGAGAGAGTGAGAGAGAGAGAGAGAGAGAGTGCTTCACCCATCTCCTTTCTCCCCCACCACCCCAACAAACCTTCGATCTCCTCCCCCTTCCTTTCTCAAACAGTCTCTGCAACTTGCAGTACGTTGCCCCCCTATTTCCATTTATTGCACACACACACACACACACACACACACACACACACACACACACACACACACACACACACACACACACACACACACACAAAGACCCTAACTCAAACTGACTTAATTGGGCTCTTTTTGTTTCAGGAAACGGAGAGAGGAGGGGGAAGGAAGGAGGGTGGGAGGCAGGAGGGGTAAATCCTTCTTTTCTTGTCCCCCTCATCTCCTCTTTCCTCTCAGTTGGACAGGACTGTCTTTTTCTAGTTATGCTTCATTTTCTCTCATGAGCTCACATAAAATGGTTCAAGCTCGGGTCGGGGGGGGAGAGGGTGAGGTGGTGGTGTTATTTACCGTACATCGGAGTTTATTCAGACCAAATCGATGCCCACACTCATTCATATTGTACGCTGGTACTTACAAGTATCAGAATATGAGGCAACAAGGAGCATCATGGGTTGTCAGACAGTCAATACTTGAAGTTCTACTCCTGAATGCAGAACTCACTTTGACCCTAAAGAAGTCTCCTTTTATTTCACAATAATCTTGCTTCAGACTTAAATGCTGGTTCTGTGATAGATTTATTCTCATCCATGTTGTTGTCACATCATTAATGAAATACACTTTACAGGAATTCTGACTGCAGTATAAATTATCCCCAAATAGCTTTTTTGAGTGAAACTTTTGACAGTCATATTTGTTTATTCCAAGTTTGAAAGGTCGTTCTTCAGTCACACGATCAATAAAACTCTTTTTTTTTCTTGATGTCATCCTTATTCCTGAGGTCAATTTTGTCCAAAAAACATTGAAATGCATTCAGGATTTAATCACATTAATATCACTTCTAATCGCAAAGACATTTGTAGGCGAAGAGGAGGCACATGTGATGTGTTTGCAGAAGCTTGATAAGTTGTCAGTTTTACTTTCGTGTTTTCAACAGCTCCATTAACAGTTTTCGTTTATAGCCATCATTCACAATCAAATCACGACGAAACTGAAAGATACGTCACTGGCAACACTGTAGTGTGTGGTTGGCTACACGGGAACACAAAATAAAAGATCCCATAGTGTCTGAGGTGGTGAGTGGTGCGTTACCCTGCTAATATCTGATGTATTTTCTATTCATGCATCTACAATGTCAATTTGCCACTTTAATCTCAGAGACTGAGATTTTTCTAATTTAAACCTTGAAGCTCTTTCAAATACAAAAAATCTCCCAGATTATAATTAATATTTATTATCAATTCTTACTATGACCCTAAATTTACCATTTGCAGCGCAAACTTTAATAAAACAATCTGAAAACGCACATTTTTTGAAAATGTATTTATATTTATATTTTTTGGTGTTCTTAACACTCGACATGAGAGAAAAGTGTGATTCAAACTGCTGAAACCACTCGCAGTGTGTTCTAAAATAACCTTAAAAATAGAGAGGAATGGTTGCAGTTGTGTGCTTTGTCGTGCGGTTGCATTGTATACGGAAAAGGCGTATGAACAATGTGCTGAATGTGTGTTTAGCTGTACGGTGCAATTCTATGGTTTGAGGAATAGTGGCTGTAACTCAAGGTCAAGGTTGGTTAGGAGGAGGCACATGGTGCTGCTTTCATGCAGCCTTAACTACCAAAGAGAGTACCACTCGTTCAGGCGGGCCTCCACATTCAAGACCCTGTTCTTTGTTCCCCATCATCTTTTTGTGCTTCACCCACCTCTGCCCTTTTTACCCCTCCCCCCGTCAGATACACTCGACACCCCCCCCCCCCTGCTTTTCATTCCAAGCATGCCATTCTCCATCTTCTCCGTAAAGGTGTGCGAATAAGTGGGAGTCTATGGGCTGTGCGTGAGTAAGTGGGAGTCTGCAGGCTGAAGTGTTGCGTGTGGGTCGGCATTCATGGGAAGCAGTGGTTGGTGCGGCGCACACTGATGGCTAATGAAGTTCCTTCTGCACCTCATAGCCCTATTAAACCGCTGCCCCCTACCTCTACCCACTTCACCCCCCACCTCTTGCCTTGTGTCTCCCCGAGGGAGAGAGTTGGCAGGGAGCAAGCCGGCTGCTATGGCAACAACAAGGAACCCTCCCTCTCCCACAGGTCTCCTTAGCAACTGGTAGCTTGGCATTGCGGTAATGAGTGTGCCCGGTGTGCCAGGCTTTGTGTCATGTTGGCATGTGTGTGCAATGTACGTGTGTGACGGAGTGACTGACTGTGTGCGTGTGCATGTATGTGTGTGTGTGTGTGTGTTTGTGTGTGAGTGTGCGTGTGTCTGAGCATGTGTGTGTGTGTGGTTGTTTGGTACAGTTTGCCAATTTAGGTGAGAGTAAAAATGTGTGATGACAAAGAGATGTGGAGCCACTACATGGTGCTGGTTCAAAAAGATTGTGAAGCTTATTTTATTAAAATTTAACCAAAACTGGCACTTGACTGACTCCACTTATCTCTTCTCTGTCTCTGCGTGTGTGTGTGTGTGTGTGTCTGCATGTGTGTGTGTGCGTGCGTGTACACTGTGCAGATGCGTGCCTGTGTTTCTGTGTATTTGTGCGTCATTTTCTTCTTTCCTATGATTGCGGTCATTCTTCTCTATACTGTGAAAGTGAAGCAATTAAAGGGACGATCCAATAAATTTTGCATGGCTGCCTATAAGTTTCCTGCTCTGCTGAAATTAAATTAAACGCTGAGAATGATGTTTATTAAAGTGTGATCAGAGGTGTGCACTGACCTTTAGAATGTGGGAAATGAGATTCTCATTGTTATGAATGAGATTATGTGGAGGCTGATTGTGGAAAAAAAAGTCTGATGCCATTGTTGGCCGACAGTTTTTTTTTTTTGTATATGGAGGAGGGAAGTTTCAGTATAATCAAATCCACACTGTGCCTGTTGGCTATTAAACAGACTGAACCACAAATATAGACACACAGACACTTACATAAATGTAGATTGACTTGTGCACGCTTGCACGCACGCATATGATGCAGATCTTGTAAAAAGAGCTGTAAAAGCCTCTCCAGAAACGTGTTAGTCTTTAACAAAAGCATGGCAAGCCCAGTGGAAAATGTTAGTTTGCTCCCAAGTCGAGGTGTGAAGTGCGAGCAGGCGGCCGGCCCCACAGGTGGCCCAGCCCAAACACCTGTTGTGTGAATCCTCAGTGGGAGGGCGCAAGGTCTGCCTCCCTTGCAGGTCCCAGTGGAAAAACCACACCCATGCTATTCTATGGCACGTGCTCCTTCACGTGCTCCACACCCACTCTGAGGCTCCCCCGTTTTGTGTGTGGGCGTCAGACATGGTGCCCAGATTGTGTCCCCTTTGCGCCCACCGGAAACACTCAGCTGTCCCTGGCATCGGGCAAGCGGATTTTCCGATCCCCTGTCCGGGTCTCAGATGCTCTACTAATCTGTCCGCATCTATTTATACCCAGCAAAGCTGCGGCAGCCCTTCTCTATCCCACACCCTGCCACCCCGATGCCAACCCTTCCCTTGGCGCCAGGGTGGGCACGGCTGATGACTCGCCAGCGATTGGATGCAATTAGTGCACAGTCAGGCAGGAATCCCCTACCAACTCCATTACACCCTTCTCCACAGCCACTTCCTGATCTGAGGCTACCAGACACTACCACACACTTGCTTTCCATTTTAAGCCTTTTTATAAATGGCACTCCTGCAGTGTTGTGGAATAATAGGGTCGAATACCGAGCACCTTTCACAGTGCTTGAATCACTCTCCTGTGCAAACTCAGTCTTTTCAAGTACAGTGGCTGCCGAGGGAATGCGCATTTGAATTGTACCTGTTCAGATTTGGCGTTGAGAATAAGTGAAAGTTCGGTATGTAATAGGACAGCTATTGGTGAAAAGTCCTTGATTTACTGTGACTCACTTTTGCTTTTTCCTGTAATGATTCGAGAAGAAATGGGAGCCTGAAGTGTTTGACTCTTTCCTGTAAATCGTATCGATTCAAGAAATTAAAAATGCTGCCAATCCTTTGAGACTCCACACTGATACACTGAGATATGCATTTTGTAATCCCAGATTTATTTCTTCCCCAACAAGGGCTGCAATGTGCCTCGCATGCCAATGCAGTCGTGACCAGTGCTGTGGAGGCGATGATGGCATGTGGCAGAGAAGTAACTGTTTCTCACCTCCTAATAAAAGAGACTCCTTTTTAATCTTTTCAATTTGATTGCATTCCAAAAACAGGCCTGTCTGCCCATCTGTCTCTCTTAAAGAAGCCTCCTAAAGGGATTTTAATCATCTGACTCTGGGCTTCTCAGGCAAATAGCTCCATCTCTCTCTCTCTCTCTCTCTCTCTCTCTCTCTCTCTCTCTCTCTCTCTCTCTCTCTCTCTCTCTCTCTCTCTCTCTCTCTTTCTTTCTCTCCACACATACGCACACTATTTCCCTTTTTTTTCTTGTACTCACTGTCATAGTCTCACTTGTCTTCTCTAACTCTCTGATACACCATATCGTCTCAGCTGCATTGTGCCATATCTGTGCAGCCATTAGGCCCTTCAGTCCCTCTTCAAGTCCCCCTCAGACACATAAAATTCCCCCAACCCTGTCCCTATTAATCCACATGGCTCTAAATTCTTTATTTCCCTTCAAAGGGACAACGCGAGCCGTGACATCAATCATGGAAAGCGAATATTTAGCCGGCGCTAATTTCCACCAATAGCCTGGAGACAGGCTTAGCTGACAAAACTCATTCCTGTGCTGAACAAAACTGCTTGTGTTGAAACCTCCCCTCCCCCTGATCCCTCCTGCCTTCTGCACAGGCAAAAACAGCATCACAATAAACACAGTTAGTGCTTCTGTTACTCCCCCTTGATTTAGGCTTATCAAATGAATGTGCACCATAGAGGGATACCCTTTGACAATACATAATGGCTCCATTCTGCATGAAATGGTTTGGTAATACCAGTCGAGTGTGGCAAACGGCTTTACTCGGTGCCACTACAAGAACAGCTGCTGTGTTCTTAGCTGGGCAAGCGCACCACGCTGCTTCACCCTTGAGGTTGTTTGAATCGGGTGAGTGGTTTCTTTTTGCTGGTTCCCAGACCCCTCTCGCAGTCCTTAGTTCGTCACTCAGTTCTGTTTGAATGAGTGCACATTTGCCACAAGATGGGTCGTTTAAACCGTTTGACCCGTTTCCTCGCCCCTCTGTGTGTGTGTGTGTGTGCGTGTGTGCACGTGAGCATGTGTGTTGGTGTGTAAGCGAGAAAACTCCTGAGTGGGCTCCGATGGAAGGGGGATGGGGCGAGTGCGGGGCATTTTGAGGGCACCCCTTTGTATGACGTGGAGGGGCCCCTTGTGGTGCGTCTGTATTCCAACCCTTTAACCAAAGGCCCCCACCAACTCTTGCTGTACCCACCATCACAGCTGCCCCCATGCCAATCATTTGGGTTATTCCAGATGAACCATTGGGCCCAACATAACATACCCTGCCCCCATATTTACCGCTAACGCCTGACTGACATCTTGGGAGAGGCAACAGAGGGATGCGTTGGGCACCAAGCCAGTGGGCACCGTCACTTAACCGAAAAGCCAGTGGCAGTTAGACATTGTAGTGTGAACAATGGATATACGACATATTGAGCACCAATATTGGCCCCCTAATGCAAGTGGATTGCATTGTTAGTCAGAACTTCATGTGTGCTAAACCTCAGCACTGATAGCCATTAAACTTTATTGATTCCAACACTAAATGAGACTCTCCAGTTCTTGAATCAAACCCTGTTAGCATTGAAGAAGGGAGGGAGCAAGATGAACCATTGATTGGTATCTTAAGTTTTCCAAGAGCTTGTGTCATATATATATATATATATATATATATATATATATATATATATATATATATATATATATATATATATATATATATATATATTTATATATAAAATTATATATATATATATATATATATATATATATATATATATATATATATATATATATATATATATATATATATCTGCATATCCACCTGTGTGTTGTGTTAACATGGCAGATTTGTTTAAAAGAGTGAACACCTTTAATCTGAGGACAAAGAGGGCTTGTGTCATTGTCTAAATATCTAAATTAGCTATTATGATTTTTAGGCCTTAATGAGAGTTGAATCCAGGCTAATTGTTTCCCTACATCCAATAGAAGCATGTTCACCTTAATTTCCTTTAATTGGTCTATAAACTCATACCCATATCCTCTTTTAGTTTATGTCCAAATTAACCCCTTTCAGCCTGATTGAGTTGTGTTTGTAGGCTGAGGATGAGGATAGATGTCCCTGATAACAAAACAAAGAGGTCATGCCACTACTTATGACTGTCTGTTCTTTTTAGTATTATGGGACGAGGCAGTACATCTCTCTGCATAAGCCCAGCCACTGGTTCATTCATTATTTAGAGCCCTTTCCACTAGGCCCATTGTATTAAAGAGGTATGATTTGAATAGGAAGCAGCTTCCCGGACCCAGGCGTGTGATGTGTGTGTTCCTCACTGTCATTGTATGTTTCTGTGGGCTTCATCCATCTGCCTCAGCAAGCCAGGGGGCTGAAAGCAAATTTCCATTTTATGAATATTTAATACATAATAAAGTTTTCAATTTTATTCTATGCAACCCGTAGAGGTAGAAATGTGGCAAAGCCAACCCTCAAGGACGGAGCACAGAGTAAAGGTTCAATGGCGGCATAAAAAATGCGGTCAACATCGGAGCACTGCCTCAAAAATCTAGTAAAATGCACTAACATCAGGAATAGTTTAACACTACATCATATAAGGGGTTTATAGTGTCCCTATTTCCCACATCGCAAACTTCCCTTATGCTGTATTACTATTGGATCATAGCATATCTGGGCTGCCCGCTGTGTTCGTGGTGACCTGGCATGGCTCTATGTGAGACACCCAGCTGGGAGTGCCCCTGAATCAACTTGGGATTAGCCCAGGATTGTCTGGGATTACTCGGGGATGGAGGGGGATTAGCAGTGACTGCTTGTTTCGGGGGCGTGAGGGCCATAGGCTGGCCAAATTGCCCCTGACTCAGACTCAGGGAACAGCAGGCGAACAGCACCACACCCACAGTGGAACCACCTGCAACCTGGGCTATTCTTAGATTGTAAAACACACAAACAGGATGACAGAGAAACACATGTGGTGGAAAACTACACGACAGGAAGCCAGCAGCAAGTGATGATGATGATGATGATGATGATGCCATTGCTGGCCACCGTCCGAAATCTCTCAAATCTCTCTAGCAGGTGGATTCATCAGATAAAGAGGGTTTGGGATGATGACAAATCCATCCAAGTTCAATGGGGCTGCTCTTCCCTCATACGGGATGAATTGCAATTTGACAGGTCACACAGAGCACAGAGTTGCATCATGAAGTGGTTCAGCTCTCTGAAAGATGCCCCATTTACAACCGGCCGTGGTGGAATGGCATGCAAGCTTACATATGTTTTACTTCAGGCATGCACAGGATTTGATGTGGATGATTTGGAGTGGTGAGATAGGTGGATGATCCAGCCGGGGTGAGATGGGGAGTTGGCGCGGCACGTAGAGAAGCCGTCAGAAGCAGAGAGCGGGCATCCCCCGCGGACCTGCACTGCTGAGATGAAAGACTGTTTAGTGTTGGAGCAGCAGCATCAAACAACCGCCTCCTCTTGCATCCTTTCTCCCATCCCCCACTCTCCCTCCATCCCTCACTCTCTAGACTCTAACCACAATATGATATAGTTCTGCCGTTGCACGTTTACCCGGTTGCCATGGTTACCCAATGCCAGAGGTGTCACAGCGAGATAACCCAAGGAGGCATTCACAGATCACCTGAATTCTGTTCGCCTCCCATTTATGTGCTCTCTGCCGCAATTTGATTTATTTGTTTCCCTGCCGTGCAATTCAGTGTGAATACAAATAATCCACAACATAATGGAGATGGTGGAAGTGTGAGTACCCCTCAATCTGAAACAATCTATTGTCCTAGTATATTCCTAAACCACAGGAGGTGCTTTTGATTTGATATTCTCCTGCATGAACGTCAAAATGCCTCACACACAACAAAGAGCAGAACAGCAACGACAGACTCTGTTGCACATCAGAAACCTGTGAGATAAATGATGGTAAAATGAGAATAAAAATAACCTATTGCCTATGAATTACTGAGTCAGTGATTGTACATGTCTGTGTTGATAGATTGGTAATTGGTGACCGATAATTGAAGGCACGGAGATTGAAAGGCGAAGTGGAAAATGACTGTTGTGTGCAAGAAGTGTGGGAAATAAGAAAAATACAAAATATCTAGCACTCCATGACAAAAACGAGAGGAATTGTGATAAAGACAGAACAAGGGAGGGAGAGGAAAATAGGCAGTGAAAGTAGATGTCGGAGGGTGGAATACATCCATTAGCCTTCCTTGCTCTCAGCTCAATCTTCCAATACAGTCTCCCATTCAAGCTACGAGAGCAAAAGAGACAGGGCTGGCGCTAAGCCAGACTGGCACCAACTTCAAACATACAGTACGCCCCAACCACAGCAGCTTACATCAGCCCAGCTGAAAGCAGAAGTAGAGGAGGACAGATGGATTGATGGAAATTAATGTGGGAGGATTGACGTACATAAGAAAAGTGTCTCAAGACTGAGTGTCAGATCATTTCAGGTTAGTTGAGGCTGACAGGGTCGTGCTTTGTGCCAACTGTAGCTGTCCTTCGAACATGTTTGGGGTTTTGAATGTGCTCTCAATTTTCAGAAATTTGTTGACACTGATTGGGTAGACTGTTGTACCTCTACTTCTGTCTGTTTTGTATCTAATAATAGTCATAGACGCAACATTATAATCTGGCACATTTTCTTTATGACTGAGCATGTATAGACTGAATGATTTATAGGTAGGTTTGTCTGCATTGTTGATTTTTACGTTTGGTGTAAAATTCTTATTTTCTTCTGGAACATTTTATATGAATGTTATGCAAATGTCTCAAGTGTTCACATTACAAAAGCATTTTGTGTACAATCTAGAGGTGATGTATGTAATCCAATTAAATTTGATCTCCCACTCACTGTGTGTCTCTCTCATCTCTCTGCAGAACTCCATCCGGCACAATCTATCCCTCCACACGCGCTTCATCAGGGTGCAGAATGAGGGAACAGGCAAGAGTTCTTGGTGGATGCTGAATCCAGACGGAGGGAAGATGGGCAAGTCCCCCCGTCGGCGAGCAGTCTCTATGGACAACAGCACCAAATACCTAAAAAGCAAAGGCCGCGTCAGAGGCAAGAGAGTTGGCCGTCCTGGGATAGGTGCAGGGCCTGTTGTGGTTGGGCTCCAGGGTTCCCCCGACCAAAGCAGCCCACCACGGAAAGGCCTCCCAGGAGCTGGAGGTGCATCTGGGACAGATGGAGAGTTTGACGCTTGGACAGACCTCCATTCCAGGGCTAGTTCATCAGCCTCCACACTTAGTGGTCGTCTGTCCCCCATCCTCGCAGAGGGAGAGCCAGAGGAACCGGAGGAGGGTGGCCTGTCCTGTTCCACCTCCCCCCACCTCTACCCTTCACCGACCAGTGCCCACTCTCCTTCTAGGGGAGCAGGGAATCTCTGTCCACCCCTTGAGCAGCTGCCTCAGCTGGCTAACCTGACTGGTGCTATCAGCCTGGATGAGCAGCTGATGGAGGATAGTTTTCATCACCATCACCCACCACAGCAGCAACACCAGCAGCAGCTTACAGCTGTTGGCAGACATAAGCACCAAACCCCTGTCTACCACTACAGCTCTGGAGTGAAGGTGCAGAGTCCTTATGGTGCAGGTGTCTATGGTGCAACTGGCATGGGAATGCTGCGCCATCACTCACCAATGCAGACCATTCAGGAGAACAAGCCAGCAAGTTTCTCTGGAACAATGCGGGCCTACTCTAGCACCAATGCGCTGCAGAGTCTGCTTACAGGCGGTCCTATTAGACAGCAATACTGTTCCAAGGACATGATGCTGGGACAGGAGAGGGAAAGCCATCCTATGATGGGGCAAGCTAGTAATGGAGTGGACTCCAACCATCACAGTCACCACCCTGGCCACCTTAATGGCCAGAGCCACAATGGACCTCATAGTCACAGCTCAGCTCACAGCCATAACAGAACTCACAGCCATACAAGTAGTCATAATCACAACAATGTCACCAACCATAACCACAACTCACCTCACAGCCTCGTTCACAACGGTCACAACCTCAGCCAGAGCCATAACCACACACCGCCCCGGGCTGTGGCCCTCATTCCACGCGGCAACAACAATCAGCTGCAGACCTACAACCACAAAGCTCCCTACCTGTACAGCCCCCCATCACATGCCCACCTCCCCGCCTCCACCACCCTCCCCCCAAACCCAGCAGGTATGCTTGGCATGCCCCTGGACTCCTGCCATGTGGCCACCGCCCCACACCCCCGTCACAACCATTACCCCGATCCACAACACCAAGGCATGACAAACGGACCATACCACCATGGCCAGGGGATGGGAAATGGTAGCATTGGTAGCAACTACCATGTCTATCACCAACCTCACCAACCTCACCCCCTCGAGAGACTACCCGCTGACCTGGACATTGACATGTTCCACGGTAGCTTGGACTGCGATGTGGAGTCCATCCTCCTCCATGACATTATGGACTCTGGGGAGGAGATGGACTTTAACTTTGACTGCTCCCTAGCCCAGGGGGTCGGCATCGGCATGGGTATGGGCATGGGTGTGACGATGGGCATGGGGATGGGAATGAGTGGTCTGACTGGACCACAGCAAACCCATAGCAACCAGAGCTGGGTGCCTGGCTGAAGTCTGGGACAACACATCTTCTGAACTAAAAGAACTACCCTACCCATGAAGCACTGTGCTCAACTGTGACATTCCTGACTTGGCACAGAGGCTTTAGGACCAACACTTCCGTCCTGCTTTGTTGTCTCTTCTGTCACCCATCCTCTTTTGAACCCCTACCCCCTGCCCCTTTGAGAGATCTAGTTCACGTCACATTAGGTTTTTTTTTTCGTATCAGCTATACTGTGATGACAATCTCTCAGCTGTGCTTGCCCATCATTGCTTCTCATCTACCATGAGAACCCAGCTCTCAATGCACTTTATTGCAAGTGGGTCACATCTCGCAGTGCAACGTGTCCACAGAGCAGCTCAGGCAGAGCTTGGCATGTTTTGTAAGATGGCAGCCATATTTAATGGCAGTAAATTAGGAAACCACAGGCTCCGTTGATAAAGTATCACGTCTTGGCATCATAGAATTAGAATCAGACTCCTTTTCTCATAAGCTGTCATTGTCTGTGTGGAACAGTCTTTTCTGTGATAAGAACCATGAGGACTATTCTTTATAACTCACAAATTTAAAATAGAATGAATACAATGTTGTTGAGTTTAATCCAGATTTGAAACTTGTTTGAACGCATACAGTATATTTAAATAGAGATCTGATCTTAAACCAGTTTACCATTTTAATGATGATGACATTCACATGCTCATCAGATCCAATTAATTATTATTATTATTATTTTTTTTACAGCTACATGCATTTAGTCCTTGGTACTTTGACTTTTCTTTTAGATGTAACGGTTTGTCAGAGCCCTTTTCCCCTTCGGTTAGAGAATATTGTCAATACACTATTAAATGGATTTCATCATTATGGGCTAGCATGCAATTTGGAGGATTAAAATGTTGTATCACCTTATCTCACCTGGGCTTCTCGTGCCAGTTCCCCCTTTCTCTGCCTGCCAGTGGAGACAAAGTGACCATTCCTCACACAAGCCATTAACGGGGCTTGATTGAAATTCAGCATCTTGCTTTTAATCTCCAAAGTGATGCGGCAGCGATGCGTCATTATTGAGAATCTAACACGTTGTCCTCCCATCTCTCACCCCGGCCGTCGGGGCGGCCGCTCGTCTCTCTGACTTAATCTGCCAAGAAAGCAAGACAAAACTGTGATTAACGCCAAGTCACTCTGCCTGCTGTCCTGCTCTGAGAAGGGCCAATGTCACTGTCCGCTTGCCTGCTCACAGAGGGTACAAAAAGGAAAAAATGGAGACAAGGATAGAACAAAAGTCTGTTGTTGCAGTGGGATAAATCATCAGCCTCAGTTTCCGTACTCTTTGGGTGTGTGTGTGTGTCTGAAAACAGGTAGTGTATTCGTATTGTAAATCATACCCAACGTCTGTATTTTGTATTCCCCTGTTTTCATGTTTTCAGTGCTCATACCGTGAGCTTCAAACAGGTGCAATGGGAGATAATTAAGAAGAAAGCAATCAGCTGATCCGAAGGGCATAAGTCTATGTTAAACAGGGGTGTAATGACCCACAGCCATCCACATCCACTTTTTTGTGTGTTTATTCTGTCTTGTAATTGTTATTGTATTGTTGAAATTCTAAGGACCAACGAGGACAGCGCTGAAATATCCATATTGTAAGGACGGCATTCAGTGGTGAAATGATGTTGGTCGTGCAGTATGACCTTCCTATGTTCCAATCCCGTGCACCCCTCTCACACATGCTCTCCTCAATTGTCTCTGTGTTTGTGAGTGCGGGATTCTGAAGCTTGTTTCTCACTGGCCTTGAGAGAGGAAAAAATAGACACCTATTCTCCAGTTCCCTTAAGGAGACTCCTTGCGCTTGGTCTGCACCAAGTATGGCACACAAAGGAAAAGATGGGGCCGGGGGGGGCGGGGGGTAACAGTAGGGTGGGCGTTGTTTTTACAGCCAAAGGTCAAACACAGCACAGACTATCAGACCCATTATTGGAGTAAATACCTTTATTTCAGGGCTTTTAGTCGCGCTGGTTCCAGATAATCTCCGTGAGGAAAATGCGTGGATTTTTTTTAACAAATGGGCCTCACAAAGCAGTTATGTTATAAAACATTTAGCAATGCCCTGCTATTGGAAAGCTATATATGATGTCTAATTTTCCTATATTTATTTATGAAAGAGATTGTTCTTTGTCACTCCTAAATGTGGTAGTTGTTTGAGTCAACTCCTATCCCTTTCTTTTCTCTGTTTTCTAAGATGTCACTCTACCGTTGCCCCTTTTACTGACTTTTATTTTGTACAAAATCTATATATTAAGAATATTGTATAATAGTTTTTGAAATCTCGAAATAATATCAGTTTTGTTGTCTATTTCTTTTTTTAAGAGAATGTATCTCATCATCTGGTGACTGTTAAATAAATGAAATCAAAAGAAAGTCTTTTGTCTTTGCAATTTTGTAAGTCTGACCATGAAGAGGGATATGATTTTGTTCACGGTAAAAAAAAAAACCTTTTCGACAATTCACACTTTTAGGTGGATTCGCCTCCTTGTGCTTGTCAACTCTCATGTGCTTGTGTAGTACAAGTAGCTGCAGTTACTAGTTAATTTATTTAGTAGTTTGCCATTTTTAAAACATAACTCCTTATGCACACGCAGACAAGCCCTCTTCACTATCGTTTACAGGACATTGTGTGTGTGTGTGTGTGTGTGTGTGTGTGTGCACGCATGTGTGCATGCGCACATGCGTGTGTCATGAAGCGCTATAGGTTGGCCACAGCTGTTCGTGTCCCATTGGAGGTGTTTTCACAGGAGGAGGATTCAGCACTGTCGCGCCATACTGCCAGGCCTCAGGGGAGCCCACGCCTCTACACACATGCACATATATTTGAAAGTGTCACAAATTTACACAAAGAAACACAGCGCAGTTATGAAACCATATGCATCAACACGCGCACTCACATAGACATTTCTCATTTAGATGTGCAGTTTTAATTGACTCCACTTGGCTAAACCTCTCTACAGGGAAATGAGTGAGAAGTAGAGGGAAAGTGAACAATATAAGTGTGGAGGGAGGAAGCCAGGAGGCATATTTAAAGCTAAAGATGCCTGACACAAAAACATGTTTAGCAGTTGGATAAGCGCAAACTTGCTCCAGTAACTTTATTTGAAGATATTTTAGAATTTCGCAATTCGACCAAGCGGTGTGATTGAGTGTAACTGCGACTGAGAGCTTGGCACACAACCAAAGTCTCACTCTTCCCTGCCCATCTCATGAGGAGGCAAGAAGGCAGTTCTGTCCAGGTGCCGTGCCTCGGGGAGGTTCTGCTCTTCTGTTCCTCGTTATCAGAGAGAGAGAGAAGCTGTGTTTGTGTCATTATTCATCCACTCAAGCATCTTAAAGCAGGTCTTTCCTTTCTTGGCCAAGTGATATTGTTGTAGAGCCCACCCTTGGAGCTAAAGGCTGACTGGGGACACGAGGGGTTTGATATAATGTGTAATGTAGGCGGTGTAATCAGGCTGCACATTTCCTTTACTGTACATGTTGTGGTGTTGGGCTGCAAAGGGGTGGTGTGGCTATCATTGTCACCTCACAGGGGCCAGGGTTTGCACATTTTCTTTCTGTGGCAGCGTGGGTTCCCTTCGGGTTCTCCGGCTTCCTCGCACAGTCCAAAGACATGCATCTCAGGTTAATTGGACTCTTTATTGCCCATATGTGAGAGTGAGTGGTGGTCTGTCTCTATGACAACCTGTCCAGAGTGTTTCCTGCCTTCGACCAATGTCAGCTGGGATCGGCTCCAGCACCCCCCGACCCTGAATAGGATAAGCGATTTGGATATCGGAATGATGTGGTTCTGTTCTCTATATGGTGAAAGCGCTCAGAGAGAACACAATAAGTCCACCAGATCACAGTTGCTGCTGAATTCGAGGATTACGTGTTGTGTTTTCAAAGCCAGCGCCAACAAGTTGGAGGAGCATCATGAACTACTCCAGAATTAACTCATGAACATGAACAATTGAAGACCACTGAGATTTAAAAATAATTAAAATGTGGCGTTGTGCCTGTATCTGCTGGTAAACTAAGGCCAAGAGCAGTGTCCTCTGTCTTCCTAAGATTATACCTAAATTCATCATTTGTCCTGAATCTTAAGTACTGTAAAAGCACTTAAGAGACGTTCAATGGACCGAGGGCTTTCTTAACGAGGAGATGATCCATCGAGGGTTCAACTAGAATAAAAAGCATGTCACTTTTCTCTCAAGAGATATTACTGCAGCCATTGTTTCAGCAAATAGACAAAAACAACAAATTAGAGATGATCATTTAGACATTATTATATGTGTATATTTTCTCCCAATTTGAAAAAAAGGTAAATCATTATATTACATTGTGTGATTGTAGTATGTTTTTCATTGCTTGCTCTTAAAAGCAGTGACAGCATCATGAATGTAGTCAGAGAAGAGGTGTTAAAATGACAAACAACCTCCTTGGGGTAGAGGCGAGGCACAGGCGCAGTGTTAGAAGAGGTTGTCAGAAAGGCCTCTGAGAATTTTCAGCTGAAAGCAGAGTTAAATGCTATGGGACTGGTGCACAGAGACACACACTGGTAAGACAACAGCATGTTAAATTTGGCCTCACGGAAGGATAAAAACCTTTCTATCCTCTATAAAGATGCATTTTTAGTATAATTTAATCCGGTTACTCAGACAAATCATGAAAGATTGCACAATTTAACTTTACGGCTATAAAACTACCCCACAGAGAGGTCTTTGCATCACCTCAGATGGTTTGAATTTTCCTCACATTGATGTAAACAAATCTTAACAGCGTCAGTAAACATTAATAACTTGGATTCAGTTGTCTAGTGTAAGAACCTGTATTAAAAGAGCTCTCAACCTTTTTGGAGTTTCAATCCTGCTTTTTTGGTTTTGGTAATGAAGATCTTTATTATTGAGCCGTCACAACATCTAGTTATCTAGCCTTCTCATAATATATGTTTTGGGATGTATCAGTGCATCAATCATGCACTCAACTATTTCCTGTCAGCTCTCACTAAAAGCAATTCAATAGCTTTCTAATAAGGCCAATTATTACGAAACAAGTCTAACTAGAACTCAAGAGTGTAGACCTCCGCCATGGCTTAATGCCATATCCTGCAATGTTAATTCAAAGGAAAAATAATTTGTGTTTCCACCCCGAGATTTGGATCCGCTCCAAATTCAAGTGGGTTCCTCCGTGGCCCATGCTATACCCTTCCACCAAGTCTCCTGAAAATTGGGCAAGCTGTTTTTCCATAATGCTGCTGACTGACAGATTAACAAATAAACTGAAAACATAACCTCCTTGGCGGAGGTAATAATGTGGTGCATATGTTTGATAACAATATTTTTCCCTAATGGAAAACAAACAAGATTTAATCTTTCGAAAACAAGCTCTTGTGACTCCCTAATTTGGATTTGATAGTGCAGTGAGATCTGTTTTAGCATGCTTTGTAGTTGCTCGAAGGCTTGTATAAGAAGTCTATCAACTGTAGTTTGGTTTCAGTCTAACTATGATACATACTGAGGCAACGCAGAAGTGCTGTAGAAAAATGAATTGTGGACACAACTCATGTGAGTCTTTGTGGCCAAGACAGCTGTAAATCTACATTGAACCAGAAGGCCAGACCCAGGCCTCCACCTTGCTGAAGTGTCCTTGAACATGACAATTAATTCTTATACATTTTAGGGCCCCTATCAGCTCTGCAGGGGTTTTTTGTGTGTAGAGGGGGGAGGGAGGGGGGGGGGGCTATTCACTGATTGATACACAAAAGATTGTCTCAAGAGGTGCTCAACAGTTACCCTCAGGCTGAGATAATTGTAGCACAATATCACCTGTAGGATTGGGTTGCACCAACTATACATAAATACATCACTAACTTTCTGTGTGATGTCCTTTCTAACTTCTGAGTAACAACTAGCCAGTTTTAAACTGGTGATATTAAAACTTAAATATCTTGGCGAATAAAGACTTTCGTAACTTGTACATCGGTTGTGAAGACATATCTGTAGTGCCATCCAATCAAAAGCAATTACAGGTATAAAACTTAACTGACAATCCTTTGTACATGTAGGTATGACTTTATCTGATAAAAACATGAAGAAATATGTGCATTGACAAAATCACTGTTCTTTAACAGTGAATTATTTTTCAAATTTGTCTCTTTCACTATTTGCCTTTACTCGTGAACTCTATTAATTGCTTTGCTTGAAGTTGATCTTTCACCAGTGATACTCTGTGTTTTCAGCTACTTTTGTGAATGTTTCCTTGTTACTGTATTATAGATCTATTTCAATTATACATTGACTTTTGTTTTACTCTTGTTTATAGACTCAACATCCATAAATTTGCTACTAATGCTGTTTTTACAGTTGCACAATTGCTGCCTCTAAAGACTCCAAAGCCCATCTTCTCTTTTATTGGAAATGTCTTTAGCTTGCTGCAGAAGACTGAGCGACGTTCCAACACACAAACAGTTAAACAGGCAAAAAAACCCTTGTCAATAATTATTTGTTTGAAAATAAATGTATCCAATCCCCAAAATAAAACAGATTATATAATCAAGTCAAATGCCCTTTGGGTGGCCAGGGCTACTAAGTTTTTCCTGATTAAAAGAAAACAACCTACCAGGAAATCCTCCTATCTTCTATTGCTCTCCTCTTGCTCTCTATCGCGCGTTATTAAACCAATCACTGTCCTTAATGACTCTCAACCCCCACCCTCCTCCACCTCTTCCCTCTTGTCCCCATTTCACCCTCTTCCAGTGCAGACAGACAAGACAAGACAGATCTAATCAGATCTTTTCATTTCTCATCCACCAATGATCCACTCATCAGGAGTGGGAGAAAAGGAGTGGTGTGTGTGGAAGGAAGGGGAGGGGGTGACCTAAAGCAGCGATGACACAATTAATGTCAAATTAATGCTCCTCCTGAGCACCGACATCGCCTCACCTCCCTCTTGTATTTTTCCCCGCCCTCACCTCAGTGCCTCTGTCTTCACCTCTTCTCTTCCTCCTTTATTTCCTGCTAACACACATCCAGCATTCCTGCCTCACCCATCCCTCCCTCCTCTCCTGCTCCTATCTAACCGCACGCTGTCTAATCTCACACATGGGGGAGCTCATTTCAGCATTGTGCAATACTGTGCGGCAACTAGCTTAGCTGGCTAGCACACAGAGTGCAGTGTGGAGTGCTAATAAAGACTGTGGGGGGGTTGGTGGGTAAGGGGAAGCAGAAGCAGAGCGGGGGCCTGATTGGTGTCTCTAATTACAGTTTGATACTAAAGAGTAATTAATGAGTTTGTGGCTGATGGGAGCAGCTTTGGAGCGTCAGACTCGATCGCAGGAGATAAGAGCTGTTTGTGCGGAGGCCATGCAGGATCTCGTGGGACAGCCAGACAGCAAGGCACACAGATGTATACGCACACACATAGATACACTGAATGTGCTTACTATTAGTCTTTTCATTAAGTACGCTGCTGAGGTGAATCTGGCTGAAATAATGTATCTCTCCATCAGTGTTGTGTAACGTTACTTGTAACATTTCAACAAAGTAACCAGATACAGTGTTGTCTCCTGAGGAATTTGTTCGAGTACTGTTTCCAAAAATCAAAACCTTTTTGGAGTTCTGTGCACGTGTGGATTATATTGTCCAGAGGGCTGGTAGTCTATACCTTTTGAATGTACTTCCTGTGTCATCATAGCCTCATCTGTAATTCCGCAGTAACAAATGACAGTGACAATATCCCCTTAACAGCTCTTTATTATACCGAGGTAGCTATCAAATGTTTTCTCTGTCAGGCACTGTTTCCTCCATGTTACGCATCATAGGGATTTTATTAATGATATTTAGGAAAGCTGGAGACTCTACAGTTGATAATGGTAGCATCTCATCCACCACATAACCAGCAACAAGCTCGTTAATTTCCCTCAGAGTGACAGTCGAAAGCCATTGCTGTTTCGAAGCTGTAGCTCCGGCATTGTTCTCCTCCTATTCACACACAAGTGCTGTGGAGCTGCGCGTATGCAGGCACTTCTTCAAATTTGAAGTATGGCTTCTTCGTAACTGACAGACGCTTACCCCACAGGCACAATTTGCATTTCACTGTGATGATCTTGTTACAAATTGCTTATTGAGCCTTAATAGCCCTACTGTGTTACCCCCCCTAGTACGGCCCACGATTGCTTTTATTAAACAAATCAAAAAGATAATGACTTTAGGTAATATTTAGATTTTGGTTATGTTATTTTTTTATTCTTTACATTCAGTATCCAGGTAATATTTACTAAAAGTAGGCCTGATGAAAAACACCCTTTTACATTAAATTTTGGAGCTGATCCAAATCATGAGGCTTATGAAAATGGCCTTATTTTCCAACATACATGCTGTTTCAAAGTAGCCGAATGAGTTGAAAAACATACAACGTACAACAATGTAGAACATAAATTTCCCCAAATGTCCCAGATTTACATGTGCATTCGCAAAAGCATCTGTATCTGAAACACCAGGCTATTAATCTACACTAATGTAAATACAGCGGCGTGATTATTAAACTCTTAGAGAAACAGATGAAGTATTAGTAAAGAAAGCGGAGGGAGGAAAGGTTGGATGGGTAACCAAACAGGACTTTCGCCCTATAGATGACCCTGTGGCGCTATGGAATTGAGTCATATTAAGTTATGTCTGTCGTTAAAGTTGCACAACAGACGTCCACAGCAAATATGTGTGTTGCCTAAAGCTACCCACAACATTGACAACGTTAATCACATATTACAATGTTAACCTCAACCGTTTCACAACGTTAACATTACGATATTTCGCAAGAGGTTGCCTTTGGTGCCGTCTAGGGTTTCGACCCAAGAGGCAAAGAATAAAGAGTAGGAATGAGATCATGTTGTGATATGTGTAAGCAAGTTTTAAAGCTAAGTTAATGCTGCCTTTTGACTGTTTGAGGGCAGAAGATAAACACCAAAGCTAAGTCACAACAAGAAGCCGATAACATACAACATCAAAATGTTCTACTATATATTTCTACAGCTGGTCCAATAATTACTCATAATATTCCGAAGACTTTACCATAACATTTTGTGATTAGTTTCCTTGTGCTGCAGGAAACAGATTTCAACGTGAGGGATACAATTCCAGATGTAAATCAGTTTAAATTAATTGCTACTCCAACCACTTGTGCTTTGCCCAAATCTGGGTATTTTATGGTGAAAATCTGTAATGAATTAAATTGTTGAGCCTTGTGATTAGTGGTCTGCAGATAAAGAGTGATAGCAATGCCAAAACAGAGAAGAAAGTAAGCAAAGAGAAATACAAAGCTTGAAGGACAATATGTGTGTGTGCGATCGTGTGTGTGTTAGGTGCTGTGAGACAGAGAGAGAGAGGAAGCTGTGTGTGCGGTTGTGAGAGGGAGGGATAGAGAGAGAGACAGCGTGCTGAGGAGTGTCTCTAAAACAGGGGCAGCTGTAGTGTAGTTAATGAGGCCTGCAGTCGAAAGCCCAGTGTGTGAGCACATCGTGTGTGTGCGTGTTTGTGTGTGTGTCTCTGAGAGAGATATTGAGAGACGGTAAATGTGTGTGTTTTTGTGTGAGCGAGGTGAGTTACCCAGTGTGCACTCTTGCTTGACCCTCAGTAAGCCTGTCACCTGGAACCAACGGGCCTCAGAGAGGAGAGGGAGAGCTGGAGGGAGGGCATGGAGATGAAACAGAGACAGTGAGGGAGAGTTAAAGAAAAAAAAGAAAGGCGCCTCTCACTCAACCGAATAACTGGAGCAGACTTTAAGCATGGCTGCTAACAAGCTCTCTGTCTCTCTTTCACTCTCTCACTCTCTTTCGCTCCACGCTTTCTTTCATTTATCGCGCTCTCTCTCTCTCTCTCTCCCTTTCTCTCTCTCTCTCACTCTCTCTTTCTCGTTACCCCTCCATTTCTTAGCCCACTCCAGAGTGGTACTCTAATGAACAGCGTGTGTGTGTACAGTGACCAGGTTATCATAAGAGATGCCTCACAAGAGCTTTTGATTATAAAAACCCATGTAAAGAGACAAAGAGAGACAGAGAGAGAGAGAGAGAGAGAGAGAGAGAGAGAGAGAGAGAGAGAGAGAGGCCCCTAGTGAGACAAGCTCCAGCTTTTCACAGCTCACCCCCACAGGGAGCTGAGCTGACAGGCGATATGAAGTCCATTGCCCTCGTAGCAGCATGCTAGGTTATCCGCTAACAGCTGCTCCCTGAGTGGCTCCTTAATGGACCTTTTGTTAGAGACAGTTACCATAACAACAAAGTACCACTGAAAAAAATATGTAATGGGTAATTTGGGGCTAAGATTTAGTCCTTAAAGTTAGTTTATTCTTGAAGGAATCGGTAGTTATAGTTGCAAATAAATGCACATATAACTGACAGACAGGAAGTTAATTTAAATCTTGTCGCCACACTTGAACAAAATGTTACACTATTCCACACGACAATGTGTGCCAGCACAGTAAGAATATTACAACCTGTTTCTAATGCAGACCTACTTGTCTCAGCTATTACAGAAATTATATTTCTAGAACATTTTGGAAACAGTAAAAAAAAGCCTCGACACGGCTCTCAACATGACGATGGCTGAGCAGACGCTCACAGCAACAGTTCTGACAGCGCTAACAGTGTTAACCCGAGTGGGGAGGAGTGGAGGGTGGGCGTTACGCAACTTCGACAACTTTGACAACTTCGACAACAGCAACAACAGCAACAGATGAGACGGCGTTATCAGCGGTAACTGCCATATGAGTGCATCGCCAGCAGGATATACAAACAGGGACTCACATGCATGCACGGCCGGGCCGTCTACCTCAGCAATGTACAGAGAAACTGGGATTACAACACATAGAGGGACAGTGACTTAATTTAACCCCCAACTCGTCACATACCAACGCTTGGCCTGGACTCTTGCCGTCACTTTCTATCGCACTAGTTAACCCAGCATGTAAAACAACATCTGTTTAAGTTGAGGCAACAAAACCATTTGAGTTAGGTGAAGGACGAACACCTTTGAGGGGTTTAAATTTGTGTGGAAACTAAGTCATATGTAAACAACATCGGGATCAGATGCCAAGGGGCATGACAAATTGTCCATATAATACACCCTGGGAATAAGAACGAAGATGGAAATTTTCGCTGTGTGTGTGGCCTCACAGTCAAACAGACATCCATATATATCATCCCATCTTCCTTGGTGGATTTTATGGTTTTTCTATTTGCGAAATATTGAAGCAGCCTAGTGGGCAAACAGAGACCAGAGTGGAGATGGATGCTGGGAAACATGTGTAACTGAGTACTTCTGATGACTTTGCCAGTGGAGAGGTCTCTCCACAACAACAGAGGTCCCCCTGGTGTTAGCAGAGGTCCTTGTGGTGGAGCTCCGCCATTGGGCTCGCCTATCAGGAAATAAAAAGGGGCTGTGCAAACAGAATGTCTATGATGGTGGGATTTGGAGGGCAGATTTTTTTTGTCAGCTTGTGAGAGTAGAGCCCCAATAGGCAATCACAGTGGAGGAGGGTGTGTGCGAGGGCATCCATCATAATATTGTCTGCCCAAGGGCCAGTTTCTCACACACTCAAATTATAGAGATAGCAGTGACAGTAGCACACACTGTCACTCAGACACGTCTGTGCACAATATACACAAACAAGACAAACACACACTCATTCCCCACAAAATACAACTCTGTCAGTGTACCCCTCAGACACACACACACACACACACACACACACACACACACACACACACACACACACACACGGCCAATGCCTTCACGCACTACACTGCTTCTACACAGCTCCTAGACACATAGCCTCACACCACACACATCCTTCAGACACACTATCTCTTCTCTCCACACACACGCACACACACACACACACACACACACACACACACACACACACACACACACACACACACACACGCACACACACACACACACACACACACACACACACACACACACACACACACACACACACACACACACACAGAAACCTTGCCTCTCGCTATTCCCTCAGCAGCAGCAGCAGTAGCAGGCAGGGTACAGTGTGTGTAGTACAGTGCAGTGTGGTTTGGTGGTGGTGATTCTTTGCTGAGAGGAGCGGCCCAGTCTAGACGGAGGCGAAAGACATCTCATTAGGCTCTCGCTTGCTCGCCCTCCTCTACAGCACCCGCCGGCTAGCAGCCTGTCCTCACTCTGAGGGCCAGAATAGCGAGGAAAGGAGGGAAGAAAACGATGGAGGGGAGGAAAGGTGGAAGAGAAGGAGCTGAGATAAATATGAAAGAGGGAAAGAAGAGAGAGAGGCAGATGAAATGAGAAGGATGAAGGAGGGAAAATTAGACAATGATAATAGCAATAATAGTCTTGATCCTCCAAGAGGCCGACTCCCAGAGGCTCCTTCTCTCCCTTTTCTCTTCCCCCCTCATGCTCCTTCTCTCCTTCAGCCTCACTGCCGCCCTCCCTCCCATCTTCCCTCCTGCTGCTGTTTCACTCTTAATTAATTTCTCACTACTCACCAGAGCCCAGAGCTGCAGCTCTCCTCAGCCGGCCTCCGAGACTGCTCTCAGATCAGCGCTCCCGTTGCCTCACAGCCACGGCAGCTCACCTCCGCCTGCACCGCGTTTTGCTTCAAATGAGTGTTAAAGGTAGGACTACACTGTGACATTGCCACGAGGATATGGATCTACACTCAGATCAGTTTCACATGCTTAGGTCACTGTTAGGCCATGTGCTCTGTCTGACCATTAGGCAGCACGAGGGGCAGTTGATGTGCACTTCGGTTGCGGCAAAGTTTCTTCTAAAACCGCAAAGTACATGTGTGCCTTATAAAAACTGAGAAAGTCAAACTAATTAAAACAAAGAAACAGATTTTTTACAGCTTCCTAAAATAAAAATAAATGTGGAAAATACGGATAAATATGATTTATTACAACTTTATCTTTCCTATTAGTTGGAGTTTAATTTTATATTTCCTATTAGTAATAGTAATATTTTCCTAAAAAATGTAATTGCTGAAATGTGAAAATTCAGCAGCAATGCTAAAAAGAAGTCAGATAAGGGAAGAAACAGTGTTCAGATAATCATACACAGGAAAAACGGCGGATTATTTTTGCCGGAGTTACTATTATTTTCCTCTAAAGTAATAATATTTTATCATTTTGTAGCAAAATTACTAGCTGTAGCCAGTAGAGTAGGAGCAAATATTCAGATAAAGTCTATTGGAGTAAAGTAGCGTGAGTTCCGTTTCCTCCGCTATGAAACGTCTCGCTACGGTGGAACGAGAGCTGAAGGGAGTTGAATCCAACTCTACATAGAGTTCTATATAGCATTTGATTTAATTCTATATAGAATTCTGGAATTGAATCGAATTCTATATAGATTTCAAGTAAATTATCATCATGTAGAGTTAAATTTAACACTATAAGCAAATACTTTTAATTATAAACTCTGAGGCAAGAGTAGATTTTATTCTATTTAGACAGACATTGTTTTCAATTTGAGTCAAATGTACTGTGTACAAACCAAAAGTAGGACAAATTGTCAAATTAAACTGTCAATAATATAAAGTAGTTGTATCCAAATGTGACTTGCGACCCATTGAAAATAAAGCAGTATGGCCCTAACGTGGACATGATTGGTGAGCAGTTCAACCAAGGAGAAAATTTTCTTTCTCAGATTGTTTGATTTGAACAACTTTTAGAGGTCCGGAAGAAGTGAAAGTGTTTAATTTATCAAAGGAAATAAGAACCTTGAAGTATAAATACTTGCCATAGTGTATGCTTTCTGTTTTCCTCTGATATGAATAATAACATCAGTTTTGCTCACTTTCCGTTTTATTTCCGTTTCGTAAATCTGGCTTAACTATTGGCTTAGTTGCAATCTAACGACTCATGTTTCCTTTCCTGTCAGCTTTACTATCAATGTAACCATCGTCCCAGATCCCTGCTATTAGCTGAGTATACCAATATCACAATTAACGAAAATGATGGCCAGTCTGACCACTTTCATCACCTAAACTGTTGCTGGGTCAGTTCCATTCTATGGACCAAATGCACTTTATCAGCAGCACCTAAACACACACACACACACACACACACACACACACACACACACACACACACACACACACACACACACACACACACAGACACACACACACACACACACGCACACAAACACACACACTCACTCAAAACCTGACATGCACTTAGCCCTCCGACCTTTGCGTTCCTCCCAAATTCCCAGCCCATGCTAAGCTTAGCCCAGGGCAAACCCTGAAGTACTCACTGAAGCTGTTTCTGCTATAGCTACCTAGTGCATCAGAAAAAAATAGGATGGGGCCCTAACCTATGATTTCCCCCCCCCCGTCCCACCACCACACACACACACACACAAACACACACACACACACACACACACACACACACACACACACACACACACACACACACACACACACACACACAAACACAAACACAACCTCCTATACCAGAGCATTGGGCCTCTTCACAAAGCAGAAATTGAGATTCCTTTATTTCTGAGCTTCCCAGAGCGGCAATTGTTCAGTGAGTTAGGGGAAGGATTGTAGCACAAAAAAAGGAAAAGCAAGCAACTAAGCAGGCTTTCTCAAGGTCGCTCTTCAGTGTGTGTATAGACAGGGAACGAGGGAAAGGAAATGCATGGATGAGCTTAAGGGCAGATCTTTGTTGTGACCTTCCTCAGGGGAACCAATCACTATTGGCCTTTAGGTTTGACCTTTAACCCCCATGGCCACCAATTTAACTAAGAGTAAACCCTTCATAGTACTGCATTCCCTTTCCTCTCAGCCCAACTACTCAAAATATTTATCTGTCCCTTCAGAGACCACTTGCCCTCTCTCTCTCATGTAGTGCACTTTAGTTACCTGGATAAACTCAGTTGTCTGAAATTGTCTTGAATGCCACGTCACCAGAAACCAGTTTACTAAATAAGGGTAAAGGAAGAATACAGAGATGGTTTCACTGGTAGATTTTTACTGGAGAAACCATTATTCTTTATTTTTTTTAAGAAAATGTGTAAAGAAGAGTTTTACTGTGCAGTAGCAGCGGGATGAAAGGAAACATCATTACTTGCAGCGGTGTGTCCTTGAACTCAAAGTGATTGAGTTCAAAGTCTGACTAATACTGAAAAGTTTAAAGAATCAGTTTTCATGGGCACAGTAACCCGATTTCACCCAATAATCAGGTTTCTTATGTGCATGTAAATGTAGTCATTCTAATCATTTTACCAAAGTCTGTGCCTCTCCTCTCCTCTCCTCTCCTCTCCTCTCCTCTCCTCTCCTCTCCTCTCCTCTCCTCTCCTCTCCTCTCCTCTCCTCTCTTCTCCTCTCCTCTCCTCTCTTCTCTTCTCTTCTCCTCTCCTCTCCTCTCCTCTCCTCTCTACTCCTCTCCTCTGCTCCTTCAGTGGTTAAATGAGCCACAGGGGAGCGTCAGACAAGCCATAACCTAGCAGCTGGAGCTTCCAGCTGGGTTAAGAAGGAGAACGAGAGGAAAAGGGAAGACAGAGTAGATTCCCCTCATGGAGATGGCAAAAAGCAGGGCTTACTGAGATAGAACCTAATGCTTAAAGTCAAACGTGCTCTTTGTGTAACTACACATTTTACGATACATGACAGAAAATAGACTCTGCTTTGTGTTTTTTAACATCTCCTTCTTTTCCCACAATCTCCTCATCATATCTGTTTTTGTACATGTGCATGCCCTCACATCTCAAGATCAGAATGTTGTAGCATGCTGTTTATGTGCATTCTAGCTTCAGAAATCAGAAATGGATACAATATGAACCCTGATTTGAGACACCCAAATACTTGCTGGATTACTCCAATAGAAACTGGGATTGTGTGGGATATCCACTATCCACTCTTTGTACAGGTTACTGGAGTAATGTAGTACTTACTCAGGATTTTTTTTTTTTTTGACAGATGATATAGTGATAATCTTCATGCTGAAGTAAAATTGAACCTGTGAAAATGTGGTGGATAAATTGGGTTTCTCTTTGAGCTCTCGTTTTCCAATAGAGGAGCTATATCCAGCAGACAGTATAAGATGCAGCACTGAGCCAATTTATTGGAAAACAATAGAAGAATAATAACCAGGATGCTGGTGTACATGTGAACGTACAGAAATGTGTTGCTCTGTTGCTTCATTAGCCCGGGTCTCTCCACCATCCACTATATTCTCTCATCTTTATATGGAATTAAACCACAAACCAGTAACTGAAAGTCTAAACAGGAAGAAAAAAAAACAATGCCCCAAAAAAGCAAAGCCCCAACCTGATACGAAGAGACCACTGAAGCAAAAATGATGAAAATCACATAACCAACAAGAACTTACCCGGGCATGTTGCATCAAATTTGCAACATGCAAACCGTGGTGTGCAAATTAGATCATTTCCCCTTTTTGAATATTATGAATACCATGGTTGCCTCCAGTTCATGAACATGTGATAGCCCTGACTCGCACATTTTCCTGCAAATTGTTTCTGGTCCACAAAAAAAACTAAAAACTAAATTGAAACATGTCTGACCAAATACTGAAACTCAACCATTTGCAAGCTCTTTTACGCTCTTGCACTTTGGATCACTGTCAGTGTGTGGTCAGCGTGTGCACAAAGCCACAATATTACAAAACAGGATTTTTCCACCTTTGGTCTTTTGTCAGTCACAAGATTTTCATTATTATTGTTCTTTTTGTGTCTCTAAACCTATGCCCAAGACACCAGCTGTGATTTCTTACAGCAACATGTGATCTTAGCAACTTCCTATTACCATTTCAATTTGAAAGACATAACGTGGTTGGATTTGAAATCGCAAAAAGCTATTAACCTCGGCATGCTTAAACGCATGCCACTGTTGCCTAAAGCTGCCACTTACAATATATAATGGTTTGTCAGTCAGTATAAATCAAATAATTAGTAGAAATAAGGTAGTATGTTATTCATAGGGTCTAATAGGATCAAGAAGGATTGCTGCAATGAATGAGTCGAGCAGTCTGGCTCTGATTGTAAAATGACGTAACTATATCCTCACAGTGTTGGAGGTGGGATGTTGACATGAGAGGTATACTTAAAAGGGTCGTGGTAGGGGGTGCTAATCCAGTTAATTTAAACTATTCTACATAACCCAAAAATGTTCAGCTTCTCGTACCTTGAACTATAAATTTACACATCATCTAAGTCTTACGATAATGAGATTTGAAAATATGCAGAGGAGCTAATCTGGGATTGTTATTTTTGATGCAGTTTTACACATTTTTTGCGACCATTTAATGTTTTATGACAAGTCTAGCTCACCATCTGTGCACCGTGAAAACCATGATGAATGTAAACGTCTGACTTGAACGCGGCATCCCATGGGATTTAAAAATGTTTTTTAGAATAACACTATTATCACATTTAGGAAATTATATCAGATCAAACTGTCAGGAATCCCCAATGGCGTCCCATTCATTATGATTTGAAAAGCCCTGAAGTGAACTTAAATCAGACCTCCTATTGTGTACAGGTTTGGAGGGGGAATGGAAGGGGTTCATTGGTACAGGCCAGGCATTAGTAAGCGAGCAGGCCAAGTAGACAGGGACCGCTGCCCAACCTCCCACCCGTGAACACTGACACTAATTGAGAGGTCTATGAAATATAGATGATCTCTGTGGTGGCCCCCCTCACACTCTACCTCTCCTCTCCACTATTCCTCACGTCCTCTGTCTGCCTGCTCGAGTGACTCGAGCTCAAGATTGCATGCAGACGCCGTGTTGGCATGCACATGCCCCGCTGCACACTAGGTATATCAGGGATGGTCCAATGGACATGATCGGTCAGCCTCGTCGGTCAGTGTGCGTTTGTGTGTGTGTGTGTGTGAGACAAAGGGACGAGGCTAAAGTGGATGTATAGGATTGTTATGATCTGAACATGAGAAAAAGAGAGAATACGTATGTGGTTGTATGTGTGTGGTCTTGCTTGCTTTTCTGAGTTTGTAGTCTTGTAATCACAAAATATCAAGACGGGGTGGAGAAATATGGACAAAACAAAATTCCCCTTACTTGGGCACTATTTTATTGCTAAGTTGAGGTTGTGGTTAGGTTTTTTTCTTTTAGTTTCCGTGTTCAACATTCCACATCAGAAGGGGCATCATGGTGGCGAGGAGTCACGGTGGGCAAGAATGTGGTGAGAGGAAATAGTAAACCGGAAACATACGACCCAACGGATGAAGTCAAAATTCTCACAACATTGTTGCCCAATTTAGGTGACAGTGTAGTGGGTGGCAAATACAGGCTGTGGGACATTTTTCACAACTCCAGCCACAATCACACAAAAATGTCACATTTTGTGATGTTCATATCGAATCTGCAGCTTGCATTTCCCATTCAATGCCAAAGTGCATACGCAGTGCTGGAAGTAGTTTGTCTGTTATGCAGCAAGGTGGAACGAAAGGTCGTGGAGGTCAGGGAAGTGGATAGGTGTGTAATGTGTCTGAATTCCTTGTGCAAGACTCTAACCACTAATTCATCTTGGCTTTTTAACTGAAACCATGATCCTTCCTTCAAGGATTGTTTGATGTTTTGGGAAATAACACGTATTCACTTTATGCTGAGAGTTTTATGCGAAATGTTATACTATCATGCCTGTATGGCATAAATATGAAGCTGGCATAGCAGTCGGTTAGCTTAGGGAACAATTAGTCTAAGTGTAACAGGAGGGTTTGTATTGGATGTTTCTGCATGAAGACATTGAAATGATCCAGCCCATAACCCCCAGTAACAGTGCTGTTTGTACATTTATCTTTTTGTACAAATTAAAGATGCTAATGTACGTTGTGAGCTTGAGAGGTGCTGGATAGACCTTTTGTAACATCTGGACAGAATTAGGCTCGCAGTTTCCCTCTTCCAGTGCTTATTTTCATCAAACTTATATGATTTGTTTCACATAAACCGTAATTTGCCTAAAATACAGTTGCTATGCGCTAATATTGTAGAAATATGGCAGTTTAAAAACATTGGAAGACCAGATTTGAACAACATCGCTTTCCAAATAAGATCTATTCAGAAAACGTATTTGGAGTCAACTCTCCAGTAGGAGCTTGACCTAATCATCATGTGTGTAGTGTAGTGATTAGAGGTCAGGGTTAGAGGTTAGTTTGTGAAAGTCTTCACAAGTGTAATTATACAAACTTGTTTGTGTGTCTTTAAAGGGAGCACATGGATGGAGAGGTCACTAACGTGCCCTGCAGCTCCAGAGGAGATATTTAAAGGCCAATGGTAGAGCACGGATGGAGGCCCACTGTTTTTTTTTTAGAGGATCCGCAACAAGCACACCACAATCTTAGTCACTGTGGAATTACAATATGACTCTTCATATCTTTCATTCACCCAGTTTCTTATTTGTGTCTTTCTTTTTTTATTTTGCTCATTTTGTGGTTGCGATTGCATTACATTTGTCCGCTTATTTCAATTCAGTTCAGAACAAATACATTTAGTTTAGTGGATTTAGTTCAAATTAAATCCAGCAGCTATTTTAAAAATGTTTACTGAAAATTATTTAAAAAATATATATAATGGCAATAAATGTTTCAAATGAAGTAGAAAAACTATGATACATTTAAAGCCCAGCCCGTGTTTGAAAATCTGGCAAACACACACACACACACACACACACACACACACACACACACACACACACACACACACACACACACAAACACAAACACACACGCACACACAAACACACCTCCTGTCCCGGCTTTCGAGAATTCCAGGAGAATGTTGCTTACCATCAGCACTTTGCCTTGGCTGTCAGTCGTCTCTCTGCTCTCTCCGATGGCTCACACACAAGTGGGAAATTGTGCCTGTGTGTGAGCGCATGCTGTGTGTGTGCGCTCTCATGTGCAGATGCTCTCGAATGTTAGTACAGTACACGTGTGTTTGTGCATGATCAGCTGAAAAGCCTGGCGTCGTTCTCAAACTGCACTGTTCAACATTTCGGGGTGTAGCTCAGAGAAGCAGCTCACTCTGTCAGGAAATAAAAGATCTTAGTTTCGATGGAGTGCCTGTGCTCAGTTGTGGCCTTTTCCAGATGATAAGTGACACAAGCTGACATCGGGGTCAGCCATGCAGTCGATTGTAGAGCAGTGGAAAGCCATTCTGGACCACTCCAGCTGTGCAAGGCCCCTTTAAATCTCCTTATCTCCCTCATTGGCATCTGCAATGCGTTTTCCACCAAATGTCACATTATAATTTGTGAGAGCCTAAATCAGCCATACTTTTCTTAACAGGTGAGTGTGAAAAGTTAAATGAGCTACAGGAGAAAGTTGGGGACGGAAGAAGAAAGTCAGCAATAGAGAGCCAAATGATGATATGCTGCCACGTTTTTCCATTTTCTCCTCTTTGCCTCTTTGTCTTCTGTCTCATTCAAATTTCCTTGTATTTATGTTTCCACAGTCTGCTCCATGTAGACATTTGAACAGTAGACTGTAGGTTTACACTCTATTTACATTCCTCTGCATGCTCTCTTCCTCTTTCACTCATTTTTCAAAACATAGATGTATTTAAATACTGTATGTTGCAGTATGCTGTAAATGTCAGTTATATTCAGGCAAAGTAAATCTTATACATGTGAATACATATACGGCGTGCATACTCTTATACAGTATGCATCATGTTACAAAACTGCAAAAACCAATGGGAGTCATAACAGTGTTAGTTGTCCAGGCCTAACAGGTGCAACAAAACCAACAGGGAAGTGTGGGAGTAGTTTGAACACACTGATACAGTCCAGGTGTCTAACCATACAATATAATGAAAGACACCTGTGTGGGTGGACTATGCAGACTACACCTGTTAATCCATGAGGCTAGCCCACTTACCTCGGTTATGTTTCAGTAGCTGTATCACATTCAAACATTAACCTAATATTCCTCTGGATGTAAAGTACAGTTGCATCTAATATAATAGAATATTAGTGGGTGAAAACGCCCATTGAGTATAGAGCGAGAAGTCAGCGAGAGACAAATCATTTGTTGATCCTGTTTGAATTGTGCCATACATTAAACATATGATCAACCTAAAGAATGGTAAAACTTTTGAATTATAAAACTGTGAAAACACCTAATTACACCCTCAAAAGCTTATGGGTTTTGTACTGGGATGTTTTCACACAAGCATTGGGACTTGCTCATTTTGCTTTCTCGTTGAGGTAAGATAACATTGCATTTGTGCGTGCACTATATGTAAGTTCTGTAGCCACCGAGCAAATCAAGGTCTCGAACATGTTGGTGTTGGTGATGTATATTGTGCAAGATGAGAGATTTGATTCTCACAAAACAAAATACAAACTTTGACTTTCTTGACTTTGAATTGATCGTCATATCAGAGCATTACCAAGAGTTTCCCAATTGGAATGAACTCCAATACAACATGAATGCAGCATTTAGCGAGCACATTTTGGTAACTGAACCTTCAGTATGCCTCTGCAGTGCTCGGTGAGTGTTTTCTCGCTATGCCTATTGCTTACTGGTGTCAGGTCACGTTCAGGCAAACTGGGGTGCGGTTTGTTTGTGACGAGAATGCAACGTGCAAACCATAACATATTATAAGAGATGTGATCCACCACCGCTGTCGTAATGTACACATACACCGAATGAATTATGTTCCGGCCCAAAAAAAGGAGAAATGGGCAAATTGTAAAAAATATATTACTCAGTAAAATGATAAATGAAGTAAATGTTAATATAGTTACGTCTTGGTAAGCCTGAGTTAGACAGTAAGCTATAATGTCTCACCTTCAAAGTGATACATACAGCTTCTCCAAAAGTCACTCCTCTCCACTTTTCCATTTTTTAATCTTTCGTGGCCCTTCTAACCTCCCTTGTGTCTTCTCTTATACGGGCCACAGTCTCTCCATCCATCTCTCAAATCATCAGTTTCTTTTTTCACTCACCCTCCCCTCTGTCTCCCTCCCTCCCCTGTCCTCCGATTTCCTTCTCCCTCCTCACCCAGGTTTGTCGTCTGCCACTGTGGCATGCTAACACTCTGACAATGTGGAGAGCTGAATAATTGATGTGTGGATGTGAAAGTTTGATGCCTGACTCGCGGGCAGATTGAACCTGCAGGCAGTATGCCTTTGCCCATCAGCCGACTCCCTGCTCTCTGCGCCACTCAACACCCTCTCTCTTTTACTCACACACACACAAATACACACACACACACACACACACACACACACACACACACACACACACACACACACACACACACACACACACACACACACATACATACACACACGCTACACATATCTCCCAAAGGACTTCTCTACTTCTTTCAAACATCTCAGATATTTGCTGCAATATTCTGTAACTGCTATACGTATAGAAAGTGAGCTCGAGGTACGTGTTGTACTTTTACCAATACTTGGCCTATCACATTTATACTGATGGAATAAATCATATAATAATTATAATCATAGACTATTTAGACTCTAATTGAAAACACCACCTGTGTTGACCGAGGAAACAACTTATTTCACAAGTGTAACCAAGCAATAACAAAATGCCAGAGTTTATACTCACATGACGCTCATCATTTGAGACCTAACACACATGCGGACACAATAAAACAAAAAACAGAACCTGACAGCGTACATGATGACGCATAATAAAGACGCAAAGTGAACAAGAAGTGTTGCACTGGTTTCACAAGTAGTTTGTGTATTATTTCACTTAATGTATCACCTGAAAAGCCAATCTATCCTGTTATGACTAACCTGGAAATGTCTTTTTTTATATTACCTTAATAAAGTGAAGATTGGCTTGTAGAGGTGCAGATGTCGTTATACCCCAACAGTGTGTTTCTCCTTGACAGCTACTTTCCCCCTCGAAGAAGACGCGCTCTTACCAAACTAGAGAAGTCACTAAATGCTGTGTGTGCACGACTGTCAGTAACAGACGAAGAAAACTTTCATTACAGTTTATTTATTTCCCAAGTGATAGGAATTGCTGTATTAGGTAAAATCTAAATACTAATTTTACCTTAATAGAGTATAATTTACTCGACACAACTATTTAACAAGGCACATGGTGGACAGAAACAACTTGTGACTGCATTTACTCTTAAGCATTCAGTCATAATAACTGAGGACTGCTTTTCTAATTTCTTTCAACTCAACTAGTGTTCATATTCTGCACAAATTCAAGATAAAATCAGAACTATAATTGGGAACAAGTTGCTTTTTTTGCAGCTAAAAACAATTTGGTCACTCCTTTTTTTCTCTTAATGCCAATACATTATTATATTTACATGAACATGCTCACACTGATGAATGCAATGTACAGTTTCTGTCAAAACATCTTAGATTGCATGTTATGTCCAATCATTGACGGAAAGGGGTAAACAGTAATAGTATATGTACTTCAGGATGCAAATCAAAATGAGCAAATAACAATAATAAGTTAACAGTTTGCATTTAGAGGTTCTGGAGGTTATACACATTCCCAGGCGCTCTGAACTACCCACAATGTACCTCGCACTTAGTCTGCACAATGACAGGTGGAGAAGAAACAAGTGGATGCACAGTTGACGTGATATTTGTTGGACTGGAAAGAAACTCCATTTACTGTTAACCACAAAATTAAGCTCTCAAATGTTAACTGCTGACACAACAATGAACATCTCCTCTGAAGCCAGTCTAAAATGTAGTAAGACTTAGACTAAACATTTCCATATGAAGCTTCTGCTGCGAGATGTTAAAAACATTTTGCTAATCACGCCCTCAAGCATTGGAGTCAGCGCTCACATTTAAAATGCCTCCCCTCCACTCCCCCATCCCCTTCCCCCTTCTTTAATCTACAAGGCCTCCTAAGTGTTTGTGCTCTTTTTAAATATACTGTGGAAAT
>NW_027176251.1:8859696-8867196 GCF_023055335.1 Clinocottus analis | reverse complement strand
GTTTACCTGCTACACTCCATTTTGTGTTTGTGATTCTATTCTATTGTGTCTGTATAAGGAGCAGGCCATCTCGGTAACTGCATATATTTGCATGGGGTATTCACGCCACTCTCAATTTCTCCCCGTCTCTGCACTCTCTCTCAGCCTGTCACCACTGCCTCTCCAAGTTTACTGTAATGAACTCTAGTTTGCCTCTGTGCTCCTGTCTCTTCTTGCTCTCTCTGTGTTGCTCGCCTGACTCCAGCCTGCCAGACAGGCAGCCAGCCAATCAGATGTTTAATCAGACATCCAGGCAGCCAGCATATCTATCAGTCATCCAACTTCAGTGAGTCATGAAGTCAGTTGGCCTGACAGCTGTAATGTCCAGAGAGCATGATGGTTAGTTGATCAGCATCACCGAGCTGGTGGGTCAATTAGATGGTCAGCAAAGGAAAGCACACACATTTGATTACATGTTTGGATTTAGACACCTAAATCAAGTTGGAACAAATGTGTTTCAGTCTTGGCCAACTGGTGTTGACCGTTGGGGGATGAAACACTACACTGTGTGTTTTTAAAGAATAGTTTCTCATCACAGCTGGGGTGAAAATCCAGAAAGAAAACTGTAAAATAATGTGGTCTTTCGCAAGGGAGTGGGTTTTATTTTATGATCCATATAAGGGTTTCGGTGCAGAGCCACAGCTTACCTGGTGTTCCTCTGCACTCGTGTGTAGCTCACTCTCCTCCAACTCTCTCTGCAGAGTTTTACCATTTTGCATTTTCCCTCAATTTTCTTGCCTCTTTGCTCGCAAATCCCAGCATACATTTGAGAGACAAACTGTTTTTTTTCTTAAGGATTTCTGTTTTGGTAGAGAAACACATCAGAATTAATTCTCACAGGAATTCTAGGGTTGACTAGCTATGCAACTGACTTTTTCATTTGATCGTTGGCAGTGTTCATACTGACAGGAAACGTAGAAAGTGAGAGGGTAACCAGGACACCTCAGCAGTGAAAAGTGTATTCATAGTTTTCTCCCCCCTCATCTCTGGAAGTTAACAAGGCTGATTCATAAAGCCCCAGGATACATGCCCATGTTTTTGTTCAATTCGAAACATTTTTGACTTGCGTGGACGCGTTCTTGCTCGGGCATATTTGCGCCTAATCGCATTTTCCCATAGAATTTGCACGCAAACATGCTGCCTCTAAAATGGGCTTAGCATTCAAGTCTGAACACACAGTAAGTCTAATCGTGTCCCAGTGGGCTCTGTTCTGAATTTACTCAGTTGTTAATTATGTGTTTCTTTCTGACTGTGATATGTGTCTTTGAAAGTTTCAATACTCTAATGGGTTTGTTTTTTTTTCGATCTGTAATAGGCAGCTAATCAGTCAGATCAGCCAGTTTGAAAGTCAGTAAATCTGTCAGTTTGTTCACTGAATCACTTGGTCAATCACTCAGTAACTCATCCATTCATTCCTCCATCCATCCAGTCAGTCAGGTAACTCAGTCAGTCAGCCTGTGTCTGCTCTCTTACATAAGCTGGGCGACAGATGCTGAATCATGAGCTGCCCGCTGGAATGCTCTCTCTACCCAGAGGGTGCCAGGAGGGAAGACAGCACACACACACACACACACGCACAGATTTTTTTTCTTCAAACACACACATGCAAAAACTCAACTGTATGCATTCATGCAAACATTGTGCACAGGCTGGCATGCATGTATGAACACACACACACACACACACACACACACACACACACACATACACACGTTGCATGTCATGCACTATTTCACATGAGACTCACTCCTCATCATTGAACTCCAGAGGGGGGATAGTGGATGAGAGAGAGAGCGAGCGAGTGAGGTTGAGTGTGAGACAAGAAGACAGAGAGAGAGAGAGAGAGAGAGAGAGAGAGAGAGAGAGAGAGAGAGAGAGAGAGAGAGAGAGAGAGAGGGAGAAAGCAGTGAGACACATGGTTGAAAGAGAGCGAGAGAGGTTGAGTGTGAGACAAGAAGACAGTGAGAGAGAGAGAGTGAGAGAGAGAGAGAGAGAGAGAGAGAGAGAGAGGGAGGGAGAGGGAGAGAGACAGAGGGAGAGAGAGAGAGAGAGAGAGAGACAGAGAGAGAGGGAGGGAGAGAGAGAGAGAGAGAGAGAGAGAGAGAGAGAGAGAGAGAGAGAGAGAGAGGGAGGCTTGCAGATAGACTGACAGAGAGTTCAAGAGAACGAGAGAAGAAAGGAGAGTGAGATCTTCCCTCAGCTGTCTGTGCGGGTTTTGATGTGGTTTAAAGGGTTTTTCATGTTACGCAACTTTGAAGACGAAGCGTTTGATGTTTAGTTTGCTAGTTTGTTAGCTACTGGATTAATCGCTCTACCTTCTACCTCTCTTTCTCTGCAATTTATCTGATTAGTGCTCGCGGCTTGCATCACCCTCGTTTTGCCTTTTGTCTAGAACGATACTCGGAAAGGGTGTTTTTCAGCATCTCTTTAGAAACTTGCCACCTATCATCTATTTATGGGAGAAGCAATTGAAACTGGAATAACGGCCCTATTTGCCTGCCTGTCTAGCCTTTCACAAATGCAACTGAAATGCTGATGGAATAATGACAACTGTATCTTCCTTTTTTCCCCCTCTCATCTCCCACTTTCTCTCACTACCTCTTCCAATCTCGCCTCTCCACGTCCCCTCAGCATGGGTGATTCATTTGTCTCCAACACAATATAGCACAACATGGGCTCGCCACTGTCCATATTGCCACAATGCTTATTTGTCGAACGCCGGGATTTCATAAATGTATTTCCACATTTCTCCTTCCAGCATTTCCCTTCTCTACCCTTCGTCTTTCCCCCTCATTCACTTACTCCCTTTCCTCACCCGCAGCAACACACACTTTCCCAGTTTCTCCTTCTCTCCTCTCTCGTTTCCATCCCTCTCTCTTTTTCTCTCTCATCAGACGGATGTAAGAATAGAATAGGGGAAGCCCTCTCACCTCTCCCTGCACACTGACTAATTAGCATATTCATGAGCATCATGAATTATACATGAGATCCGGAGGGGAAACAGAGGCAGAAGAATGAGACACAGACACACATTTTCTCGCTCTCTCTCACACACACACACACACACACACACACACACACACACACACATGCACGTGCACACATGCACTCCCACATATAGGTATGCTCTCACACACACACACACACACACACACACACACACACACACACACACACACACAAATAAACACACACATGGACACAGCCTCCCTTTGGCTTCCTCTCACACCCTCTCTCAATCACACAACACGGATGGAGAGATGCAGACAGGTAATTGGTGAGAAAGAGCGTGTGGTACAGTACATTGGCAGTGTGCAGGGGAGACAGCATGCACAATATTGAAAGAGAGAAATAGAAGTCACCCTCAGTCAAACAGAAAATGCAACGCACACACAGGCACACTGCTTAGGTTAGCTGTATGTTTCTCCACACTGGAAGCTAAGAGGGTTTATGCACTTTGAGACACTATAAGTAGAGTCAATGCAGCAAGGGTTAATGTTAAAAGGAAGCTCTAGGGTGGAGTGTGTTAGATTAAGACAGATTTGGAGGTCACAGGTCGACATTATAACCAATATGAGTAAAAACTAAAAGGCCACAAGGTCCATAAGATTAGCTGGTAGTTGCTTTTTGGTCGAGCAAAGAGCTTCGAAGTTATGCACCATCATTCAAACAATATTATATTTGTTTTAAATCCAATTAATGTGTTTTTCTCTCTTACATGATGGATATCCAAATTTGGAGCCAGACTCTGACTCAGCATGCTTACGGATGACTAGACATCTTTATCCACATATTTCATATTTACATGGTCCAAAATAAATGCAATAAGATGAAAGCTGACAGGATGCTGGAATACCTCCAAGATGTGAGCTCTTTGGGTTGAAAGGGGTCTTCTTCAGTTCTGAGAATGAGTGGCAGCATCACTTAAAATAGCTTTACATTCCTACAAAAGTGAATTGCATTGATATATAAATTAGATAAAAAAGGTTGATCTATAAAATAGCATAAAAATCTGTTTACGTACAAGACGGCGAAAAGCAGCTAATCCTCACATTTGACAAGCGGGTATGAGAGTTTGCCCTTTTTACTTGAAAAATAGTTTCTGATGTTTGTGTCAATATTGCAATTGATATCTCGAGTTATCCTTTTAGCTCTTCTTCAAGCACTCCTTTTCAATTTTGGAGTCAGTTTTGGCTCACATACTCCAAGAAAAACAAACGCTATCACTCTCAGTGAAACAGATAATACACTGAAATCATACTGTATAAAAAAACAACCATTGTAAAAATGTCACATGCAAACACTGGCATATTTATTCAAACATAAAATGACAAACAGCTCCTCTTGTGTACACGCAATATGCATACAAACTGGCTGTTAATTGTGTTCTATCTGCATTTAAAAGCCTTGAACTTGCCTCAATACCTTTCTTCAATAAACCATGCAACATGTTTGAATCGTATATTTGTCGCCTCATTTTCTCTTATGAGAGGAACTGCAAACAGATGACAGTTTGTTGAATAACTTACAGATACCGGCACACCTATATGACAATCAAAATTCCATTTTTGCATCAAGCAAAATTTGCTTTTAAAGCTTAGGAGATGAGTAAATGATTAGAGCAAGGAATGTTATTAGATAATGCTGTGCACTGGAGATCCATATGTAAAGCATGATTGCATGACGGGAGTCCTGTTGAAATGATGTGGACATGGAGAAGTGAAACCACATCCTATAGTGGAGGCAATTGATTTCAGAGGGTTGCTGTTATACATGACGGTTTGTTTTAAGTGTGTGGTGTTCCAGCTAGAAATCCCCCTCTGGCTTGCATAATGCTCTGTCACCCTTCCAGCCCGCGGAGAGGTAGTAGGGATCCGGCCATACATGCATACGACAATTAGCAGATTCTGGGTGGTTTGGATCTAATTGAAACCCAAGGGAATGAGAATGATTGAGAGATTTGCCTCTTCAGTGTAGATGGAATATTCATGAACATGTTGCCAGGACTGTGCGCCCTGAGAGAATCTGTTTTCTTTTATCCATCAGTTTCTTGATATAGAAACAGAGGCTGAAGAGGAATTTTCATATTCAATCATAATGTGAGTTTGTTTGTATGAGACCGTACACGTGTTGCTGTTCATGTGATGTTTATCATGAATTTGTGGTGCACTGTATTGGAATTGGTGAATGAAGGTGTGTTTGTATGCAGAAGTGCCGGCTGTTCTCATCCAGCTTTCGTAGATATCCTACAAAATAGTTATTTTAAATTAAACAAAGGTCTTTGTTCAAGTTAATTACATTTTTTAAAAGACTGTAACCAGCGGAAATTGACCAATGTTGCTGGACTTTCAGAGAAAAACTCACAAAAAGTTACTTTTTTTAAGGAACCCGTCATTAAAAAAATCATAATTTGTACAATTTAAAGAATTAAAAACCTTCAAAAAAAAAGGGCCTTGCATTTTAATTGGTTGTCACAAACTATGCCGTTGGTATAAAGATGATAGAAACAATTTCAACAATCTCTTACTAAAGCCTATTGGATGCCATGTCCCATGAAATGAAAACAAGGTTCCTCTCACTGAAAAATGTACATTCTCGTGCATTCTTACAAATGCACTCAAGAATGAGAACATTCAACATAAGGACATGTACTCCAAACCAGCTGCAAATACGAGCATGGATATGAATGCAATCCAGTTGCAGTGTTAAATAATGCTAACTCGCTAGTTAGCGAGTTGGCATTACTAGCATTGCCTTCTGTCTCTAATGTGTTTTGATATATCTGGTTTTGGAGCAGATTGCCTTTGTCCTCAGGGAGCACAGTAGTTTTCACCCAAAGGCAGTTTAGCTCTTTTTCATGAATATGAATAACTCATTTCAAATGTGTGTGAGTCTGCGCGCACGTCTGTCTGCCTGCAAATGTGTGCTCGCCTGTCTGCATTTCTGTGTGTAAGTGTGTGTGTGTGTGTTCTCCTTCAGTGCGGGTGGCAGGAGCTAATATCAGATTACGGATGTAAATTGGCAGAGTGGCTCTCTCTCATTATCACTAATAAGACTATGGCCTTGCTCTCTGTGCCCTCCCTCTCTCTCCTCACTCTGTGGTCGGTTAGATGAGAGAGAGATGAGCTGATACAGAGAAAGAGAGAGAGAGAGAGAGAGAGAGAGAGAGAGAGAGAGAGCGAGAGAGAGAGAGAGAGAGAGAGAGAGAGAGAGAGAGAGAGAGAGAGAGAGCGAGAGAGAGAGGGCCGCTGCAACCCGTTCCTGAAAGCAAATAATTTCTACATGGACACACTGATTCAACACGCACGCACAGCTTAAACATGGTACCAGCCTGAAATTTACCAAATCATTTTTCTGTATAAAAACTCTCTAAACTAAAGCCTCTTTTTTTCTATGTTTTCCCTCTTTATCACACTTTGTGTACCATCTTATACACTATTAAATGTAACATTTATGTACACTCTTATACACAATTACACACTATGCACGCCACCATTCTTCAGTCCAAGGACATTACACTAAACGAGACCGAGATGTATTTATACTCACGCAAAATGTCTGAGGCAGAACTAACACTTAACATACAAACTAACACTTCCATTTTATTGTCACAAATGCACTGTAGTTCATAATCTAAGCAGCAAATCTATGCATTTCACCGGAGATATGCATTAAGATGGATGATGCCGGAAAGTCTCGTAAGCAATTCTACTGGTACTGCAGTCACAATCAATCATGCAGCTAATAAGATAGGGAACAGTTCAGAGATCAAGTTATTTGAACATGTGCACATGCTTTTTTGGAAATGCACAAAACGCTTTTCTGTGTGTAAATGTGTGTCCATGCACACATACGTATAAAGTATCCCAGCACATAAATCAATGAAAAATGTGCACAAAATTGGATATTGATAACATTGTTCTAACGACACAGCGCCCCAATACACTCAATGAATGCAATGATTGCTCTCTCAGTCTGTCTCTCCTTCCCTCTCTGTCTTACTCGTCTCTCCATGGACCAAATTTGTTCAGTAATTACGTTTCAGCCATTATTCTCGGCTGACATTTCTGTACAGTTAATCATGCCCATTTTGCCATCACACACAGGTCAAAGTGTAAGGGTAAGTATGAGAGAGGGAGAGAGAGAGAGAGAGAGAGCGAGAGAGACAAAAAGGATACAATGAAGTGTGAATCATACCAGTGTGTGTTTGAATTCTTGCATTTGCAATATATTTGCATGTATTACCATCTTTACTGATCTGTCTTTATATGTTTAATTAATGTATCTGTGTATTGCTATAAATTTACAAATGCACAAATGTACAAATGTGGTGCACATGTGTTTGTTTTACCTGCACACTTTATGGCACAATATATACGACCAAAGTAATAATGTGTAAAGTGATGATGTACAGCCGCCCAATCTAACCGGGAGGGTCACGACCCTTGGCCTTGGATGCAG
>NW_027176251.1:8852196-8857196 GCF_023055335.1 Clinocottus analis | reverse complement strand
GTCCTTGTGGGTAATGTAAACAAATGCAGAACAGAGGTTTTTACTTCAAAGTAGCAAATATTTACAAACAAAAAAACAAACTTAAAACGTTGTATAATGCCTTTAATTTTACCGAAATGTACCTTTTCCAAATGGTAAAAATGTGCCCTGTTATACGCGCTGCCAAAGTGACAAGCTATTTGTTGAAAGCTGTTGTTTAAAATGCAGACAAAACACGCAGGGAGTAACATTTCCCCTGGATGCTTACTTGTACCAGTTTTTTATTTCACAAACCTGCAGTAGATTGACAGGCTGACAAGCTGCAATGAAGTGCTCTTTGATCCGTCTCACACTCAAAGCTGCACTCTGCTCATTCCAGTCCTAAACTCAACTCGTAACTTTTACATTCCAAAAGATCCTTGCCTCCAATCACCTCTTCAAACACGTCATCTCTCCGCTAGTCGTGCTGTATTTCTCCTGTCCTTGCCTCACCTCGCCCTTTTCTTTTCATCTGCCAAGTGGCTTTGTGCCTTTCTTTCTTAATGTTAATTCACCTGTGATCTTTCACTGCTCTCCCTTGCTCCTGCTCTGTCTTTCTCTCTCTCTCTTTTTCCCCTTCTTTTCGCGCATCTTTCATGCACTTCTTTTGTCCTTGATTACCTAGTTGTGAGCTCCTGGCTGTGTCTCCTGCCACTGCGTAATGGACTATTTGCATGCAAATGGCAGTGCCTGGAAAGATTAGACAGGGTGGAGTGGATGGTGGAGGAAGCAAGGGAGGAGGGGAGTAAGGAAGGCAAGGAGACAGACAGACTTTATTGAAGGAGGTGGAAGAGAAGCTCAAAACCAGATGAAAGGCAGGAATGAGTACGTTCAGCTTTTTATCGTTTTGGCTGTCTGGAGGTCGAGATGATTGTCTTCGTTAAGATGCTATTATTGACAGTTACTTCTATGTGTGTGTGTGTGTGTGCATGTGCATCTCACTGCAGCGGTGTGTTTATACAAGTGTATGTGATGCTCAAAGACTGAAAAAGAAAAAGTTTCAACGCCTATGCCTCAGTATTTGCATGTTTATGTGCGCCTAACTAGCTTAGCTCCGAACTTGGGGAAGATAGGGCACTGCGGCATCTCTATTTCTGAAAAATTAAAGCTTGAGACCAAAGGTTTTTTGTCTGGAGAGAGAAGCCCAGGCCTCGCTGCCTCCTCCCCCTCCTCCGACTCCTCCAAATAAATAAGAATTTTTGATTACAGTAATCAGGGCCATTAATAATGCAGAGGCTGTGATGATGCAGAGGAGATGAAAGATGGCTCTTCTCAACCTTTCTGTGTTAGGAGCGAGGGGAGATAGCTGCTAGCTCGCCGCGCACACACACATAGGCACACGCACTCACACGCACACAAACTCTCGCCCACAAATATTCAGCATCAGTAGAAACTTGAGACCCAAAACACAACCTTAAAGAGACAAAGTTTTTGGGCTATTTTCAACTTACTCAAAATTATATTTGGTATAACATTCTTTACTACTTTTACTGCTCAGAACAGGGGTTACGTTAAGGTCATTTTGAGTGCTGTTGATAGACATTATAGTATAAGACTCCACAGTAGGCCGCTTATCCTTTTTTATTTTATTTCACAGAGAGGATTGACGGAGTCGTGAATTGGATTTGTAGCATCTGTTGTCTTTAGCACTATTTGAATGCTTCCCCTCGCACCTTCCTCACACACACACACACACACACACACACACACACACACACACACACACACACACAGAGACACACAAACACATGCACACACATACTCAGAACATATTACCTCCCTCACCTTCCTCACTTTCTCTCTGCCACACACACACACACACACACACACACACACACACACACACACATACACACACACACACACAATCCTCACACCGTGTGTATACCTCTCCCTCCCTGAGGGTGAGTTGGCAGCGGGCCAGCAGTGGGGAGAGAATGCATAAAGAGCTATTGTGGCTGTTGTCGTTAATCAGGCCCGTATGCTTTCTGACAGCAGCATGCTAGGAAGGGAGACTGTCTCTCCTATAGCCTCTCCATACACTCACTCTTCTCCATTAGCTTACACCAGCCAGCCAGACGGTCTCCAGTTACAATATTCTACAGTGTAATGGCACACAATATCGAAAGAGAAAAGGGGAGAGAGGGAAGGCGAGCTGTGGGAAAGGTGAGGTGTGTAGCACCAGGGTGGCATAAACTGGATGCCCCAGTGTCCGCAAATTCCCGATGGAGCCAAGCTGAGGTTGAGTGAACGGTGAAGAATGAGGGGTTAATGATGGAGCAGTATGTACGTGTGCTGGCCGATGATCCATCTTTTGGGATATGCGTGCACTTCTGCCGGGCACATGGACATTTGTACATTTGGAAGTGTGCACGGCCATGCATATGTGGTCACGTGTGTGTGTGTGTGTGTGTGTGTGTGTGTGTGTGTGTATGTGTGTGTGTGTGTGTGTGTGTGTGTGTGTGTGTGTGTGTGTGTATGTGTGTGTGTGTGTGTTTTTATCGCAGATCCACAGAGACCATGTCAAAGACTGTGTCTCCTACAGGTGTAAGCCCAGAACATCTGGCTGGCACATTTCAAACGCTCAGGAAGGCAGTAGGGTTGGGGCAAATCCACAGTGGAGTGTTGTACCACAGTCATTAAACAGCAGAGAGTTGGGGGGGGGGGGGGGGGATAGAGGGGGGGGTGAGCAGGACTGCACCACAACAGCATACACCTGCTCCTTGCACGTCTGTCTGCCCACAAACCAGTATTCCTCCACGATGTGTTCATGCAGCTCAGTGGCCACCCATGGAAAACGACAAGGCTTAAAAAAGCAGACATCTGGAGCCAATCAAGACCACAATGGTTCATCAGCAAAGAAAGGGGAATACCAGTGTACACATTTAAGGATTATTTTCATGGCAAAAGCCTGTCATTGATGAACAACTCTTTCAAAGCTAAAAATCAGAAAACTCTGTAATTGGATCAGTATTGGTCTCATGGGAACTTGAGGTTGGACTCAACAAATTCACCCAAAGAAAGAGCATGTGGTCCTACCTATATGTTATTACACATACATTGGTGTTGTCATGTCTGGACCAAGAAGATTTCGCTCAAAGTTAGTTTGGAACCCTTAAATCTGGTTGCATGGTTCTTACAGTCAGAAAAAGGGAGGTTTTGTATTGGCTCTCTTTTGTCCAATTTATTTGACTCTCAAAAACATAAAATTTGACAGTCACCCCCGCTTTCGAGAACGATTGGCCAGGTGTGGAGAGGTGTGAAAGTAGGCAGAACACCAAGCGTGTTCTCCACGTTGCCAGCAATGGAGGTGTTGCACTTTCAAAAGAGAAAAAATGGGGAGGAAAGTGACTGAAACCTAAATCAAGTTCTGAACAAGAATATCTGCCTGTTCCTATTAGCAAACTTTGTATGGTATCGCTACCATTACCTGCAGTGGACGAGGATGATGGCAAAACAGTCAAAAAGAGTGTAATCCTACAGATGAATGTTCTGCATGTTCAACAAATGTTTTGATAAATTGCTCATTTTACCTCCCTTACACGTGAGGGCTTTATTGCATTTGTGACAAAGACAGTAAAATGTAACCACACTTTTGATCTTTTTGTTCTGTCTGCCGTGATGTGTTTCATGCCAAAATAAAGCCAGAGTAACGCACAACGCCATCCCGCGTGCAAAGACAGGCACAGAGATCTCCATAACTTTTAATTAAAGTACAGATAGCGGAAGCTTAAATACTATGAACCTCGTCAATACTTTGGGTTTTTACTCATTTAGAACCATTTCCTGTTTAGAATCACGTATTGGGGGCAAACCCTAGTATCAAATATGATCCGATAGCAAGAACCCTCGTCATATTTAATTAAGCTCTTGAATTTAGCATTAATATTGTGTGTTTCCTGTAAATGCTATAATTTATTTTTGCAGTGTGTCTTTTGAGCTCATGTTTCAATGTCTCCCTCTGCTGTAGTTCTACCTCTGCGCTATTTGAACTAGTCTTTCCTCACATTCAAAACACCCTTTTCATATATTTTTGTTATCACACATCAAACCTATATTGTAGAATTGGGTGATATTGCAAAAATATTTTACACCGATAAAGACCATTTCATATCCTGAATGCAACATTTAAAAAAAAGTGTTTAAAAAATGGTAATTCAGGTAATTGAATAACTGCATAGTCTCTAATTAGCCCAATGCTTTTGTTAACTGCGAATTAACTACTTGACAAATGAAAAGTTCTGAGCATTTTCTCATTTAATTGACTTTAGTGGAAAATTAACATAATGGTTTCAAGTTAAATTGCAGAGAAAAAATATCTAAATAGCCTGTATCTCATTTAAACAAAGGGGACAGAAAATGTCAATCATCAAAACGGCTGATAAATGCATTTTTTGGGACAGATGGCAGACATTAAGACCCACAGTCATTAGTATAAACACATCCTAGTCTCAATAAACTGCATGTAAGGTGCATGAAGCCTCCATGACCTCACTGATTATTATATTATAGGTTGTATTAAGCGAGGTTAGGAGCGATAGAGATTTTTTTTCTCCTAATTTTAGAGCTGCTTTGTTTACAATAAATGTCATTGCAATGTTCAGTAATGGACATGTGTAATAGCGTCAAACACTCCTATCCATTTAATGATAATCTGTATCATCTGGGGTTGACAAAAATGATGTGAATTAATTTCTGTGTTCTTTATGAAGTCTGTTTCAGGTGACTCAGAAAAAAAGGCACAATAATGGAGGGGCCTGAATATCATATTACCAATCCGTATTATTTTGAACTTTCACATGTTTCATAAACTGCCGATAGGAGGATGTAATAAAGATAAACGGTGGTGTCGGTAAATGCCAAACAAGCAATAAATAATTATATATATATATATATATATATATATATATATATATATATATATATATATATATATATATATATATATATATATATATATGTATATATATGTATGTATATAT
>NW_027176251.1:8717196-8847196 GCF_023055335.1 Clinocottus analis | reverse complement strand
CAACAATAAATCTATTATTCTCTTAGAACAGCAACATTTTAATTATATTCAAGGAACTAACCATCATCTTTGGATGATCTGGCTGGATTATTGGTTTACCATATATCGTTTAGAGAGAGAGAGAGAGAGAGAGAGAGAGAGAGAGAGAGAGAGAGAGAGAGAGAGAGAGAGAGAGAGAGAGGGAGAAAGCAGTGAGACACATGGATGAGAGAGAGTGAGAGAGATTGACTGCTTGGTAATCAACATTTTAAGAATTAAATGCAGTTGAAACTATGAATTCTCACAGTGACTGCATCTTCGCTCTAAACATGTGTTCTGCACATCTGGAAACTTTAGCCAACATAGAACGCTAGACAAATGGCTCAATAAAAACGCACAAAAGAACAACTCCTCTACACTTTGTCTCCTTTCTTAGAGCTTAATTTTCACAGACACATTGAGTGACTTGGTTTTCTACTCTTAATTAAATAATCTCAGCCAATCTCCTTTGTATGGAGTCTGCACCGAGACGCCACTTTAATGGCCTGTTGTGACTTCACACATGATAGTAATATAAGAAATGTTCTCTCAGTCATTTAGCATAGGTTAGTTAGGCTTAGGTCTGCCCACTTGTACATTAGGCCAAACTCATCTGTATTCTGTATATAAGTGGATGTAGTCATCGGGCCATTGCCTTTTGGTTTGTGGACTACAGTTTACAGCCTTAAATTTGATATTTTGGTCGTGCCATAGTTTTTGGCTGTCGCCATCTTGATTTCTTGGAAGCAGAAAAGACAGGTTGGAGCTGAGTAGTTTTGGGCATTTTTTGTTGATCAATATCAATTAAATTTCACAAACTAAAAACACAAGGTAGCCATGCCCCAAAACATATTCTGCTTCATAGTGTATGTTTACCCCTAAATGGGACCATCATTTACTAAATGAACCTCATGCTGTGTTTAAAAAGGATTGAAACTAATGATTGAGACCATTTGATGTTTAACAGGAAAATTAGAAAATGTATAAATGTAAATTACATGCAGTCTGACATCAGCCGCTTTTTTTCAGAAAGATAAAATGTTCTAATTTTGAGAGCAACTACTTTATAGCAAAGGCATGAATTGAGTGAAGTAGTTTAAGCTTAAAGTAAGTTTAGCTTTAGAGTCACACTTCCCAGTTAATGTTTACCATGTGTGATTAGCTCACCGAAAAGTACTGCTGTTGTCATTTATGCTCGCAAGGACTGGATTCCTGTGTTGAGCGGCCTCTTCTTAGTCTCAAGGCAGTGTGTTCTGCCAGCATAGCAAACAGCAGTGCTGCTCATCCTGCTAATTCAAAATCCTACTCGTGAATAGACGAAGGACAGAATTTTTAAAAGAAGAGTGTTTGATCACATTATGTGGTGCCCATGTCGTTTGAGCATCTGTGCCCACATATGCCTCTCAGAGGCAGAAAAATATGTGTCTGCCATGCCACATTCCTGCCATCTGACTAACCACATTCCTACCATAGCCTGGCAATTAAAAGCCTTTACCTCCAAATCCCCACCACATAACCTAGCCCAGCAGTGAACTAAGAGCAAAGAAAGCCCATTAAAATGGGAAGTGCATGCCAGCTTCTTAATCGAAACACATGTAAGCCATTAAGAGTACACTTTGAATTCTTCTCTGTGATCTAAAGGGGGAAACAAGACACAGAGGGAGAGAGACAGACAGATAGAGAGAGAGAGAGAGAGAGAGAGAGAGAGAGAGAGAGAGAGAGAGAGAGAGAGAGAGAGAGAGAGAGAGAGAGAGAGAGAGAGAGAGACATAGAACATAGACAGACGTCAACTCAAAATGAAAATGTGGGATTCTCGTCTCACTTAAACAACTTCAAAGTCAGCAACGGAAGGAAAGAAATGCAGATAATAGAAAAAAGAGACGTAGAAAAAAACACGGGGAAAGTAGAGAGAAACTGGCGGGCTTTGAATAATGGGCAGGATGATTTAAGCACTAATATGGGGTGTTTAAGCACTAAATCCACACTCCTGCTGGGTCTTCGCATCTTCAAATCCCTTCTTCCACATCTTTCAGATGGTCTGGCCGCGGGTTCTTTGAATTGGGTCCCTATGGCGACGGCCCGACTGGCGGCCAGAGCAACACTCCTTCCTGATGCTGTGTGGAAGTGGCAGGGATCACAGAAGGCCACTTCTGAGCACAGGCTCACTGCGAGGGCTTTCTGTCTGTCTGCCTGTCTGTTGAGTGAATCCACCTCTCGCACTTCAGCTCCATTATCACCGGCCACATCCGCAGTTTCTTCTTGTATTTTAGTTATGAGGACAAAAAGTTTTCTTTTATGTTTCTGTATAAATTGCTCTGTCTGTGGTTCCCTTCTGTCTCATTGTCTCTCTTTTTATTGCCCTCTTCCACGATTTGTAATTCCTAATTCAACCTCCCACTGTCTGTGTATTGTGGTTGTTACATAAGTAAACCCAGCTTCACACATGTGCACATGCTACACACACACACACACACACACACACACGTCATGCACGCACTCACACAGTGCCCATTTAGACCTTTCACACGTTCACATCTCTGCTGAAGTTTCACCGTTATGTAATATTGGAGGTAAGCAGCAATATTTTATGGATTTGAGCTTATTTTTATTGTCTGTCTATAGTGTTTACCTAAAATCTACATGGACATTGGTGGTCCTAATTTCAGGCGAGGTGGTCCACCTATATGAAATCTTGGGTTGCATCACATTTGCGTGAAGATGTATCAACTGCTCCAGACCGCTCACAAAAATAAATGTCTTGTAGTGTCCTCTAGAAGTGTCCTGAGCAGGGAGAGGTTCATTACTGGGGGGAAACGCACACACACACACACACACACACACACACACACACACACACACACACACACACACACGTGTCTTTGCTTTTTATGTGCTATTTCCAAACTTTTCTTCATCCTTTCTGGTCTCAGTTGTCAGTTGTCCCTCTGAGTTTTTTTCTTCCTTTTGTTGTTTTGATGCCACTGATGTTTTTATATTCCTTTTTTCTCTGTCTTTCACATTGTCAAATCCCTCATGCACTGTCTTTGAACGTGTGGAAGCCCACATCACAAACACTCATAGATATACTCTTCTGTCCCTGACCCCCTCGTGCATCTCTCCAGCTCCCCCTCATCTCTTCCTTTTTCCAGCTCTAACCTTTCCTCCGGCAGTTCTTCTTTCTTTCTTTTCTTCTTTGGGTGTGTTCGCAAATAGTCATTTCGAGCCCCCCCTGGCACAAACTGGACTGTTCATGAATTTGGACCGTTATTTATTCAAAGCGCTACACTCTTGATGCTTGTTTAATAAAATGTTAATCTAACCAAAGAGAGTGGGATTTTCACTAACTCTGACTGTAACGTTAGCTAAACTTATTTTCATAGTCATATTGTTACAGCCTCATCATATTCATTGTTATCCTCACCTGCGACCAGTTCTTTGCAAAGGCACTTTTTGCATACTAACAGGAAAAGTGTCAAAAACCCATTTTAACTAACAATTAACGGACGTTTGTTAATTTATATAGAAATCAAAGGCACCGTTCCTTCGAACATTTTTTCCATAGAGCGTCGGATTGGATTTACAAAGGCACCCTTTGTCTCTTTTAAATGCTTCTACCCTCCCTACCTTTCTCTTTTTAAACCCTTTAACATTTCCATTAGATACTTATGTTTCTTGCTCTCGCACTTCCTTTCCTCACTTCTTCCTTCCATCCTCTCCCTCCTGCTTCACTAACTCCTCCCTTGCTTTGTCTATTATGAGTGAACATGGACATGTCTATATAGTCACACTTAACGCTGACAATAAAGGCTTGACTCTGAAATCTGTGACCTCCTTACATATCTATGAAAGAGAAAAATTGCAAGTTTAAGGTTTCTCTGGCATTTGAGTTTTGAAGCACTTGCATTTGTATGTATACATGTATATACAGTATCCAATTTTCTTTTAAATCTGCACGTTTATGTGTGCTTTTAAGCCTTCAAATACTTTACAGTGTGTTTTGACAGCGTGTTTGCAACTGTGACAGCCAACCGTCACCTTATGTCAGACATCTTGCAGGTAAAACACGCCTCAAGATGAATGTGAAGTTGTAAACATGGTTGACTTTTATATGAAACAAATCAAACATGTTTGTCTTTCAACGATGCCTCGTGAAGCTCAGCCTCTCAAGGCTGGAATATGCTTCTTCGGGCTGCACATAAGATAACCTATACAGGTGTTATACATAGATGTTTGCGTGGCATTTCTTTTACACTTCCACGCGTTTTGTGGTTTATGTGTGAATATTTTTTTCCTTGAAACCTTCAAAGAACAAACCCATTTTCGATCAAATCTAACTGCATGACATTTGCTGTAAATGGTCAATTCCTTGACATAACAGTCTTTGACGCAATCTCGTACCATGTTGTCTTCTGTGATCGGTCGGCTCTTACTTGACTTGCGGTTTGTGGAGCGTTTCAGCCGGCGATGCCTCCACGTATGGTCAGGTGGACAATCGTGATAATAAGCAGAGAGAGATAAACAGAAAGAAAGAGGTGGTGCTTGAGAAAATGCCCAATGGCATAGCAAAAGGGTAATTGTACAGTGACTGGATTCCTCTGGAGCGAGCAGTGTATGTATATGTGCACGCATAGACTTGCGTTTGTACAGTATTTGTGTACGTGTAAGTGTGTGCTTGTGTGTGTGTACATTGCCGCCACAGGCAGACACATGGGAGCCTGACGAGCGGTGAATATTACAGAGGAGTGGACCACAGAGGGACCAGGCCCATAGCCAACAGACAGGCCCCACTCATAAATCCTCTCCACATTGACGCCTCTCTCTCTCTCTCTCTCTCTCTCTCTCTCTCTCTCTCTCTCTCTCTCTGACAAATGTGTGTGTGTGTGTGTGTCTTTTTTTTGTCTCACTCATCCATTTTGTGTGTCTTTCTCTTCTTAACTGAGAAAAAAGGTCTATCATATTTGCAACCCTCTATGTCTATGAGCATTGGCCCTTAAGACTAATTTGAAATAATTAGGGGGTAGGGCGGGTGAAATAAACTGTACTCACTGTGGTGGCATCTCACTTGTAAACGTGTGCAATAACACTGTGGTGTGTGTAAAGTGACCACGTTGCACTTTACTGTGAAATGGTACAGGTTGTCTGTAGGAACCTGCGACATGTTGAAGTATTTTAGTTTTGGAACAGTTCCGTAAACTGGTTGCCTGAAAACCACATTTTCTATTCAATTCACCCCAAATTCAGACTGTGTTATTTCTTTTAGAAATCTACGTCCCAACCAATTTCCCACAAGTGTTTGAAGACCACATGAGTAGCTGACAATGCATTCGATTCGACTATGCAGACGCAGTAAGGGCAGGTTCACTATATAATCCGGGCAGTGAAGTAGTCTAAAAGCTTAAACCCCATGGAACAATTCAATCAAATTGTATGTATTTAATCATCCAGCTTACGGCAAGGTTACTTTATCTGAGGCTGATTGACCTCATTGGCCATAAACCAACACCAAAACTCTGTAGAAGGGAGAAGGTGGGCGGTCAGTAAATGTCGGCTTCTGCTTCTTGTATAACTTGTTATCTGACTATGTTTAAGTTTACTTTCTGAAACTTTGACTTGTTCTAAACAGCCACACTGAAAGGCGGAGTGAAAAGCCGACCTGCATAGATGTGATATTGTTTAAATATGCAGATAACGGCAAACATTTTCCGACTCTCCTGGAAGGCATTCTTTGTGTTGCATTTGCTTGTTGACGGAAAAAGTGACGGAAATATTGTGTCAAGCATATAAAAAAGAGAGCGAGGGAGAGAAGTTCAACGTGGGTGTGAATGTCTAATTGACCGTTTTGGAACATTACAGTAATGGTCAGACAAAGCTCCCCCTAATCATGCATCTGAAAGAAGCAGGAGGGACGGGGATTACCAAAGCTATTAGACCGTCTGACAGTTCTGACGGAGAACTGCCAGCAGCCAAGAGATGCCACAGCCTGTGCAATAAAACGGCACTTCTTACTGTGTAACAATTGAAAGGGGATACCGGTCGCACACACGAATAGTGGCAGCATACGGCGTCAAACCTTTCTCCCATCTTTCCCGTCCATACAGTCGTTACCATTATAAAACAATAACAAAATAGCCCTACCTGACAGTTTTGCATTACAGTTTTTGTCCGTTGCTTGAACACTATAGACACATGCTTAAACCAAAGTAACATAACTTGAAGTTGTTGTTACTATACCTTAAACAAAGTGTAACCATACCTTAAACAAAAGCGCTGCTTTGCAGTTTAGTTGCAATTCTGTAACACACTTGCTTCTAGACACTGCTCACTATTTCAACCATAAGACACTTAGTTAAAACATGAAATCTCAGGGTACCATTGGGAAAACACATCTATTCAAAATACAACACACATTGGTTAATTGAAAAGACATAGACACACACCTGAAAACACTTTCTTGAAGTGTATTCATATGATGCAAGTGGGTATCATTTTGTCATCAGAGTGACATTTTGACAAACAATTGTTAGGATTTAATAGCAGAGTTTCAATTTGACATAGAAGCAAATGGTTTATTTCCCAGTGTTGTGTCTTATTTGCTTGTGTGTAGAGTTTTGACACAATGAGCCAAATTTAGCAAAACGTGTGTAAGCAAAAGGCAAAAACTGTAATGTAGCAGCAAATGATGTTCTGCAATGTAAAGATATAGTGGAGTAATGTCTCCCTGATCAGAAAATGTCTACCATGTTGAAAGCAGTATGAGGCAATTCTAGTCCGAAGACACATCACAGAGACACAATTTAATTGCAGGAATTTTATTTGAGAGCTGCTGTGCTAAACTCCACAGCAGTGTGACTTCAACTGAGATGGCTACCAAAGCCTGCCCATCTGTCCACCTTGACTTCCTCCCTTTTTACCCCAGCTGAAGTGTCAGCCGCAGAGATCTTTTCAGCACGCAAAGTGTGTTGTGAGTGGCAGAAATGAGATTGATTTTAATCAGAGAGCCTATAATTACATTGCTGCTGCTGTTGTCACTGATGCTGACAACAGCCAGCCCTCCTGTCTGCCTGTCTTTCAGTTTGACTATATATTTTTGTCTCCCTGCATAAAGCCTGTCTCACTGTCAGTCTGCCTGTGTCTCACTTTGTGTTCCTCTTTGTGAACCTGCTACCTGCCTTCATGTCTGCCTGGCAATATGCCTGGCCGTGTTTCCTGTCCTTAAGCATGTTCTTTTTTCTGTGTCTTTTAATCTAAGCGGTGCAATTACTTGTTTCTTTGCATGTGACACTCGTATGTAGGAATGCGTTTTGTCAGAAGGGACAAAGCGTTGCTGCTCAAAACAAATGACCTTGATTTAAAACCTTGTGCTGAGGTCTGTTTGTTCGGCTTCCTGTCTGACTCGTGTGTGTGTTTACTGTCACATGTTTGTGTGCCTGTCTTGCTTTGTGCATTGGAATGTGCCGTCGCTTGTAATGACTGACCTTGTGCATCCTCCGAGTTTTACGACGCCTGCTTGTGAGTATGTCGACCTGCCCTTTAACTTTATTGAAAAGGCAGAAGCGATTTAAGGCACATGGTTATTACAAAAACAAATGTTTGCTTGAAAATAAACCCCATCCCAGCCAAAACAAAGTACTGACAAAAGAGATGGCACACATTTTCTTTTTAAATTAGTCGAATCCAAATTGTAGTTATTGAGCAGTGTTTACATGAACAGTAGAGCCTGACCTGCTGTACTGCAACAAGTGTGTGTGTGTTTGTGTGTGTGTGTGTGTGTGTGTGTGTGTCTGTCTGTCTGTCTGTCTGTCTGTCTGTCTGTCTGTCTGTGTGTGTCTGTGTGTGTGTTTGCCGTATTCATGTGTGGGGTCACAGCTCAACAGCTGGCCAATCAGAGCTCCTGCTGCCACATATGGACACCCAAAGTGTTCACAAAATTAAATGATTAAATATATTGTTACAAAATAAATAATCTTCTGAATAAATACATACAAAATAGGAACTATGAAAACAGACTTTTGAAATAAGGAAATTTAGACAAACTGACGAAACAAAACACAAATGAGTAGCAGTTATTAACTGACGTGAAAAGAAAAAACATTTAATTTTTTATCTTCATGAGTTTTCATAACATATTGGACTATTTCACCATTTCCTGGTTGCATTTTATTTTATTGGATTGTAGTAATTTGTATGATTAGTTATGTAATGATGTTAATATCGATTGATGCTTTAGGGCGTGGCTACCTTCAGATTGACAAGTCATTATCACGATGTTGTGAGTCTGTGAGTTTTTTGTCTCACAGTTTCAAACTTTTTAAATTTGAACTTTAACCGTTTCATACTATGTTTTTAGTGCATGAAAGTTTGTTGTCACATTTTGTTCACCTTTTCTGTCTTATGCAGCATCTTGTTTTACTCTTCTCGATCTTCTCGTGTCACTTCAATGTGCAAAAAAAAAAGAAGCTTTTTATTGGCTGTGTGACCCTTTTTTGACCCTGGTTACACGTTGCTATTGTCGTGCATATTGTACACAATCAATGGATGAAGTCCGGTCCACTTCTTCACACAGAGCTTGAATGTCTAAAGTGTTAATGAATAAGATTCATTTTCTGATATAATATGATTTTATGATATGATACATAATTTTATCCTTTTGATAATACACTTTTCAATTCCATTAAAAAATATTTTAGGGCAGAATTAAGTAATTGAATAATTAATTGGCAAATTGAACAGCCTTAAATTATCTGCATAAATCAAATGCTAATCTAATTAAGTGATTTATAATTGCTAATAAGTATAACTAACTAAATGTAATAATATATTAATACGTTATAATTAAACCATTAAAATATATAATTATTCTGACGCTATAGACCCTACCACTTAGAAGAGGTTCGCTGCCCAACAGTATATTTTAAATTGTGGTGAGCATATTTATTGGGTGTTTAGTGTCTGTTCTCTTGTGCTCTGTCTTTCTGTCACTAAAAATGTCTGTAAGGAGCAAAAGTGTGAATTGAACATAATCCTATAAATTTAGAGCCGCAGGTCTCTATCGTGGTCAGGCCAAAAGGTCCGTGGGTCTTGTTCAGTAGCCGGGGCGTCCGTCTGCCTGTTGGTCCCCTTTCATGTCTGACATGGCAGGGTGCAGCGTGGTGAACTCTGCTGCCTGGTGGCGCAGAAGACTTGTGACACTGCTTATCCCCCACACTGTGGGATGCCGACACCGCTCGCGAGACAGAACGACACAGGTCAACTCCTCTCTTCTCCCTCCATCACCCTCGGTGCCAGCGGTCAGAGTGGACTCCTAATTAAGTGACCGTGATTCCCTCATAAACAAGGTCAAAGACACCGGAAACGAGTTTGGACCAAAGAAGCAAAGTGGGAGAGAACAAGCTGAGCGATGTAGCAGCAGAAGAAGAGTGATAGAGACTGGGTGAGTCAGGATGGAGGGAGGGTGGAGCTGGGAGGAAAGAAATTGAAAAAAATGAAAGAAGTGGAAAAAGAGAGGGAGATTTGAGAGACAGAAGGAAAAGGCAGTATTAATATTCACAGACTCCCAGCGCTTCCTAAATATTTTATTACTTCCAGCTGTTTGATGTTAAGGAGACTCACCAGAGAGCCCCGCACTCACAGACGAGCACACGCACGCACAGACTCACACTAATAAAGACGGATACGTGCACACACCATCACAAAGCCACATTCACTAACCCATATGCAAGTAAATATACACACACACTAACAAAATTGCACAACTGCAAACTCAGACACATACACAACGTGCACAGAAACATGAACACCAACAAACACACACACACACATATCAGCAATTACACATGTGTGCAAAACATGCATGTTTACAGCCTCAAACTCGCACACACCAAACCACATGCAGCGTGCATACATAACCATAACACAGAAAAGTAAAAGAAGAACTCACACACACGCACACCAATGCCCGCCACTGACTATGCATCGATCATAATCTTTCTTTCAGGAGTTCTGTCACGTTTATTCATTTATTTATTGGCTTATTTATTTATTTGTGTATTCATTATTCGTTGGGCTGACTTTCTTTTTATTTGCCAGCTCGGTTCCGAGGGGAGAGCGGGAGAACATTCATCTTCTGATGAGAGCAGTCATTAATTCAGAACAGGCCCGTCCCTCGTTCTCTCCCTTTGTCAGTCTGTCTCTTTCTCTCTGTCCATCAGGCGAGCGCTCTCGCTGTCTGTCTCTGCCCATCAGCCCAACTTTCTGCCTCTCTGAGAAGAGAGAGCGTTTTTTCTCAATATCAGCTGATTATTGAACCTCCATATGGTTCTCTCCTGCTCTTTGTCATCACTTATAATGCAGGCAAAGTCAGTTTGTTCAGAAAGCTGAACGGTGGTACAACAGTGATTTCTTTGCAGAGTTGTCTTCTTAAGCTGCTACACAGACTCTGCAGGTTTACACATGTGCAAATTTGTTATTTGTAATTCTGGGCTATACAACATGAATGGAATTGAATTGAAGCCAGTTGTATTGAAAAAGTTCAACCAGCTTCAACTCCTTTTGGAGTTTCTTTTTTAGCGCTATACGGGTCTGAATATATATATAGCTTTACTGTGGACATACTCTTACACATATTCTTTTGCTCTGCCTCTGTCACTCCTCCCTCTATCTTTCCACGTCTGATTCATCTCCCCCCTGTGTTCCCAAGCCTGTTAATCAGCAGATTGTTAATGAAGGCCTGAGTTCAAAGACACAGAGCGAGGGAGAGGAGGCACAGAGTGGTAAGATAGGGAGGAGTTCTGGACCAACTGTCTGTTTGTCAAAACATGTCCACCCGTCTGTCTCTTTGTCTGTCTTCTCCTCTGATGTGAGTCCCTCAATGAGCTCTCCGCAAGGACCACAACACAGCATTTGCTCTTTGGGTTTCCCTTTCATGTTCCATTAAATGTGAACGAGAAGGAGACAGAGAGACAGCCAGAGAGGGGGAGAGAGAGATTAATTACACGTTTCAATAATGGAGATTAATTAGTATTATTTAAACATTGACAGTATCAACTAGACGTCAGGCATTTTGCGAGACACACACTAGAATACTCACTTTAATGGATAAATTCATGTCTCTGTGTGGCAGCCTAAAAGACATCTCTTTACATCCTTTCCCTCCTTCCAACAGCTTCTTCAATACTGTACATCAACTCCACTGGCATCCCAAATTGTTGTTTTCATGCATATCATTTTATGTTTATTCCTACCTATATTAAGCCTTGCAAGCTTGAAATAATCTTCTTGACATTTAGCGTGGCTGTTTTTTCAGTACATAGACTAACCACAGCTTTTATGAAAGACAGCAGCACAGAGAAAACTCTCAAAGTGGAAATGGTCAAGTTCGAAGCACTAACGAGTCAATCCCTTCCCCTCCCCTTCTTTCTGCTGGTGGATGCCAACACAAAAGGGGCAAAAGAAAAACATAAAAATCAAGCATTTTGCTGTAAAGATGTCACACAGCCCCTGAAAACATGCCAGCACTATCCAGCCTCGGCCCCAATTTGAGACGGTGACAGGAAACAGTGAGGGGAGAGGGAAGGATGGCAGAGAGTTACTGAGGAGAGCGTGAGCTCTTAAACCACACTCTGACACCACAGGCCGACTTCACCCTTTTTAACAGCGCCATATTTCCCCAAAATGTATCAGCCATAGCATGTGATAGCCAATTGGCAGTGAAATCTCTGATAAATCTAGGGAGTAGTTGTCTGGTAGAATAATTTACTAGGGAGTGACGAGAAGATCTGTAACTGCTCAAATAACAAGAATAAGTAAAAATAACTCAAGCGATTTGGCACCTATGGCCCTTAAATATAAGGGGTTAAAAGGTGATAAAAAGAAAAAATACATATTTTTGATATTACAATGATTTTTTAATTTTGGTCTTTGTTCTTATGAGATGAAAACAATTCGAGAAGCTGAAATCTGGTTGAATTGCTCTCGATTTAATTTGTAATGTGGGTTCCTAAAGTGCTGATTTGATCATTTTAAGGGTTCACAAAAGCAAGCAACAACTAGCATCAATACAATGTCTCCACTTTCAAATGATGTAAAATGAATAGTGAGCAGCAGTTATAGATAACACACAGACAATCATTGTTTAGTCACTGTAAATGGTACAGTCTGGACCTTCTCTATATACACACACAACTACATACACAACTATAAAACTACCTTCCTGGTATTATTTTTCTTCTTTTTTTATGTAAATATCAGCTTCACATTTATGGCTTCACATACCCTGACACTCTTTGTCCGGTATTGACCTGAGGCCTTTTACTATTGAGCAGCTCAACACTGAGGAAGGAGCAGCCTAAAGCTTCACTTCATCTGTGCAGCGATACACTAAGATGATGTGAGGGTTTGAGACGTATACTGAAGTAACAAGATTTCTGGTTGAAACTCTCACAAGACAGAGATGAGGGAAGTGAAGAAAAACCAAACAGCGGGCATCCGCCTCATACTCGGCTCTACAGGGGGCATTTGTGCGCGCGCATGTGTGTATGCTTGTGTGTGTGTGTGTATGTTGTGGGTGTTTGTGTATCCTTTCTCCAGCAGGACCCCCAGATCAAAACCGCAACCCACTCTCCCTCCCCATGCCTCTCTCGTTCTCTCTCTCTTTCTCCGTCTCTCCACCCCCTCTCTCATTAAAAACTGCAGGCCCTGGCTTCTAATTAAATCCCACTTGAAAAGTCTTAAAGTCAGCCTCAGATTGATTCAATTTGCATTTCTGAACAGAGAACATTGCCTAAAAGGATTAATAAATTGGACGAAAAAAAAATTCCTTCTTTCTGCACCACGTCGTCAGAGCTTGTAAGACAACATCCAAAGAGAAATATCCCCCCTCAACAAACGTCTATCCAACATATGCTCTTGCTCTCTCTCTTGCACGTCCCTCCCAGGATGCCAGCAGAGATGGGAAGTGTGTGCGTGTGTGTGTGTGTGTGTGTGTGTGTGTGTGTGTGTGTGTGTGTGTGTGTGTGTGTGTGTGTGTGTGTGTGTGTGTTTGTGTGCGTGCATGTCCTCGTCTGTGGGACAAGCAGAGTCCTCTGAGGCACAGTTGGGAATGAACACACGCAATCTGACTCTCGCTGTGTGTGCATGTGCATATTTGCGTGTGAGTGTAAGCGTCTATTTATGCCTCTGTGTGTGTGTGTGTGTGTGTGTGTGTGTGTGGGTATTTGTGTATGTGTGAGAGGGGCGACTTTGTTGCAGCGTGCCAGAGTGCTGAAAGTGACAAGAAGGCACAGTGGGAAAAGATCCTTGCTCTACTGTCTGTATGTGCAGAAACAGACCACGGCAGTGGAGCTCTGCCATTGGCTAGTGGACACCTATAGCCACATGTTTGGAAATTCAAAAATATGTAAAAACATCGCCAGCTACGAGAGCTAGATTCAAGAAATTAGATAAAAGGAAAAGAGCGAGGAAGACATTTTGAATGGCCCAAAAAGTGATTGTGCTGCCAAAAGAGAAGAGCAAACATTAATATGAGAATTTACATTTGCATTGACACAAAAGGTCTGTCTGAAAATTGTACTTTACAGGCTCTTTGTGTATTTGTATTATATGTAACTGTGGAACCCTGCTAACAAGATAAGAGGAAGATTACCTCTAAAATGTTGCCTGATTACAGCTATCAAATGCATTTGCATTTGCAAATCAAACCTTATAATTTGCTTATCTTTCTTGTGCTGTTTCTTATGTTTATGGTAATTTTTGGGGGGGGAGCTTGTTTTTGGTAAATATTGTTAAAAGAAATAGGAAATATGTACCCAAGGATTTTCATTCATGATGTTTCCTTTGATGAAAAACATTTTGCAAGTCTCACAACGTTGGATCTTTAGTATATGCGTTTTGTGTATACAATTTGTTCAACCTTGGGAAAGTGTGATTTATGCTGAGTGGACTGTTGGATCTGACACATTGTCACTGTTGTTATATGCCAATCAAACAGGCTTGTATAATGGCTGATGGACTTTCAAAGACTGCTGGCAGCTTAGTGGTTGAAGCAATATTAATAAAAAAACTAGAACCACATGATGATTCTTGCAAAGAGACACGCACACAACATGTGCACCCAACACGGTTTCATTGCATAGCACTCGGTTTAACAACAATTATAGTCACACAGACAGAAACTAATGTACAAGTAGTCCTAACACAGAACTGAATGAAAATAAACGAAACCAAATAATTCTACGCAATAAAAGAAAAACATACTTGAAAATAAATTAAATCCTTAATCGTAGAACAAAAGTCTGCGAGTCAGAGAAAAAGTGTTACTGTGCTCACAATGAAATGAATAGACAGAGGAAAGTGGCAGAATGATCTGGCCCTGTTTTGTATAAAACAACACTGACCCCTAGTGATATTACTTAGGACCAACCAGAAGATATTTGCATAATGCCTGCGTGCATCAAAGTGTGAACCACTTTTTATCTCTGCATGAGGACGAAGGGTATCAAATATTTCTGTACGAGTGTGTTCCTGTACAGTATAGTGGCTTGCGTTTCTTTGTTTGTCTGGGATTTTTGTTCCTGTGTATTGTGCATGCCGGTTTTGTGCATTGTGCGGTTATTCCTCCCCATTTGTACAATCATTACAACATTAGATTTAAGTAGAGAGTCTGTATACTGTGTGTCCATGAGCTGTGTGTGTCTGTGTGTGTGTGTGTGCGCGCATGTGTGCGTGCGTGTGGGTGTGTGTGTGTGTGTACATGTGTTTGTGTGTGTTTTAATAACGGTGCCTGGTGGACTGGGGCTTCCTTTGATGCGATGAAGGCTGACAGGCGTGAAACAGGTCCAATCAGGCGCGTGGGCACTGCCAATTAACCCTTTTCACCGTGTGAAACCAAACATAATTGCCTGGGGTGCAGGGGGCCACTGGGCCATGGCCTGCCCAGCGTAGGCTGAAATGGGCATTAGCAGTGCTGCCAGGTGACCATTACACACAATTGAACTGCTGGGTGTTTCTCCAAATCACAGTTACAGTTGCTACTCAGATGTAATTGGCATGGCATTACCAAATGGCCACATTTCTAATTTTCACACCTACACAATTCATCAGGAATATCTTTTCAGGTATACTGTGCCAGGTTTATTACACAACTGCAGGCAAGCAAACTGTATTTCAGTGATATTTTGCTATGATTTCACTCTGGGAGTGAGGATTAGATTATATTTTAGATATTACATTTCTCTATTTGTTGAACATTTTGGCTCTACCATGATTCTGTTCTGAATGTTATAATAGTCTTAACTGGAACAAATAGTGGTTAATAAGTTAAGCTTTATGTGCACTGATAATCAAATTGTATTAATGTTATGCTCAAGGCAAATACCCCACATTCTTAGTCAAACACCCACAACTAGATTACTGTTGCAACGAGAGCAGCACTCTGTACAGCAGTAATACTGCAATAATAATGTTGACAACATTTTTTCTCTTATTTGTCTCATTTTAATATTCTTGTGATAAATAATTGATAATATTTATCAACATTGTGTCATAAAATTACAGTTTTTTATTCATGAGAGCTATTTTGAAATTAAATAGCTACATGCGAGCTGAACGACTCAATTTCTTCTGCATTCTTACAAGCTGTGCTTGTTGAAGTCCTAGACATAGTTTGGTGGGAATAGTATATTCACTGTAATATGCAGTACAATTCATGCAATGGTATTTAATACATACATTTAATCCATAAGCAAAACGTATGCTGTGATACGTTGCCAGTTCATTCTGCACGACAACCGACTAAAACTATACCAGAAACACAACTGTCCTGTAAAAAAAAAAATCCAACCTTATTAGATGTTATAATGTTCAGTTTTGCAAAGGTGTTGATTCAACTTTAGTTTTGGACACTACACGTTGACAAAGGCTGCTTATGAATTCATACCAAGTAGTTAAATGCAACTGCACACATTGTCGTGTATAGTGAACATAATGTGTAAATGCATTTCAAGTTTTGGTTTTGCAGTGAAAGAAATAACAGATGAAACTAGTGATGTATTCAATATGTTTTATATCGGGGCTTAAACTGGACATAAATATATGTTAAATGTCAGTGTTCTTTCTTTGTATTTTTTATACCGTGCTTGAAATGTTTCGGCCGCCACGGGTCGTAGTTTTGCCCTTTCTCCATCCTCTCTCCTCTCTCCTCCAGCCCGCCCGCCTGACTGACTGACTGCCCAACAAAAAAAAAATGTTGGCAAAACACCCCCTCCTCATCGTGTAGAGAGAAAAAAAAATGGCGGACAAGCGCTAAAATCCACACCAGAAACAAACACACGTTACACAGCAAGGTAAACACCGAGCGACGTCCGCGTTTTCGCCTGCGCTGCGGCGTCGGGCCCAGGTTCGTGCCCGCTGCTCCCCTGGGTGCTGGCGGGCTCCCTCTCTGCTAATGCTAATATTTACAACCCAAGTCTGCGAGCTAGCGAGCCGCCGAGCTAAACTAGCATCTAGTGGGCATGTCTGTGTGTGTGTGTAGCCGAGCGTAGCATAGCATGCTGGATGTGGGCTCTTGCTCTTGCTGCACGCGTGTGTCTGTTATACTTTCTAGAGGCTGCTGTTAATACGGTGTTAGTTCGTGAATAACATCGCTATTGGGTGTCTGACCCCAGCATGGCAGTGTGATGAAGAGGGAGGGCGACGAGGGTGCCGTGTGTCGGCTTTGTGTTTTTAGACGGAGATCAACACGTTTTTTTTGCAGCGCGAGACGCGATATTTCTGTCTGTAAATGGAAAGAAAAAGGACGTCCCGCGCGGACGGCAGCGCGAGGCGGTAGCTCGTGTGCTTTGAAATGTAAACACACTAGCTGTGTTAGCAACAGGAGGAGGACGGGGTGCATGCTGATCCCTCTCTAATGCCAGTCCTCCTGTCACTTTCTTTCCCAGGCGGGGGGGGGAAGAAGAAGAAAAAAGAAAGCTCAGACCGGGCCGCTTTAATTTGGACGCCACCCCCCCCTTGGCGGAGGAAAAAAGGCGCACTTCCATTGAAGAGCAAATCATCCGGGGAGGAGAAACGCTGCTAAGCGGTTATGAAGTTGTAAGGTAGGGTGCTGTTCATAGAAACGTACCAGACATTATCCTTTGACTTTGTTTTTTTACTTGTGTTTCTTTGTAAGCTAAAAGTTAAGGTCATTTGGCACATGGTTAACAAGTGTCTTTGCTCTGTGTAACGGTACTGTGTGTCATAACTTGTTTTTTAAAAACATATTTTCATAAACTCTACAGGCAATCTAGATTGCTGATTATTTGTATGTCTACTGTATGTCATACATGTCATGTTGGACTGGAGAAACAACCCATTGTTTTGATCCATCTGACTGTTGACCTTTTATATTGTGTCTGGTTGGTAATGCTGCTAAGTCCAGGGTTTGGGTCACAGGATGAGTCCCCAAGCCTAAACCCTTATCCACTGATTAATGGCAGAGCATTGTGGAAACATTCTCACAAGTTCATTGCATGGGAGTGTTTATGACGTTGTGGGAATGACTACATTTTGAGACTGCATTCAGTTTTATAGTAATTTGGAAGCTGCTTGTTACCACTTAATTGTTTTGCACTATACTGAGATTTTCCTAATATTTTGTCCTCTCTGATTTTATCAATTGCAGCCTGCAAACAGTTACCATAGCAAGGGCCTCGAAGTGACTCCTTAAAGTGTGGAAAAGAAAATTAAAGCTAGATGTCGTACATTGTGGGCGTGATCCTGGGTCTCTTTGTTGAACTTGCCTGTGGTTGCCTCCTGTGATGAACCCCTGCCTGGAGAGAAGGCCCGCTTCAAAGATAACAAGGGCAGCTCTCTGGTTTCCCTTTCAAATGCAGTTCAGTTAACGTATCGAGCCCAGCTCGGGGTCTGAGTTCTCTTGAGGCGTTATTGTTGTCATCAGTTATTTGTGTTAACTCTCACACTCTCCATTAGTGAGTTTTGGTAATCCCTAAACATAAAGTTGACGCCCCATCTTTAAAAATGTTGTTTTAAAATTAAAGAGAATTTTTTTAATAAAAACACTAGCAAAAGACACACGTTGCATCTCCAGTGCATTATCACAGTCTGTGAATGTTTAAATAGTATATATTTTTTAAGTGAGTTGATTTGCGTTCTAATACAATTAATAAAGGGATCCAAAAATCTTAGGAAATGTACAGTGTAACTCGGATTCATAGTACTCAATCCTTTACTGATATGGAAAGAAACCATATAATTGAGCAACAAGGCGAGGAGCTATAATTCCATTATTTCAAAATAACCCTTTTAGCTTTTGTTAAAAAACCCAAACATAAGTAGGCGTATTGTCGGAAAAAAAACACACCGTCTGGCAGTATATCATATGTTTCCGTTCTTTGTACAAACTATATTAAGTCTAACCTGAGTGGATGCACCGATTGATCCGATTCTAAGCTTGTTTCTCTATGACCGGTGAGATGAGCCAGTCTAATTTACAGAGATTTGTCGCACGATGGTTCACGTCGTACGCACAGACAGTGGCCGACTATACTCTCTTATGTCCTGTTTTGTTTTGAGCAACAACAGAGGAATAATCTGAACTTATGCACATTTTAATCAAACATTCTAGATAATATGGAATATGCATGCAAAATATTTAACACATTTTACCAAAATTCAGTCTGACATATTACCACACAAAGGTTTGTTTTCAATTGTAACAGCAACAACAAATTGATCAAGTGCATCTCCTTCACACAGCTGTAACAAAGCTCTTTTTGTGTGTTTTTTCTCTTGTCTTTAGAGTGGAGGCCACTTGTGTGTCGAGCGTGGTCAGCATTAGAGCATGAGGAAACCTGTGCCACAGAAAGGTGAAATTGCACTATGCCACTTGCAATATAAAAGCAGTATTTTTTCCCATAATACTTTTAACAAACAAGCATTCATAGTAGCTTCTAGGTCAAGCGAGAAGTATGGCACATTTTAGTTTGACTTTATTCCAACCAATCCCTTTTGTTTTTACTGTACAGGCAGATCCATATATTCTCTTTTAATAGTCCTGTAATGCCAGCCCATGGAGGAGAGAGTGTGGCAGGTATTGCAGGATACTGACTGATGTGAAAATTACCCCCTAGTTGAGAGCTTATTCTCTCTTTCTTGGCTCCTCAAGCTATAGAGTGGAAAGATGCCAGAAGGATCAAGCAAGCCCGGAGTGGACGGCCCTCTCGGGTGCTCTCACAGTACCAAGGTAAATAACCCACAGCAGTGATATATGAAGTCAGTCTGGAGCGATTCTAAAAGGAAAAAGTACCCAAGAATTTATCTCTTCCATGTGACAATCACCAAGATAATATTTGCTAAAGTGTTGGTAATAGATTTTAAGCATTGTTGGCTCTCAAAATGGCAAATTCAACTCGAAATGTATAAAAACCTAAGCATTTATGAAATGTTCTACAACTGTTACGTGATGTATATTTCCTGTTGCTCCCCTTGCTCTTTAGCAGGGCTTTTCAGTTGGGAGAAATACTTGAAAGAGACGGGTGCCGTTGCTGCACCCTCTGCTCTCTTCAGACAGGTGAGCAAGACTGAAAGGTCTCCTCTTCTCTGTCTTTATCAAAGATAGAAGAAATCTCTCCTGCAAATATTTGATTATGCATGATTCCACTGCCCGCTATCATGTTGCCGCTCTCCCAACTCAAACCCTCATCTGTCTTCACCATCTAGAGCCTCACGCCTCCGCTCAACGAGTTCAAGGCAGGAATGAAACTGGAAGCCTTGGACCCACGAAACACCACGTCCACCTGCATCGCCACAGTGGTGGGCCTGACGGGCTCACGGCTGCGGCTGCGCTTGGACGGGTCGGACAACAAGAACGACTTCTGGCGCCTCGTGGACTCCTCAGAGATCCAGCCGATAGGCAACTGTGAAAAGAACGGCGGCATGTTGCAGCCACCACTTGGTGAGGATAGATGTTATCTTTTTGTCTTTTCATATTTTGAAGGGTTTTCATTCTGGTCCACAAGAGTTCAGTGACTAACAGCACAAATGTCAGCGTGTCATGCTAATGCCTATAAATGACTCCCTGACACAGCATAGAAAGTCTCCTACCACCGGATGTCTCTGTATTGAATACCCATGGGAAGAGACACGAGTGCATCTGCTAGTCCATCCATTTACACTGCTAAGACTGCTTATTTTTAGGTTTGCGACTTTCTTTTCTTTATTTCTTCATCTGCTAATTGTTTTCTTGATTAATCGTTAGGTCTACAAAATGTCTAAATATAGTTCAAACGCATCAGAACTTCTCAGGGCCAAGGTGACGTGTTCAGATTGTACTTTTTTTTTTCTTTTCTTTTTTTTTTTTGTAGTTTTCTCATGACTTGTCACCTTGTTCACCATGCAAGCCTTGGCTCTAAAGCTGTTGTAGTTATGACAACAATTGTCTTCTTCAGGTTTCCGTCTCAATGCGTCCTCTTGGCCCATGTTCCTTCTGAAAACACTAAATGGAGCTGAGATGGCTCCATCTCGCATCTTTCACAAGGTACCTGTACAAGGCTCACAAGCTCAACACACTCTGAAAAAGCTAGTTGCTGTTTCATATCAGGGAGGAAACAAGCAGTTTTCTTTACAAGTCATAGTTACTTATTTATACCAGCGTTCACTGGGATTCACAAACGAGAACGGACTGCCATAATGTCTGGTAGAATAAGAAAAACAAAAAAGGCAAAAGCTCACCAGTATTTTGTTGATTTTAATGTACCTACCTGATACAAATGAATACATGGATACACATGCCAACTTCATACCTGACCCCCATTCTTTCTCTCCATGTTCCCCAGCAGGAGCCTCCCGCCCCGGAGCAGAACTCCTTCCAGTTGGGCATGAAGCTGGAGGCGGTGGACCGTAAAAATCCCCACTTCATCTGCCCGGCTACAGTGGGTGCACTGCGTGGTGTCGAGGTGCTGGTCACCTTTGATGGTTGGCGGGGAGCCTTTGACTACTACTGCCGCTATGACTCACGTGACATCTTCCCTGTTGGCTGGTGCAACCTCACTGGAGACAACCTTCAGCCGCCCGGCACCAAAGGTATGGGCGGTGAGGCGGGAGTTTTGATGAAAAAAAGGATGTCGTTTTTTTTCCTGCAAAAAGATACTCAACTCCACCGTGTTGTTGAGAAGGCAGACACTCCAGAGACATTGTTCCAAAATCTCAACACGGAGAATCAAATCTGTCCACATGGCCAGATAATAACTTCAGTAGGTGACTAGTTCAGATAAACTGACCCTTTAAAGACTCTACACTCATGGTCCACCCACTCGGGCATTTTCACTTATTTGGTTTCTGGGATACGGTTTGGTATGGTATACAATAGAGAAAACAAAGAAAATGCATTTAATTTGAGAAAAGACTATCATTCAAGACTTACTTAGTGACCATAATTCTTACTTTAACAGTTCAATAAATCCCTAATTAATGTCAGTGAACAGGTCTTACAAATGAGGATTATCACAGTATAGGGAGTGGACACCGATTATACACATTATATTACTTTGTTAGACATGGTTATATTTAGTATATTGTACCCAAATTGCAATAATTAGAGGTCAATTAAAACAGCCATGACTAATTTTCAACAAACTGTAACTCGTATCCTGTTATCCTTGTGTCCTTTTATTTAGTCCACCCACTGCACAGCAGTTCCAGTGCGTAACTAGCACTTTTATGGTGCTTTTTTTGGGACGAGCATCAAAAGAGAAAAAGATATTTCATCAATATTATCTACTGCAGTTTTACTATTACTTTTAACTGTATGTGTGGGTTTGGTTGGTGCAACACAGTCTACAGTGTGATGTAATTATTACATCATATGCCTGAAGGCTTCATTAGTTGATCAAGTCATCAACATGAGTTTGCTACTTTTCATGCCAGATGGTGATGTGATGTCTCTCCAGATAACTTTTCAGCTGTGTTTGCAAACTAGGCTTCCAACATCCAGTAAGATCCAGTTCAGTTTGTCAATTGTATAAGTGGGAATGGTTTTGCCTGTGTTTGCAACATAATCCGACGGTGACCAAAGCTACACGATTCATTGCTTTGTTTTTCCATTCGGCAAACGAGGAGTTTTCTTGTCATCAGGCAGTTTCTCTTCAAGCTGGAGCATTTCAGAAGTTGTAGCCATGTTTGCTTTCTCAACATGGAAAATCAAAGGAAGCTATTTGTTATACAGGAAACATAAAAGGAAGACGTGATTACAAAGGTTATCAGCTATAAGGTCAGCTGCACTCCTCTGTGAGAATCCGTTAGAAGGAGTGGAAAAGGAAGGCGGGATATAAGAAGGCGGGATATGGGGAGGCAGTACATGCCTTTGTAGCCTGCTAGTGTTTTATGAAGGCCTGGCACTCTCCCAGTTGGCAGAGTTGGGCCTTGACGTTGTTGAAACAAGCCTGGATGCCCCTCCACAGGCCTCTTGTTGGCACCCCGGCTAACAGGAGTCGGACTAGACAACTCGGAGAGACTTGAGTCAAGAGAAGGGATAGAAACTAAGAGATAAGACAGACATAAACTGCTTGAGGTGGATTGTTTACATTGCCAGCAGATGGTGGGAGGAAAAAGAAAGAAAGGAGGAGCAACTGCAGAGGAAGAGAGGAGGACAGGGCAGGAGGAGAGAGGGTGAATCTGAGGACAGCTGTGCAGACAACCACACACTTTTGACTTTGGTTTTGGGCACGAGAGGTGAGTAAAGATGAACAAAATGCTAAATGGTCATTGATTAAAAGCTTTTGAGAAGTTATCTTGTACTGTGAAGCTGGCAGTGGTGGCTTTGTGAACTCGATGAACTCGGTACACTCGAGGGAAAGGGAGGGAAAAAAGGGAACGCTCATTAAGCGGTTTATTTGGCTGTATTTACAACCACTGCCATTGATCAGCGAACATATAACCTCAAGCTCTTTAACCTTTTAAAACATAGTGTCTAGGTCTTGTCCAATCTGTTAAGGATCAATCAAGGTGTCTTGTTCTTTTCTTCACTCCACGTTGGCTCCCCTATGGAAAGTGGCAGTAGCCTGCAGACTGAGCTTTCCATTGATTGGTGTTCCCGTGTGAAAGGATGTTTAATAAACACGGCCCCATGGGCCAAGACCTGTGTTAATGAATGTTGCTGCTCCTCCCGTAAATCTGTCCATGGTTGATCCGGGATGAATACCAGTGCATTTTAGTTTGTGCCGTGTGTGTGCACATGCAAATGTGTGTGTGTGTGTGCGTGTGTGTGTGGGTGGGGACTTGCAGGTGCATGTGAAGTCAGATATCGTGGATATACTGTGGTTCTTTCTTCTGTGTGGTTGTTTTTTCATGCGCACATTCTTGAGCTTTTGCCAGCAGAGTTGGCTTACATAAAGTGCATGGCTTATTTGGTTATTTTTTTAATGTATTTAATATAAGCCCTGCTCTAAGTGATTTTTCCATGTGCATGTTCCCTCTGTGGTTCATGTGAAATGTCATCTGAAATGTTTCCGTCAAGAAAGGAAGTGTGTGCATTCATGGGTGAGAGTTTGGGAGATACAATTTAAGACCGTGTCACAGCTGTCAGCAGCTTATTTCTTTATTAGGGTTTGTTCCTCTGGCTTTTAAGGAGTTCACACATTTCTTCTTTTTATTCTAGCCAGCAGGGAGTTCAAGGTAGACCAAAAGAAAATCATCTCTGATTACTTGTGTTCTCTTTTTCAAAACGGCAGTTTTTTCCCCTTTCTCCTCTTACCTGATATCTTTCAGTTCTTTCTTTTTCTCTGTGCTTCATCTTTCATTGGTGGATATGGATCACAGTTAATGCTGGTTGTGCCTGTTTGTCTGACTTCTCAGTCCAATACTGGACTGATAAATTGTTCGCCACCATAAATAAGTTCTTGCTCATTGTGGTGTTATGTGGCCACGCAGATGGTGAGTAACACAAACTAAATTCCATTCTCCTCATTTGTGTTGACACATTTCTCAAAAGCTGAGCAATAAAACCTTATTTGTAATGCATGAGTAGACACCATTAGAACTTAATGGGGAATATGTTTTTTTGTTATGTGGAGGGACCATCAGTAATATTGTGAGAGAAAATACCATGATTACTATTAAGCAGGGTATTGAGGTCTTACAGAAAGTAGTATATCATGATTAATAGATGCATATGTTATTTTCCTCTCCCTTCATCTGAATACCACAAAGAGAAATCATATTTGCAGAGTGAGAGTCTGAGTTCTGTGACCTTATTTAAATGCAGAAATGCAGACTAAAGCCTTTGAGTTTACCGGCACGTTGAAATTCACAAAATGAGCTGTCTCCTCAAGCAAACTGGTGCATGCACCTCTTGATGTAACCTCTCGCACTCTTTTCTTCCCTCTAAATGTGAAGCACCCTCACAGTCTGAGAGGTCTCGTCTATGACTGAGGAAGGAAGTTCCAAAATGTTTTGCTGCTTAGCATGTTTGACCTCCTAGATTTAGTTCTGCATTGAACATTTCCACTTCATTTCCACAATCTCAAATGTTCAACGTTTTGCAAAGCTTTAGGGGTGGGAATCTCTAGGCCAGTAGTTCTTAAATTAGGGTATGTGGAGGCACTCCAGGTTGTACATGAAATAAATAAAAAATCGTTTTAAAATTAGCATGCATTAAAAAATCTTTGAAGTATTTATTAAATATTCAATAAAATATATGTGTATGTTCATAAACTGAATTATATATATTTTCTATTTTAAATCAGACACTGATGCCACAGCACTGTGTATTACATCTGTTTTTCAACCCAAAAAGATTTTGAGCTGGTTAGGGCTGAACAAATCTCATACAGGGTCTACATCACTGAAAAAAGGTTGAGAACCGCTGCTCGAGGGCGACACTGATGAAACGATTATCGACTCATCTGGATGCATCAACATTTTTATATACGTGATTATTTTTCTGCTACTTTGAAACACTGCACATTTATAATAAGTCATAATAAAAATATCAAAACAGGAATTTACTTATCTTTTATTAATTAAATATGACATATGTGTGAACTGTAGAATTTCATTTTCAAGTATTGCAAAGAAACAAGAAAGAAACAAGGAAATACATATTATGGCCACATACTGCCATTCTACTTGCTCCTCAGTGACCCTATGACCTTTGCTTTTGTTGTAGAAGATGTTGAGACGAACGTTGTATCTCGGTTCAAAGTGTGCAACATAGCGCAAGCTCTGATTCTCAATGACTGGGTCCGATGGCAAATCCTTGGAAAATAAAATGTGAATCTACTTTGTGATTCTTATTCGGCATTTCCGAGTTGGGCGGGAGGAAAAGCTAAATACCTCCATACTTTAGCCTTTAAGCCAGGAGTTGCTGGTGGGATTGTATCTTTATTTGGCTGCTCAAACTCAGCCTCCCTCACCAAAACTCTGCTAGTATTTAGTCCGGGGGTCACCAACCTTTTTGAAACCGCGAGCTACTTTGAGGTAGAAAATAATCCGAAGGGCTTCTTGTTTGATACAAACTTCCTGAACAACAAAGTTGCACAGAGCACCTTTTAGTTATACTATATGTGAACTGTCTGATCACATATCAATGTTATTCCTCACAATAATTATTAACAATTTCCACAACAATGATAGTAGGAAAAAAAAAATGGTTTTATCACTTTGTTAAACTGGGGGGGAAAGTGTCCCTGGAGTTACTGTCACAGACCGAACCTGAAGGAGCAGAGGAACAGATGAAGGCAGCTGTGCAATGAGAGAATAAGCAATAGGCAAATAGTCAAAAATAATTATAATGCATGTAGTATTTGTGAAAAACAATAAATTATAAAACAGTTATAACTTTTAAGTATAAAGAAAAAATAACTTTGTAATTTTGTTAGAAGGCCCTGAGGGCTAATATATATATATATATATATATATATATATATATATATATATATATATATATATATATATATATATATATATATATATATAATTCTTGATTTTCATCTACTTCTTTTTCAGTGTAATGCCACAGCATTTTATTAAACCTTTTTGTTGTGTATCTGTTCATCTTTGCCCATGCAGTAGTGCTGCCTAAGAGCCTTGGCGCGTTAACAGACGGGAGTGTGGAGAGCCCAGCCATGCACCCCACGCCCACAGTGGGCAGACCTCCAGGTCAGAGGGGACGGAAGCCGGGCCGCAGGAAAACCAAGGTGACGGGGCTCTGGAATCAGAAGGCCTTAGCGTTGGGCCCACAGAGCATCCATCCGGGCAAAGGTCTGGAACCCATCAAGATCCCCAAGAAGCGAGGGCCCAAGCCTGGCAGTAAGGTAAGCATGAAGCGGTATAGAGATACCTGCCGGGACACACAATTACACGTACTTTAATAATGTATAGCCATGCAGATAGTTTGGGTTGTATTTTCCCAGGTTTAACAATATCTGTGACCAAAATCTTACAGTTAACCTTCTTGAAGTGAGACGCACTGTGAAAGGGATACATCTATAGATACAAGATCCCAAGACCTGACAATGTCATGGTGGTGACCTGTCAATCACAAGGTAGCCACACCCTAAATCATACAGTTTTTACTTTAAATATGACCATAACTTACTAAGGGAACCCTGTTGAAGTTGAACCATAGAGGGATGATTGCAATCAAGTGAGGAAAAGGGTAAATCAATAAAATCAGACTTATTTTTGCAACCAGAGAAGTTGCCCTCTGCTGGCTATGAGAAAGAATGCACGATTAAGGCACTTCTGCATTTGTTTAACTTTTCATAACCAGACATTGTTCTCTGGTTAAACTACACTATGTATTCAGTCCTTTCACAGCTTGGGTTTCGGAAAACAGATTAAATGTAGGATTTTTTTTTTACATTGAATTATTCAATGCTTTAAACACCAAAGACATAATTCAATTTAATTGTTTTTGCGTCTTGGACTCCAACCGTACTTCTGTTTTTACTGTACATAACTTAATCCTGTTTGTTATACAATGAGTTGAGTGAACCAAGACCAACTGACAAAAGGAGTGCTTTTTCTGTGGCACACGGGCTTTTCTTGGCTCCCCTTATATGAGCCTTGCTTGCACATAAACATTTTTGACCTTATGCCACATCTTGAATTCTGTTACCATTGTGGAGTGTCGCAGCATGAAGAGTTACGCCACTTGACTCTTTGTCTCCTTTGCTCTTGGTTTGCAGCAGTTGGGCTGGGCGAAGCGAGCTGGCTGGCTGGAAGATGCCATGGCTGGTCCAGGACGGCCCGCGACAGGCCCGGGGCGAACCAGGGGCCGACTGCCTGCCAACTGGGCACAGAGCATAGCTCTGCAGCAGGCCCAGACTCAGGCAGAGCCAATCAAGATCCCAAAGAAAAGAGGGCCCAAGCCTGGGAGCAAGGTAGCCTTCCAGTGCTTACACAGTAACACAAGTGTCACTGAACCACAGACTATCACATTATAGCTTTTGCCTGCATAAAGAGGGAGCTTATGGGGTGTATTTTTTAGAACACATAATACATCACCAATTTTAATTTATCTCTTTCTCTGTGTTTTCCAGTGCTCACTTTCTTCACTTAAACAAGTTGTTACGTCCTGTTAAAAAATGATCAGCTTGTTATATTTATCTTTGTTTGCCCCATCCTGCTCATTCTGTTTGATGATGTTTTTCAAGAAGGACAGATTGAGCTGGTTTCAACAATTACAAAAACACATTGTTTGTCCACAACAAATGTAGGCTGGCTAAGCAGCAGGTAGCGCCACTTTACAGGTTTCGATAATGCACTGAAAAGAGATTAATGGAAACGCTTGGCAGAGTCGTGGATTTTCTTTTTTTTAATATTGTTTTGTTTACTGGTGTTACACCATGTTGCATTTAAAAGGAGGCACCTTTTTTTAAGAATACAAATATAAGAGGGCAACTTAAGAGTCACATCTGCACTACTGATGGTAACAAACCAGAAATGTGAAAAGGGATATGAAATGTCTGAATGTGTGCGTTTGTATCCAGAGAAAACCCCGCGTGGTCCCTAATCCAGTCCCCACGTCTCCTACCAGCAGCACCCCAGAGCCCGACACCAGCACCGTGCCTATGGACAATGCCACCATCCCCAACTCTGCACTACAGGCCCCCACAGGTACACAGACCACACACCTGGACATGCGGCACATTATTATTGATGGGTATGCCGGTCTGGGATGTTCAGTTCATCTGTCATGCTGTCAGACACATTGTCACCGCCTTTTGTGTCGCGTTGGCAACAGAATCTGACAAATAGTGGTTTATACATGCTAATAAGATTTAAAATAGACATAATGGCCCCTTTTATTTGATTACAATCACAATTTCTTCATTAAATGTGTCACGCAGCCTTCGATATTGACTTCTCTGCTCTGCCCCCTAGTTTGTGTGTATCTAAATAAGTACGGCAAGGTGGGGCCCCATTTAGACCAGCGGCGGGTCCAGCAGCTCCCAGACCACTTTGGGCCTGGCCGGGCCTCCTCGGTGCTTCAGCAATGTGTTCAGGCTTGTGTGGACTCTGCCCACAACCAGAGTACCATCTTCACCTGCCTCAAGTCTGGGCAAGGAGGCGAAGTCATATCAGGTGGGGATTAAACCGTCATCCTAGAAACAGAAATATGACTCTCTTTCTCTATCGCTCTCCTGCTTTTGTTAAAGGTCCTCGGTCCTTTTAAGAGGATGTTGCTGTATTGTTTCCTTGCTTTTTGGCGCAATCACATCCTTGTCAAATTAACAGACAGAATATAGTCAAAGAACTATCAGACCATATGGAGCATGCATTTCTGTTATACTTGCTACATTAAATGTGAGGTCTAAATACATTTTGTATGAAGCTCACTCTCACATCAGCCAACACGTATAATTTTTCTCATTGTTTCCTTTGCCCCTGTTTTCCTCGCCTAGCCTACTTTGACAAGCAGCAGCACACCCTGACCCTGCCAACAGTCAGCAGTGTCACCTACGTCCTCCGCTTCCTGGAAAAACTCTGCCACAACCTTCACTGCGATCCTCTTTTTGGCAGCCAGCCCGTAGCCAGAGGAGGTCTGCACTACGACAGCCACACATACACTACAGGTCAGGTCTGCTCTCGCTGTCAATACACCTGCACTGCTACATCGTGAAAGTATTTGGTTTATCTGATTTACAGCAGTTATGTTGAGCTTTTGTCCTTTATCGATAGAGACCGATCTAATAACTGGGGTGTTTTAATGCATTTTATATCATGCTCCAAACCAAAAGTTGATTTTTCCAGCTTGCAGTTGGATTGCATGTCATCATATTGGTAAAGTTGACAGTGCTACACAATACATTTAATATATATTGTACTCTTAATGTCTCAATAAACCAACCTTTTGGGCCCCAGAAGTGGTCTTTTTACTGTGTGTTATTTTAAAATAAAAAGTTCTTTAGAAGATACAAACTCCCTGTAGCGTGAGAATATCTTATCTGCCTTACTCATGTGGAGATGTTGGCAGTAACCTTGTAAATACTCACGGGATGTGCACTACGTGCCTCCCCTGAGTCTCTGCACAGTCGGTTTTACACTGCCGTACAAAAGGCTTATCACTTGAGCCATGCCGAGAGTTTCGATTTCTTGGGAAAATAAATCTGACATAAAATACACTTTATTGGCTTCCAGTTATACAGCCATTAATAAAAAGTGTTGGAGTAAAGAAGTTGCTTGAAATATGCTGTTCAATGCAAGATCATTTTTTGTTGGGATTGTTGCAGATCACCTTTCATTCATTCATCAAATCCATCTAGTGTGGATATGTAGAGTTTACAGTGTGTATTCTTGCTGATGTGTTTTAGTTTCCTCAAGTCATTCACTCATTAAGGATTAAAGGTGCATGACACAAAGCGAAGCATTCCCTGACACAAACCAAATTCACTATATAGTTTCATATGTATATTTTTCTTTCTTTTGTCATTAAGCCTCTTTGACCAAAATAAGAATGTAACCAAAGAACAAACAGTCAGGTCCACTTACCTGTCTCACTTCTAACTATCACATCTGGCTCCTTCCTTCATACGTGCATTTTTTTTTCAGAGAGAAGAGGTTTTGGAGACAGCTTAACAACGGGCACCAAGCGGTTCCTCCAGGATTTCAACTGTGCACTTCCTCAGAAACTGTCCAAAATCCCCCGGCACTCCAGTGATGGTATGTTACTTTTTGTATTGTTGTGCACCAGTCATATCAGGACAAAGAACCATGTCAGTTCCACATCCTCACCCATCAAAAAACACACTGTATTCTCACTTTTAATGAGTGGCTTTAATTACACAATTAGAACAGTAATAAATAATTTCTCCTATATATTGGAGGATAAGCTGTTGTGTACTCCTATATTTGCAATGAGATATGATAGGTGCTTATATTTAACCATATCTACTTGGTGCATTGGTGGATTGATGTATTTGCTGCAGCTTGCTGGTAAATTTCCTTTTTATTTAAATGCCTTTGGATTGTGTTTTTCTGTTCTTTATTTGTGAGTCAAACAAATTATTTCATTGATTAAACAAGCTTTCCACTCGTGTGTATAGTATTTGTTTATATAATCATTGGCTCCCAACTCTAATGCTGCACCACGTTTTATGTAGGACATTTAATTCTAATAATCGACTGCTCTGAGTTGTCCAGTAAAGCCGACATATAATCATATTAAAGCGGTAGTAAAACAGAAGAAGCTCTTGGCTCAGGAGTGAGTCATATTAAGTTCTGGGGCAAAAGGTTAATCATTTAATCATCTTTCAATTTCCTTAGATTTTAATTAAGTTAATGGAATATTTGAAGAGATTTGTGTTAAAGGGTAATATCCCCCTAAAAAGGGCCTTCCACTTTAACATGAGGCCATAACACACACTCAAATCACCATAACACTTTCTGAGGGTTACAGGCATATCCCTGCGAAATATACTATTAGATTAAGTCATATTGTGCATGTAATAACACATTATGCAATAACTAGATCAAATGTAATACAATTTTACCTCTTTTCGGAAATACAATTTCTCTAATTTTCTAATTTATTATTGCATATTGCAGTGTTTTTTTTTCAAATTATGGGACTTTTCTTTCAGGAAAATTCTCCAATACACGCAATTGTGTAATAACCATTTGTTCTTATGTTTTGGACCAACGCAGATGAATCAGTCTTGTCTTCAGCCACAGACAAGTAGCCAAGATGTTTCACTCGCCCCATAACCAAACTTACCTGTCCGAAATGGAAAATGTGGGCCTTTTTAAAAATGTATATACAACACTTAAATTCACGCCCTGCTTACGGATTATGGATCCGTAAATCAACATTGAAGACCATCGTCAACGATTGCTGTTTTCGATATGTGACTTCATGACTTGACATCCAGTAGCTCAGGACTGTTCCAGAGAGAACAATTAAAGAAAAGTAAAAGACTGTGATCAATAGTTTCTGATCTTATTCCACTACCAGCATTTAATCTAAGATCATTGACATCTTTGAGAGCAATCTCTGTACTGTGGTTAGTGCCGCAGCCCGATTGTACATTTTCAAGACGGCCATCCTCAGAAGAAGGTGTTTGTTTAATTTTTAAAACATTCCCATCGATGGGGCAGTTATTACTAAGAGAGAAGAAGTTTGAGTTAGTTATGTGTAGTTTTAAAGTTGGGGGTCATTTTAAAAAGGTTTAAAATGGCAGCACAGTGTATTCTGAGTATTCTGGAAAAGGGTCGAGGAAGCACAGGGTTTTAAATAGCTATTTATGGTTGAGAATAATATTCTGAGATTACTTATGTTGGCTGTGATATTGTCGTAGAAATACGACAATACGTCCTCATCCTGCCACTGCTTTATTGTGTTTAAGTTCTTTCTACATGTCATGGTGGACAGTCGATGTGTTTATTTTCTCTGATTAGTGAGTTGTTCGTGTGGTTTGTCCCCAGGCGAGTCCCTTCTAGAGAACAATGTTGCCGCATCAGAGCACTTAAAGAAGAGCCCTCTCTCTCCAAACTCTACGGTACAAACTCCCGGCCTGAGATCTCCCTCCAAGCTGCTGCATCATAACAACTCCACAGGTAGGAAAAGGAAACATCGTCGCTGTTTTCGTTTTCACAACATCCCGGTGCTTCAGTGAATCTCCGAGATAGTTACCTCGCACAGACGATGGATTCTCGCGATATCACAAAATCATGCGAGTATATATATATATATATATATATATATATATATATATATATATATATATATATATATATATATATATATATATTTATTCATTAAGCAGAGCAAAGAAAGAACAGACTTTTCTTGATGGAAAATATGTTTTTTGCTCTTCTGAGTGGCTTTGGCAACAGTTTGATTGACAGCTTGTTCATCCAATCACCTGCAAAGAATGTTCTGACAATGTTTTGCACTTTTCCAAACTGTTTCCAATGATGGCTGCTTAGATGATTTTGTGGTAAAAAGACTTTTTGTCAGGCCCTGTATCTAGAATATAAAATGCAAGGGGCTGGGAAAAAGAGTTTGAAGGCCTGTCAGACACCAAAAATATCTGAAAATACTCTGATATAGGTTTTCAACTCTGGGAATTTATCATGGCAACAATCCTCGCAAAGATCGCGTCGTAAACTGCGGAAACTCAGTGTTCACGCGCAAATTGCTCAACCAGCAATGTGTGCATGCTCATATTTAATTGGTCCACATCGCACTTTTCCGGGTGACGACCCTGCATTTTTCTTTCTTGCTGGAGACTTCTGCATTGGCACCTCTGCTGCGTCACAGCAACGGCCCCATTTAAATGAATGATGAGCCTAACTCCTTAAAATCAGAAGAATAATTTTGACTCAAGGATTGAACCCATATAGTTTTTAAGACTGATCATGATACATCTGAATTTTTGTGTCACTTCTTATAGGTGAATAATAGATGGAACATTCTGTTTTCTGCCATCTTTACTATATTATTAACATTTATAGATGTAAAGCTTTCAAACAACTTGACAGGTGGATTAACTTAGGGTGTGTGTTCGACAGGTTTATGTTGAATTGGCCCATGATTAAGATATAGTACTTTTCTTAAAGATATTTGGTTATTGCGAGCTGAAGTGTATTATTGTATTTGGTGAGTTAATGGATTAATGTCTTTATATCTTGATGGATTTCTTTTTGCGCTTTGGCACTTTCAGGCTCGGGTAGTTTCCGGGGGAGCCCAAGGCCGAGTGGTCAGGACCCCAACCTGTGGACAGTGGACGATGTCATGCAGTACATCCGAGATATCGACCCCGTGCTGGCACCACATGCTGACCTGTTCAGAAAGCATGTATGTATTCTCTTAAAAAGGAGATGCTTAAAATAAATAGTTTTTGCATTACAAAAAGCATTTATAGTATATATTGTACACTTTTTAGACCACAATAGACATTGTTTTTATAGTTTTGTACATTTGTACAACTTAACTTGGTGGACAACTTTGCTAAAAAAAAAAACAAGTTCTTACAATTTTCCCTCCCTCTCGGCGACAGGAGATCGACGGCAAAGCACTTCTGTTGCTGCGTAGCGACATGATGATGAAATACATGGGCTTAAAGCTCGGTCCCGCCCTCAAACTCACCTTCCACATCGACAAGCTCAAGCGGGCTTGAGGAGGTCGGTGGACCGACCAGCAGCAGCAACCTTCCAAAGGACTGAACTCCAACCCCATCTTCCTATTCCAGGATCAATATATTGCGCACTACATATTGGACTTGTACTGGCCATTCACATGTAGCAATTTCCATCAGACCACCATATCTGGTATTACATACCCTCGTCCTGACCTCATCCAATGAGGAATGTTTATTTTGTGTAGCACAATCCAGCCTAAGGCAGCATGGGATACGTAGGATCACCCACTTGTCCATCAGTTTTCCATTTCAGTATAACTTGAAGAGTCCTACGTGGCTATTTTACCTGTAAAAAGGCTTTTTTTGGCCTGCTTATATTCTGTACATTTCATATTTTGTACTTTATGGACTCGTATTTTTGCCTTTTTCAACGGTTTGTCTGGGATATGCTTAAGGAACCAAGAGAAGAAAAGACTACATTCATCCCAATACTTGGGATGCCTCTGATTAACGTCTCGGTTTGAGGCATGGTTTACTACAACATTAATAATTATGGGGAGGTAAGACATGTTTTATTTAGGGATGCACCGATACTGACTCAATTAGCTGGATCGGGTATCTGTGACAATATGATTAATCTATTATTGGATACCATTATTTTTAATAAATAACAATTATGTACTTTTTTTGTCTTCTGTATTTATTTGTTATTTTGTTTTTCAAAGTTTAGAAAGTAAGCCCGATGTTGCCTTACAAGAAAAGAATGATCCCGGTCACTTCTACACATTGAAGCATGCAGCTTCTGAATTAAATGCTGATATCGGATCGGTACTTGGTATCTGCAGATACCTAAAGCCCTGGCTATTGGTATCGGTATCGGGACTGGAAAAGTTAGATCGGTGCATCCCTAGTTTTATGAAAGAAAAAGAAAAACACTTTATTCTAAAATACTGCCATGAGAAAATCTGTTTCTTTTTTCTTATTCTGGATGTTGTTAACATTGCCGTGTCTCGTCTTTGTTATTTGTACTTTTTTAGTTTTTATACTATATTATCAGAGTTCCCACATGGAGAACCCTATCATGCTTAACATCGTTCAATAAATATATAATGAGTCAAGTTTTGATTTATATTTTCTGTGCCATTTGTTCTGCATTGTCAACCTTTTAAAGCCATAATTTCTGATTATATTCTGTTACCATACATTGTTTTGTTCACTTTTATTTAGAATAATAGTTGTGTCCCTTTAATTGACTGACCTTTTGATATAAACTGATATGCCACATACGGATATAGGTTCGACAAGTCTGACATTTTGAGACAAACGTAAATGTTGTCATTCATAATTTTATTTTGAACAATACATTGTGTAGCTACAGTCATTCACCAACAGGGGGCAGTACTGTCTTTTCTACCTTTTTGAAGCAATGTCCTCTTGCTGTTTCTCCTTGGGACTCACTCACACTCACTCCTATGGGTGGTCATATCTCCATCTGGTACTCAGCATGATAATCTCTGATATATCACGTAGAGATTTCTTCATATGGTTTACATTGTGTTGCTTCATTCTCAATATTTCTCCTGTATTTCTGTGCAGTTATTTCATGTATTTTCTGTTATTTAAAGACCCTCTAATTTATGATTGTACAAACCTATTGGTAATGCCGTTTCTGGTAAATGTTGCCGTTATTGTTTCCGTCAGTGCGTGAGTGGGCTACGAGGCTCGTGGGCAAAAAAAATGACTTGTCTCCTGAAGCAACTTGGCACAAGACAGTAAATCTCACCACATCCTCTGAGAGAAAACAGGAAGGCATATCACGTCAGGCTGAAAACAGTGACCAAACCCACTGATTCTAACTGACATGGATGAGTATGAATGCATTTCTCTGTGTGTGAGCATATGACACATACTCACAATCTGTGCTGTGTTTGTGTGTTATGCTCGGGCACATGTGACAAGCTCAGAGCTCGTGGCTAATGCCTGTGCTTGTTGATGTGTAATAGTAGCCAAATTGTTGTGCATGAAGCCAGTGCTATTTATAGAAATAACAGCTCCTTGTGCTGCATAATGTGCTTATGAAGGTTGTGAAGCGAGTTCTTACTTTAACGCCCAACACCAAGGTGTGCTTTTGATCAGGCGCCATTCTTCAGTTGCTAGTTGGGCAGCAAATATTTTGAGGTGAATATTCAATATGACTGGCTGGGTTTTTCTGAAAACATACAAGCAAGATAGATTATCTATATTGTTATGACATGTGGGGTTTATTCGGGGAATTCTCCTGATATTTACCAACAATGCTGTGCAGTGCTCCTGAGTCATGCATCCACACTCATCCGTCCCAACAGTCACACCATATAGAGCAGCGAGACACTTTCAGTATGTATGAAAGGAAGTTTTTAAGGTTTAGAAATCAGTCACAACTGTGAGAAAACGACTCTCTCAGGTCTTTTTGTGGTAGCATGAACATACCGTATCCTCTGCAGAACCAGCCTGGCATTTTGCACTCTGCGGGCACAGTTCGAAAGAGACCACACAAAAAAATAAAAGGTGCTCACCACTTTCTCTCCAGGTGATAGCAGAAGCCGTGGCTTGCCTTCGAGGTGCTGGTCCTGCTTGTCTAGTTAAATATTCAACTGGCTAATCTTAATAAATATATGTAAATAAGTATATGGAGATATTTCCTAATGTATTTATATATACAGATATTTCCTAATTTTTTTATATATGTATTTTGTAACAATGCGGTGTCACATTATTCCATATGGGACACATTTGTTTCTTATTGGTCAGAGGTAGAACAAAACATCTGAGGGATTTAGTACCAAAACATGAGGCATGGAAAAGGAAAATGTGATCACACCTCATAGGAACCAAAGCCTTCAGTTATGTTTGCTTTACATGACACGGGTTGCAATCTCTCGATACGTTTCTTTGCAAAAATCTGATTTCATTACTTTTTCTAGATGAGGCCTCCGGCTTGCTTGTCCCCGGTGACCTTTGATTTTGAGATATTATCTGCTTAGACCGTTGTCTTGACAGCCCTCACCCCAACGCGCTCACTTTGTCAGACTCATGCCCACAGAAGATGGCGTGGAACGGCTGATGTCGGGATTTTCCTACAAGGAAAATGTTGGTCACACGGCTGCGTGGGTATTATCCATCCGGGAGTTAAAAATAATAATGATAATAATAATAAATGCATGAATCTCACACAAACACTCACAGAAAAACAACAAATACACAGGAAAATATGACATGCATACGTTTGTGTTTACACATTGATATTACAGTTTGAGGAGATTTTAACAGCGGGATAACAAAGCCTCACAAGAACCGCTGTCTTGTATTAATTCCACCCCCACCCCTGTTACTCGGTCTCTTGTAAAGTGTGTGCTTGCCACTGTCACTAGATTAGCACGCAGGCTTAAAGCCTTGCTCACAAAGACACTGTGTACAGAACATAGCCTGTGCTAACACTGTTCCCCTCTTTTCTAACCTACCAACCTGTAACTCTCCCGGGCAAGCCCACATAATTTCCCTGCTCACATAAAACGAGCCTGAGTCCAATAAAAACGGCAGTACAGGAGGTGAACACAATAATATGAACTTCTGAAAAAGCTTTCCAAAAAAGGATCTTTGAGTGTCAGATGCTCCTCTTCATTGTATTGTACAGTAAAAAATATCTATCTATTTATATATATATAACATTTTAGACATCAGATGGGAATTGTTTGCTATAGATTTGGATCGTATTAGAGTGCATACTTTTTGCTGTTAAATCTTAGTGTCTCTGTGTAATCAGCTTGGCAGGTGATACATCAAATTGCAAAACAATAAAAAGGAGTTTGAGAGGTAATTTAAGCTTATTTCTATGGCAGAATCAGTTTAAATTACATAATAAAAACCCTTTCAATCTGGTATTCCCTGCGGTTAAAAAAAACTACCAAATAATAAACCAATATTTTGCACAACTGTAGCAAAAGCACTGCCCTGCTCAGTACGACTTGACTGTGTAAATCACACAACCCTTAAATATTTACCATCGCTGGACATTGTTGGGACACCTTGGTGTGTTTGAGCCGGCTCGACGGAAAGGTGTCAGCTGTGTGCAGGGACATAAATTATTTACACCCCTCCTTCTACTTCAAAGAGCTGGCAAACCATTCAACCCCAGATTTGGGGGGGGGGGGGGGGTTCTAGTCACTAGGCAACCTCTGTGTCACCTGCCCTGACATGCCAAAATCAGCAACTCACCTCTGGAGGCTGCATTCACAAGGTACACGGCTGCATTTAAAAGCCTCCTCAGCAGGATACGTATGGAAAACAAAACAATTACTGAGACACAGCTAAACTGTGGTTCTGGGAAAGAGAGTGTGATGTGATTATGTTGCTTTTTCCCCTCATGTGAGAAAGAGGAAAGGTTTTGTTGCTTCGAAGATGCTGAGCTTTACTAAAATGCCCGGGAGCAGAATCCAACAGTGCAACAACTGATGTTTCCCAGAGCCTGTTGCATTGAAAGAGCAGGAATATGTTAGTGTGTTTTTTTTTTTACTCTGGGAAGTGAAAGCAAGGGGAGGGAAGCATTCAGTAAGACTTCATGTCAGGTGAAGATGCAAGGTGACTGTTCAGCTGGAAAATCAGGAAGTTTGGCTTAAGCAACATGTCCATTCAACTGAATGAACCCTGCCCTGAGGGATCTGCTGTTTATTTACCCCCTGCCAGAACACACACAGTCACACACCATTACAGGCAGCCCCACACACACACACACACACACACACACACACACACACACACACACACAAAGATAAAACTTCAAACTCTCTTGTTAAAGCAGACAGGTTCAAACATGTGCCCTCTTCACACAAAGAGAGAAACATGCCCCTTGTTGTCAATAAATAACTCATCCTCATCTGGGAAACTCAAGTTGTCCTCTCACATTCACTTTTTTCTTTACACTTTTTCACACTCAGGTATTCTTGGTGTGACTCCTTTCTGAAATCTCTAGATTAGCACTTGAATAAAAAAGGTAATGTTCAGTTTTGTTATACTTTTTAGAAATTAAAAATTCCCAGTACATCTGTATTAAGTACTACTTTCTAGATCTACATTCACATCATGAGATCTACGGAAATACTGTCAGTGTAAGGATCACAATGACCAAATATGACACAAAAAATGCTTTATCTTCCCCCTGACTCCACACTGATACTGAAGTATCACAGTTAGCCTGTTTGATCAGGTTGTGTGCTGATGCTGTGATAGTGTGTGTGTGTGTGTGTCTGCGTGCATGTGAAGCCCTGGCCATGCGTGACAGCAGCAAATGACCACCTATCCATCATTGGCGCTCGGCCCTGAGATTACCACGAGCCCAGGCTTGGCACCAGATGGACCAAAGGCTGGAAAAATAATCGAGACGGTGCTCAATGGATAGACATATACAGCACATACAGAGGAGGATGTTAACTGGATTGCATTTAACATACCTTGCATGATGTGTAGTGAAAGGGTTTGAATGGAATCATAAAATGATAGTGGGGGAAACCCCATCTAGAAATCCCGAGGACCAAAAAAAAAAGTGTTTAAACAAAACACCACCTAATTTCTTAATGTGAACAGGAGAGATTATTACACTCGCTCATGTCTCATCTGTTTCACTTTGCCTGTCTGCCTCTATCAGAATGGGACTTCTGGCCTCTGACTTATAAAGAGAAAACAGCAAGCTGCCACAGGAAGACACAGCGTTGTGTTGAGCAGTTGCTGTGGGTGGGCCGAAAACGAGAGAGAATAAGAAGAAGAGAAGTAACTGTAAACGTCTCAGAGTGTCCCACCCTGCTTAGCATGCGTCTAGACCAGCCCCTGTGAGGCGGGCGGCAGTCAAAACAAGGGATTGGGAGAGCAAACAGGACTGTTTAGCGTGGTTAACCAGTCGTCTATAGAGTCACAATCAAGAAACAAAACCTCTGCATTTAATTGGGGCTAAACAAGGAGCTCACGGTGCAGCATACAATTATGAGATATATGAGGCGACAGAGTTCTGACCGTGTGCCAACACACCCCATGTGCCACACACACACACACACACACCAGAAGACCATCTCACCAGATTGGCACTGGGCAAAGGACCTACAACCGTTACCAAGCACTGTGCCAAAGCTGTTGGCCTACTTGTGAGCCATTCTCTTGATAGTGCAGAGCCAAGAAAACACACACACGGTGTTTCCAATGGAGCACATTTTGGACAAATGAGAGTATATGAGGTTGCTTTAAGAGCAGGGTTGACGAAAAAAAAAAAAAGAGCAATCATCAAACACTATTCCTGGTTGCGAACAACAATGTTCTCATTCCCCTCGTTACTCACTAAAGATGCCTTTGTTGACTATGTGAAGAGCTAGATGCGCCGATGACATTCCCAACATGACCTCAATCAAGCGTTTTCATAGCCCGCAGGCACATGACAATCCAAATTCTCTCTCTCTCTCTCACACACACACACACACACACACACACACACACACACACACACACACACACACACACACACACACACACACACACACACACACACACACACAGCAGAGAATCTCTTTACCCTCGTTTCATAATGAATGTAATTATATGAGGAAAATTGTTTTACCCCTCCAACTGGCTGTGGATTAGACTGTTCTGAATTTGCATAAGTCATTTGTTATTATTTAGAGCCAATGGTTTGTTTATCTGACCAGAGAGCTAGGGAAAAAGTATTACTGTCTTTGACTCCGAGCTTACAAGCTTTAAGTCAGTTAAACCTCCATCAAGTAAGCATTCTTTGGTCATTTAAACCTTCCCCAAACACACAACAATATTGTTCAAACACTGTTTTGTAAGCCCACCAACCTTTTGAATGAATATCTTGCCATTATGGCAAACATTTATACCACCTATAATGTCAGCGCATGGCATTTGTGCTTGGATAAGCACCGCGATAAAATGTTGAACAGTAAATCCCGTTTGGCTATCGCTACCAGATATCAGATGCACACTGACATATAACACAACTCCTCTTTAGCTAACCAGCCAGAAAACATGTCAGTATCTCTGCATGTCACTCATGTTAAAGAACCTTAACAGCAATGAAAATGGCAAATTAACGAAAAGATTGGACACTGAAAACCCAGGATAAATGAATGAGAGTATATCCCCCAAAAGCATAAATATTCTATCAGTTTGAACATTTCCATCCCAGACTGGAAAGAAGCTAAGGTTTCCCTTCACCCACAGGTTGACTTGAGCACTTAGCTTGCTCTCCACTGCCTCGGGGATGAACTGTGCAATGAATGGAAAAGCAGGCCACATTTCTATCCAGGCCATCTTTATTGATCCTCAAAACCCCCTTCACAAAGACCATCCCCCCCATCTTGACCACAAAAAAGGGGACATTATAAACAACCAATAAATAACAATCTGCGCGATTAAGGCGGTTCTACACCTCCAATAGAACACAACAGTGTGGACATGTTGGAGTTATACAGCTTCATACAGTAAAAGCAGTAGATTTTTTTGAGTAGATTACATCTAAAAAAAAAAGGCAACACTTAACCGAAAGTGAACCATTTTTTAAAAATGTGGATTAGGCCCCCATTCAAATGAGATAACATTGCTCTTCTATCGGGTCTGACTTATGATAGAAAATACAGGCTCTTCTTTAGATGACCTTGTCATCTGAGCTTATTTAAATACTAGGTCAAAAAGAATGGGACAAAACCACGAAGAGAACTTAATTTAAAATGTCTCCCCCATCCTACTCTCAGAAAAAAATATAATAATTAAAACCACGTGGTTCCCAAAATGGAGGTGGTTGTTCTTTTTCAGTTTTCTCAGATAGGAATAAATAAATACACCTTTTTACTGGTAAACTGTCATGGAATCCAGGCTTGGAGGCTACACAGTGTCATAGCATTGTTCAGAGTGGCTTTTAAGAATTTCTGCATTTCTTCATTACATTCATGTCCAGGAAATGGGAGAGGTGGAACTCGTCCTTGAATCCAGCCACCCTCAGGCCACGAGCACATGTGAGACTCAAGCACGGTGTGTTTTCCTGTGGATATCCAGAGTTCTCTTCTGTACATCCTATGCCATAACTTGGCTTAGTACAGGGATGTGCTCACAAAATAAAAAGTAAAGAGATGAGCACTCTTCATCCACCCTGGACAATTTTCTCTCTCTCTTGTCTCTATTTGTGCTCCTTTGCAAATCAGGTCCTCTCAGCAACTAACGGTACTGGGCTGCTGCTGTTTGCTGACAAAGTCTGAGATGAAGTCAAACTCATTCTGGCCCAGGAAGAGTTCAGGCAGCTCCTGGACCCGATCCAAGCCCAGCTCCATGACCAGTGAGGTCAGAACTTCCTCGTCGATCATATCCGCGTCCATGCCGTTCAGAGCGAGGGCTGGTCCGGCCATGTGCTGCATGTTAGCCAGCTGTGCCGGGTTCATGCGGTACTGGGTTGTAGGGCCCATGTGGTTTCCACCCATAGGTCCCAGTGGGTGCCCATGGTATTGGGTGTTGAGTTTTTGCAGCTGCATGCTGGCCATGAGCTGCTGGGACGTTAACCCTCCGTTCATGAACTGTTGTTGTTGTGTTTGCTGCTGCGGGTGCTGGGCTTGTTGCTGGTGCTGTTGTTGTTGTTGTTGCTGCTGCTGTTGCTGTTGTTGTTGTTGTTGTTGTTGTTGCTGCTGCTGCTGCTGTTGTTGTTGTTGCTGTTGTTGTTGTTGGTGCTGCGGATGCATGTGATGCTGCTGCTGAGGGTGATGCTGTTGCTGCTGGGGCTGGCCATTATACATCATGTTACCAGAGGTCATCTGGTGGTGACCCATCTGGGCCCCATTCAGTTGTCCATTCATGGGTCCGCCCACCATGCTCTGCCGCTGCCTCATGGCGGTCTCCATGTTAGCCTGGGCACCACCATAGTGCATCATCTGGCCATTGGGCAGTGCCCGCATGCCCTGCTGGTTGGCATGCTGCTGGTGACCTGCCTGCAGGCCGCCATTCATGCCCATCCTGTAACCGTGGAGACTGGCGCCCGCTGAGCTGTGATTCATGGGCATCATCAGATGGTCTGCCATGCCGCCTGTCTATGAACAGAGAGGAGACAGTTAGATCGCATGGGGCAGACGTGATGTTAAGGAAGCAGTAAAAACATTTAAAGGGAGGTGCAGCTGGATCAAGACTGACATGGCATGAGCATATGTAGCTGTCCATTTCAACCAGTAATCCCTGACCAAGACACCCAATAATTGTGCCAACGATACCATGTGCGAGATGTGCAGTACATAGCTGTGGGTCAAACCAATTTCATATCCAATTGACTCCCTCATACAGAGATCGCACAATTCACCTTCATTGAAAAGAAACAAAGATACATTTTTCCTCGTAACGTCACCGTTAAACCACCGAAACGCTTCCGGACAAAAAATATATATATATCTGCACGGTTGTTTTTACCAATTGGCGACCAGTGAAAGCCTTACTCGTGTGTTGGGTCTCCCTACAACCTCCCCTCTTTGTGCCAAGCAATGAACGCCCAGGTCGGAATTACAGGTTAACATGCAATGTTTGGCTTTTTTTTTTTTCTCAGCCGGAGATTTCATGCACGACGGGATCGACAAAACGGAGGAAAATGCGTGCATCGCATAATGCATTGCTCGAATCTCCTCTGTGTTGCATCTTAGCTGAGGCAGAAAAAATCTGTTACATTTTACGCACGTAAGGTTGCAACAAAGAACACTGACATCATGCAACATCTCCCCAACAGCTGAATCACCACATTTCAAATCGGGCATTCAAATTTAACAAAGGCTCCGGTTTTCTCCGATCACTTTGAGCCGATTTGTTTAAATGTTTGTGCACAATAACCGCGGAGACTAATATTATCCATTTAGTCAAATCTCGAGTTTGAAACATGGGAACGCAAACAATGGAGCAGCAGCCTCCACAAACCAAAAAAACCCGACGTCTCTCACAAATATATCCGATGAAAAACACTTACCCGGATCCGCTACGTTTTCACAAAGTTGCGCGACTTTGCTTCGGCTCCGTCTATTTAAACAGTTTTCCTCGGCAAACGCTCCTCCGAATTACAGTATCTATTCCACAGGGTTACGCTTCATGCTCAAGCGGGGACGGTGTGCACAAAGACTGCCGCATCAGATCTTGAAACGACTGCCTATTTTCTGGGTCAACTCAGGGATTATGTACATCTAAAAAGCTCAGAGGAAGGCAGTCGGGGAGAGGTGGAGCCTCGGTCCTGCCTCTTCTTTGTTCCTATTGGCCCTACTTAATATAATTGTGCATGGGCGTAGAAAAAAAAAGGGCTGTCGGAGAGCTGTGACACAGTAGCAATTTAAATACACCCCTCCCCACTGTTTCTTTTGAATGCTATAATGAACACACAACTTTTATTAATTTCAGATTTAGATAGATAGATAGATAGATAGATAGATAGATAGATAGATAGATAGATAGATAGATAGATAGATAGATAGATAGATACATTTTATTCTGTATGTATAATATTCCTATTGTGGATTTTTTTTTTTTTACAGTTCTACTGTTTATCTATATTGCTTGTTTTTATTTTATTTTACTATGTGTCTCTTGTGTGCACTTTGTCTGCTGCTGTAATCATGCAATTTTCCCTCTGCAGGATTAATAAAGGAATGTCTTATATCTAATCTTATCTTAGATAGATAGATACTCTGTTGTCTTTAATGTCTTTTTGATATTTCTCTTGTTTATTTGTGTACTAAGTATATGTATGACGAGTCAAATTGCATGTATCACATGGGCAATAAAGCTGATTCTGATGGATAAGATAGTGTTTATACATGTGTTTGTTTGTGCGTGCATGTAGGAGTCCGTATGCATGCTCAAATCTGCCAGTCTGCGTCCTACAGCATTAGTGTATAAATCTGTGTTCCCAACTTGTCCGCACCTACTCATCCATTTGGCCTATGTACATGCGCAGTAAGAGTGTTGCCCTGGTATGTGCATGTACACTTCATCTTCAAGATAACTGTTTGTCCATGTGACCCACCAGTCTGCTGTGTGCTCGCCTCAGTGAGGCAGCGCAGGGAGGGCAGAGGAATGTAGCCTGTGTGCTATTCTAGGCCACACTAACTGCAGCGGTAGTGTAACTACTGCTGTGTATGGATATGTGCTCGCCTGGCTTACATGTATGGACTGTGGATTCAGGCCTGTGAGTATGTTTCTGTGTGTGTACCTTCACTCTGCAGATGCACGCGTCTCTTGATTGCCTACTTCAGGACAATGACCTCTTGCCTGCAATTGCAAATGAATGGAACCACTTTGGGAGAGCGAGCCAATCTATTGTCCTGGGAATCCAACTATAAATGGGCAACCACTGGCAGGCATTTGTCATTGTTTGACATTGTCCAACCACTTTAAGCTAGTGTTAATAAGCCACTCCCAGGTGTGGGTACTATCTGAGAAACTCACCGAGCCAGTCAGTCCAAAGAAAAACACACAATCAACATAAGTTTCTGTTGTACTGTGACAAGCATTCTTTTAGTGGAGCATGTCATCTGCGCAAGGTTACTGCAGGATGTGACGATATGGCAAAGATGCATTTTAAAATGCTTCAAAATCTTCTTTATTTATATGCCAGGACCAAAAGCTCCTAATGATGTCATTTGCATCAGAGAGCGTAGGCAATGTGTCCAAACCTTCTGGAGCTCACTGATCACATCAATGTGTCTGTTTTAAACCCAAGATATTTGCATGAATTTGCAATCAGCCATGATTGTAGTAGAAGATATGCATTTTGTAATTATATATCCATTGAACAGACTTCCGTTGATACAATTAGATGAAGTAAACTGTGGCCTTTCGTAGGCTGTATTTCTGTATATGTTTCTTATCTCTAACTATGGTCTATGATTTGGAGCAGAGCCCCAGAACACCTTGCCTTCAGCCATTTATTGACTTCCATGTTTGTGTCTGTGGTTTTAATCCAGAGTTATAGAGCAAGAGAGAGAGAGAGAGAGAGAGAGAGAGAGAGAGAGAGAGAGAGAGAGAGAGAGAGAGAGAGAGAGAGAGAGAGTGAGAGTTCATGTGACTGTTTATAGGAGCAATAGGCTGCAAGTGTTGCTTTCATTCCCAGCATGGACACACCCCTGTGTCACACTGTAAAACATGCAATAAAAATGCTGCAGTTGCAGGATCGGTTGATTTCACACAGGTTTCACAATCTAAACAGGGTCTAAAGAATTAGGAGCACAGCTTCACTTATTTGTGTTCTCTGCAAGTCAGTATGAGCTTATCCAACCTTTGAGGAGCTCCCGCTATATGAAAGGCCTCAGCATTCCCCAATGACTCTACTTTACTGACATACATGGAGCTGATAACTTCTATGTCAGAACACTGTGTAGAACTCGGCCCATTCTGTCTGTGCATCATCTGCCTCGGCTCTCTGCATGTAGTTCCCACTGTCGACTGCACTACCTCCAGCAACTTGTCTAGCTGTTATGAAGTTGGCCATAGAGATTTCATAACATCTAGCCACCACTTTCAAGCTATCTATGTCGGAATTCAAGGGAGCCAACAGTCTGTAGAGATGTAAAGGCCAATGCTTATTGCCCCTCAACAGGGTCTTGGAGTGTGTGGAGAGCCCCCCTGGCGCAGAGGCGCTCACTGGAGTGGAGTGAAAGTCTGATACTCTGCACAGAGGAATTGCCAACAGGATGATGCATTGACTGACAGCGTTAACCCTGGTAGAGGGGAAGCGTATAGAAATGTAACCCCTAAAGAACATTGATAAGGAACAACAAAATGGTGGAAAAGTTCTTCCATTAGCACGCCAGTGTGCATGATATAATTGCAAAATTTGAATTTGCAAACTCATTCTGCAGTAATACCACTCTCTACGTTCTGTAGATGGATAAACGGATAGGCAGCTCTACGAGCGACTGTTATCGTCTGCCAGTGGACACTGGACTGCTCCCCTAAGTCATGTTTTATCTCTGCCACCATCAACTAAGACCAGCTGACTCAGTCCTACCTGACTAATCCTCTCAACACTAAAGTAATTACTGGGAATTGTAGCAATGTTCAAAGCCTTATGGCTGGGACAGACATGTGAGTTTAGAGGTGGAGCCATATGACTGAGTACTCAGGAAGTGCGGCCATGTTCTTAAGATAGTTTTGCTTCCATCAGTATCGACATTCCTGAGATACAAAGTGTCGGCTCATCCCAGATAAAACTCACTCTACAGGTTTTTAATATCTGCGAGTTTTGGTGTGTTTAGTGCTCCAGCAGGACATTAAATTCTAAATAATAAAGATTTAAGGAAGATTTCAACTATGTTATCTGCTGCTTCCAATTGTAAAAATCCCAAATCAGTTGTTGCACTCACGGGGGTCAATCGCGCTATCATAATTACCTTCACACTAAAAACATCAAATGTAACTGGTTAGCACATTTTTCCAAACATCCAGTTTGCTCTCTATATTCCTAAACTCAAGACATGAATGAACTATGAGTCATTTTCAACCTATTCTGCTATAATTGCTCCACAACATCAATATGCAACAACGGTCATCTTATTCAACAGGACAAAGTGTGTCCTAGTATGCTCATTTCCCCAGAGATGTGAAACCAAAAGTCAGTTTGCTTGCCTCAGTGTGGGGGAGGGTTGTTATTGTTCTGGTAAATGAGAGAGTCTCTATAAATACTCCCAAGGCTTCCTTCTCCGCCTCAACCACCAATCAACAGTCACTGTTCAGCCGAGCAGCTGAGAGAGAGCAATAAGCCTGAGTCAAGGCTAACGGGGGAGGGTCTGACTCAAACATGCTGTGGTAGGGAAGTGGGTGAGAGACTTTGGAAGGGAGGGAGGGGAGAAACCTGGTAACTGCCACTCATGGACCTGAGGCCACAAGTGGGGGTGAGACTTGAGTGAAAGTAGTGATTTGGTGTGATGGTGATGGGGGGGGGAATTGAAGGCTACCACATTAAAGCAGCTTTCCAACAACTTTTGTGATTATTCCATGTTAAGTTATTCCATTAAAACAACTTTGTTGTTACAGTTTGATTGGTTTGTTTTTACACATTTATTTCGTCCCACTTGAGCAGCCCATAGGAGGCCTGGGCCCTGATCCTCATACCTGGTTTACTGTGTTAGCCGGATAATGTTCAGGATAAGATGACGCACGCCAGGCTTTTCAGTTCCACAAAGCAAGTTTTGAAAAATCATCAACACATCAAAATCCCTTCACCTGCTCCAGCGCAGGCTTAAAGACATTCACTGGATAAGCTGGCTACTCCCAAAAATGACAGCTACCTTCCTCATTGATGAAGGAGCGATATTAGTTGGATTAGTTTTTTAAGGAGAGAGTTCTTCAAGATCGCCAAGACTGTTCTCACATCATGATGACTTCATACGAGCGCTTTTGATCCTGTCGACAAGGAATCATTTATTTACGAGACCTTCTTGAGCCGAACATTTAACACCACACGGCGCAGCCAAGTGTTGGCCGTCTCACATACCGTATCACATACCGTATCACATACTATATCACAAACTGTATCAAAAATTGTATCACAAACTGTATGCATACACTATCTCACAGAGTGTACCACAGCCTTGCGCTTTTTTGCGAGTGGTACATGTTTGTACAGTATCGGCGCTGCGGAGAACATTGGGAAAGCCGTTGCATGCCGTGCCGTCCGTAACGTTTATTTAGCGCTTAAGAAACTTATGGATGTGTTGAAAGCACTCATAATTATATGACAATGGTATTACTACACCATACATATCATTATTGTAGAAAATGATTAAAGTACACATATTCCAACTCCCAAAAAACTATTTTGCCTTTGCCGTGGTAACGGTGTTAAGTTGTGTTCACGCCAAAAGCAATGCAAAAGTGTTGCGAATATGCACAATCCTTCTGTTGTGAATGCAGCTTTAGACTTTACCATGACTATGTGCTCTTGACTTCCTCATACGTGTTCATGATCATCTGCTCCTTGTCAGCGTAGAAAAAAGTTGCTTGTCCCATTCAGCACTTGACTATTCTCCCTTTTGAAGAGGAACGGGCATGCGCAAGTATCCAGATGAATGACGTCTGGTTCAAATTAACGACACCGTTTGACCACGGATCAGCCTTTGAGAAACCGAGTTAGCCTGATATTAATCATTGCGGTAATTAAAGATGGATAATAGAACATTTGATCGACTTTGTTGAACCACGTACGAGGAACGGGCCCTGATCACTACAAGAGTTAACAAACTACAATTATAGAAAACCTAAGAATAAAGTTGGTAAGGATGGGCTCATAGTTTGTCTGTGGAGTAATTGAAATTGAAATAAATGTCATAATATTAATAATATATATTTTGTAATGAATCTGGTGTATTAAAATACGGCCAATGTATACACAATTACAAAATATTCAAACTGAGACTCAGCTTTGTTAACTGTGTTATATTGTTACACATTACAAAGCACACATCTTTACACACCAAACGAATCATTTTTTTGTTGAATTACATGTTTTTTTAATTTATGGATTTTTAAACTTTTCAGTAAAATACACACACATATTGTCACTGTAAGATTATGCTGAGAGCTGATACATAATTTGACATATCAAATTGTTGCCTGAACCCAATGAACGAGATCGCCGACAATTTCGGAGGGCAAAAGTGTTTTATGATTCTAAAAGCCTAACTTAGCTAGCTTAACTGTAGTTTACACAGACATGTGACAATATGGCCAACACACTTGCAACAGCGGCACATGCAGCTGGTAGCTCCCATGAACTTTGTTACATTTTGGTTTTAATTTGTTGTCTTTTTGTGTTTATTACTGGAGCATGCATGGCATATGGCAGAGATACATTCAAACATTTGACAAGAAGTAGTTATGATTAGATAAAGTGCAACGGACCTTGACGCAATCACCACCTGTTTCCCTGATTAAGAGTTTTTTAGTATTGGGATGCCGGTCATAATAACTCCATACCGTTTACATTCCTTCTGATACTAATTTTGTTTTGCTGCTTTTTTCCTCAGTACCAAATGGGCTCCAACTGCATTTCATTGTGTAACCTAATGTTGCATAATTAATACAATATCCTTGAACCGGTATAGTATGGCACGGCTCAACATGAATTTTTCAGGCTTCCATTGGCAAAAGTTGTGGATAGTAACTGGTAGCTGGTACTTTTTTGGTATCACCTCAGCCGTGGTTCAAGCAAGTTGAGCTGGTACTAAAATCCAGTGCAGACAACTGATCATCCCAAGAATCATCTTTTGCCCAACACGGGCCATCCTACACTGACATTTTTAAACACTCAAGCTATGATCCATATTTACATCAGTATTTTGTATTAATCAAGCCAGATTATTTAAAAAATGGAACCCCGCAAAAAACAGGCCATGGCGAAATAATGAAGTACAGATGTTCCTCTGTCTAGATACCGGGAGGGGAACACACATGTGTATGTGTCATGTTGAAGATTATGTCATGGCAACTCCATGCGGCGTCTCTAGGACGAATCCCTCCAACATTGAGGGGATAACATCTGCCGTGGAAAACAAAATAAAGAGAAGTACCTGGTACCAAAGGCATGTGAGTCAAACCGAGCCAAACCACGCAGTGGAAATTCAACATAAGGCAGGGTTTGAACTTCTTTTTCAAGCGCTCTATTGTCATTCATCACACGCCTACTAACACTGTGATTGCCTCAAAGGGGAGACTGTCGGGTTATGCGCTGTTATTATTTGTTTCATTCATCCCACATTCTTCAACCCCTCCCCTCTCTGTGACAGCGGGCTTTTCACCCCCCAAAAAACATGTGGCGATTCAGAATGTTACTTTTATTGAACATGGTCAGATGACACGTGGCTTGACTTTGTTAAATAATACTGTGGCATTCAGTGTTACCAGGAAAAGAGTTTCGTAATGACTGAAAGAATGCAACGTTCCTATTAGCTGAGCTAATCGAGACCACGGATGGGTGTCTGGGACACCAGATAACCACTGACACAAACCCCCCACTCCAGCTGAGCATTCCCACTTATCATGATGGCAAAGACATGATAAGTAGTATTGGTGGCTGCAGGTGTTCATACGCCCCAACGGTGACTTAATGCAAACTATACAAACATAACTGGCGTTGACTCCCTGGTTATATGTATCCAATCTTGGCTCATTATCAAGCAATGTACCACTAGCCCACCGCCTGCATTTCCAAGCAACTCTCCAGCATTTACCAGCCTGAGGGATCATTGTCGACACTAACACTAATCATGTTCCCTTCTCTGCACTTCCTGCCTTGCAGCCACTGATGATGTTTCCAGTTACCTCCGTGAGCGTGCACATACAGTGTAGGATAGTTGGGGGGAAACTCAGACTGAATGGACAACAAGAGCAAACACAACCTGACAAACAAGTAGCTATATGGAAGAAGGTAGTGGGAGAGAGTGGGAAAACACAGTGATGATGTGAAGAATGACCTATTAATCATTCATTATCTCCCAGCACTGTTAATGAGGTGACAACTCTTAAATAATTAGCAATGTGACTGAAGCATATTTCCATAGCAGTAGCCTGAGGATATGGAGGGCGTTGGGACGAATGGGGAAGGGAATATGGGCTGCACCAGGCATAAAAACGAACAGCCCCCACACCAGCTTAGCAAACAATAACTTTTCCTGATAGGGTGCTCTGGGAGACATGGACAGAGAGATAGAGATAGACAGAAGAGAGATAATTAAGCTATATGCAATATTGAGACAAGAATGAGCCATGGAGGAAATAAGACATTGAAATAGTTATTTCTATATGTAGTGGGCGTTTAAGTTGTTCACCCAGCAGCCTTCATTATCCGTCTGTCTCATTTTAAGAGGGGCAGGCCAGGGCCTTCAGGCTTTTTAAACACACAAGTCAACGGGAGCTGTGGCCGACTAGCACCCCAGCCTGCCATGGGCCTATTCATCTTGCACAAAACACACAAAAGAGCAGACCATGAGCCACATTCTTGACATCCAACCTCATCACCCCCACTACCCTCCCACCCCCGGCCCTGACTAGCGCTCCTCCCCCAGTGCCTCACTCCAAGCAGGGCAGACAGGAGCTGCTGTGCTACACTACCTAACTGGCTGGCTGGTTGGAGTTCTTTGGTGGAGGAAGGGATGCATGGAAGGATGGGGGGGTGGTGAAGAGAGGGGGCAGGGATGTTTTCTCTTCAGTCAGCTAATTGACTCACAGATGTCAGGAGAAGTTGGGTTTTTGGTGGGGCTAAAGCAGTGACACTTTTTCCCTCCACAAATAAACATCACACTCATGCACGCGTACACGCAGGAAAAGGTTGTGCACACGGCAGCACACGTGCATGCACATTTACCTGTGGCCTTACTGTCTGTTCTCTCTCTCTCTCTCTCTCTCTCTCTCTCTCTCTCTCTCTCTCTCTCTCTCTCTCTCTCTCTCTCTCTCTTCAGTAAACAGATATGTCTCCATGTCGGGCAGGGGGATTGTGGGTGGGCTTTTGTCACTTCTCCAAAATAAATCTGATGGTGTAAATATGACAGTGAGCTGTAAGGTATTTCTGACTGTAGCTCAGCTCCACAAAAAACACTAGGAATGAGCAGCCTTTTGTGAACAATAACAATCTGGTTTGGTCAAGGCATAATATCATTTTTCTGTTTACCATCTGGGGAGCCTCTCTGACTGTCAAGCAAAAACAGGTCTCATCCACTGATACATCGGTGCAATATCAGTTGAGGCAGTTCAACGCTGTACTACCTGTGATATGACCTATTTCCACGCCACGGTTTCATGTCATGCCATGTTTGCACGCTGCAGTTTCATCTCCTACATGTATGCACTGCAGAATTAAAATATTGTCTCTGTACACCCAAACCACTGACAGCTGTGTGTGTGTGTGTGTGTGTGTGTGTGTGTGTGTGTGTGTGTGTGTGTGTGTGTGTGTGTGTGTGTGTGTGTGTGTGTGTGTGTGTGTGCATCTGTCATCATGTGTATGTGTTTGTGTGTTCCAACTAGACTGCTAAACAGCTGAGCCTAAATTGAAAGTCAGTGCTGTCATTCCCTATATTTACCAAATGACTCACTCGTAGCAGAAATTGTTTTGGACACCGTTAGTATATAAGCCAGCACCATCGTTGACAGCACCAAATAATTAGGAGAAAAAGTGTAGGTTGATTAAGAAACTATTGCAGTATTACAGTGGTGGACCACTCATATGCTAAAAACAATTTAGAATAGGCTAGCCTGGCCCTTGGGGGTGATACAAGTACAGCTCTAAAAGGCCAAATGTTACATCTTTTAGAGTGTATTCAATAGCAGTTGAGAGATCTGCACATTTACAGAGATATTCATCCTCCAGAGGGACTTTCAGGAGAGCAATCATGTTGTACTACCAACAAAACACACCTCATGCATTATTGAGTTACCCCAAAAGCTCTGTGCCTGGGTGAAGTTCCCCCTGTGGCCTTTGTGCAGTGGTCTTCCCATCATGAGGTCTGGTGATGAGTCACATCCCGCTCCTACCCAGGCGCTGACAGCCAGACGTCCGCTCCAGGAAACACCTAGTTCTCCTTCCTGACCAGGGAGCCCTATCTGTGTTACACCACCATTGCCTCTCAATGTTGAGCAATGTCCTGGTGAGCACATGTCTTAGCGGGTTAACACATATGCTGTACATACACATGCAAAGGCATAAGCACAGACACACAAACATAAACACACTCACACACACAGGCCCATCCACTGCCGGCTAGAGCTGTCTATAGTCTGCCTGTTTCTTCCTGTTTTTCCACTCACCCACACTGTTGTCACTCTGGCCAGGAAGCTGTGGGAGAGATACGCATGACAAAGTCTCTCTTTATTAAATTGGCCGAGTGTCTGTAGTGCTTTTGGAGTCCCTGTATGTGTGTGTGTTTGTCTTTTTGAGAGGGAAAGAGGGAGAAAGAGAAAGACAGAGACACATAGGGGGAGGGAGGGAGAGAGAGAGAGAGAGACAGAGAGAAAGAGAGAGAGAGAGAGAGAGAGAGAGAGAGAGAGAGAGAGAGAGAGAGAGAGAGAGAGAGAAGGAGAGCAAGCATTAGAGAAATGGGGGTGGGGACCTAAGCCAAGAGCTAGAGGCTTATCCAAGATCCACTCTAGGCTCATCCATGGATATTGCTGTTTGAAACCATGAGTTTAAAAACAGAGGATACAGAATAAAAAACAAATGCAACTGTCATAGATTCATTACAATATCCATCCACTGCAAGACGACCAATATTGATTGAATAAATACCTGAAATGTAAATTCAAGGATTTTGCGTATATGAAACTCAGTGCAAAATAATATCCATAGTGCAGTTATAAATGAAATATTAGATTTAGATCTGCAGGCTATATATGTATACATACAACAGACACTTGCAGGGAGAAACAGAGAGTAGCGTAAAAAAGAAGAAAACAATGCTTGACATTTAATTTAAGTGTATGTCCTGGTTGAGGCAAACTTATTTGGTGCTCAGCTTATGCACAGAGTTCCATTTTGGAGGACTGGAATTTGCGGCGCTGCATATTGCAAGCCTCCTTGTCCAGGTTGACCTTTGAGAGAACAGAGATGAAAAAAGGAGGAAGCTATGACAGAAGCTACAAACATTAGCATTGCCGTCTAACTAACTTACCGATTGTCATTTCCAAAGAAGTAAAGAGCATGTCATCAGCTCACTATATTATGAAGTGGGGTTACAAGTTCTGCCTGGCAAGTGGTCAATATGCTCAACTGCCATTAATCATCGTTCATTTAGCCATTTACAGCACATCTAGTCACTCCGTCACCAAACTGCCGGCACTACCAGTTTATTTTACATAATATTTACGTCTGTTTGACCAAACAGTAAGATTTAACACATGAAATAAAACATACTTTTTCTTGGGTGTTGGCCAAACCAGACAAGAGTGAATATTTGGAGCTACTGTGACATCTTATGTTTCAACGAAGAGCAACTGCACTCCAACTGCATATGTACTTTTAACCTTTGTGTGAGTTATTTTCTCAATAGACTCTGGCTAAGGCAACACTGTCATTTGTGGAAACTATTTCATTCTTATTTCCCTTTCTGTAGGCAACCAACAGCTGTGTACAGTCTCCACATCCATGTGCAGCAGATAAAGACAGGGAGGACAGAGGACAAGATAAGACATTGTGCTTTGCGGTCAGGGAGTACGCCCTCCTCTCTCTCCTCCATTCTCCCTCCTCTCCCCTGTCCCTCTTATCTGCTGCCTCTGTCTTGACCTCCACCCTGCTGCATGGTGTTTAGTCAGTGGAGAAAACAACATTGGATTGGAACAAGTACAAGTAAACTCTGTTAAAAAACATTATCCAGGGCACCCTTCTCACAGAGAAATACAGTTAAGAATGCTTTCATTTTGCATGTGTTCAAATAGAGCTATCTAAAGATTGCATAACAGACAGCGTTTAGGTTTTATGCAATCCATTGGCTAGTAGAGTAAAGGCTGTTTGAGCTGCATACTGAGAATTTATTATTGACGAAGTTAACCTGAAACACACGGAAAGGCATTTCATGAAACATGAAAAAAGCCTTTAAACTAGGATGTACATGGTTAGCATCTCTGATCATTGCAGTGTTACTGCAGCCATTTCAGCTGGCATGCAGCGTGGAGAAAATAGCTGATTTATGACCAAAATAACATTTCACTGCACATGTTTGCTGGCTCATCTTTTATTACGTCGCTCTATACTCCCCAGCAAAGTACGCTTCACTGCACTTTAGCCTTTCCATTCTAAATAGCACGTTCAACACCGGTGAACTATCACTTGAGTAACTTGTTTAGCCACTGCTTTCAATTTGAAATTAATTCATCAAAACACTAATGAATGCTGGATGAATGAAAACATGTTACACTCTTCAATAACTATACACCAATAATGTGTTGAATGTGATTTGTTCCATTATATACATATATTCCCAGTACAACATCATCTGCTACCTATCAGTAATTGTGTCCTTTTTTATTATTGCGTTTTTCTATTTTACAAAATCTGTCAAAGGACAGTTAACCTGCTGTTGTCGTGAGATACAACTGAAATTAAATTGTGCACACAGGGACAACAAAAACACTCACTGACTGTCTTGTTATATCACAGATAACTCGCATTCTCTATCAGTTGTGGAGTGTGAACGTGTGAATCAACCTGCAGTGCTCACTAATGTGTTTATGTTTGCAGTGCTGTCTTTGACTACACTGTTTGTTCAAGGTTGGTCATTTGGTTTCTAGTATAATGCACCATGCAGGTTTCTGACTGATGTGCTACTGACTGAATTATTATCAACCTTTATTTAACTATTTGAAAGGCTATTGAAGAGACACCCTCAGATATAATGGCATTCCATATGACTGGATCAATACATCATCAATACAATGTGAAAACTGCAATACATATCAGCAGACGCCTTTATTTTTTAAATTCCCATGGCCTGTCCAAGCACATCTACTTCCTACAGAGCCTGGTAATGAAATTACTTTGTTGCTTTTCGTGAGTTGATATCAATTTAAATGATTGTGTTAACTAGGCGTTAGTCATATCCATAATAAGCCTCTGAGTTGAATTGAATCAAATTAAAATTGTATCGTGGCAACATTGTATTGTTGTCCAGAGCATAGACAGTATATGATAGATAGATAGATAGATAGATAGATAGATAGATAGATAGATAGATAGATAGATAGACACTTTATTAATCCCCAAGGGAAAACTTGTTATGAGAGTAGCGCATAACACCTTACAGAACAAAAGAAAATAAAGAAAATAAACATATAAAACAACAGTGATGAAAGATCTATACAAAATAAAAAATACAAAAACATATATATGTTTATATAAAATGTATATAAACCAACAGACTGCAAATAACTGGAATGAACTGTAAAGTATGTACATGGTTATCATCTCTGATCATTGCAGTGTTACTGCAGCCATTTCAGCTGGCATGCAGCGTGGAGAAAATAGCTGATTTATGACCAAAATAACATTTCACTGCACATGTTTGCTGGCTCATCTTTTATTACGTGGCTCTATACTCCCCAGCAAAGTACGCTTCACTGCACTTTAGCCTTTCCATTCTAAATAGCACGTTCAACACCGGTGAACTATCACTTGAGTAACTTGTTTAGCCACTGCTGGGCCTGCAGCCACCGCAACCCGACCCCGGATAAGCAGCTGAAAATGGATGGATGAAACTTGTGATTTAGATCACTAATAATTAATTTCATTTGTCACATAACTTTATCACAGACACTTTCTAGATGTTTAACAATGTCAAGTGTCACCACTTTGAGAATAACAATTTTGACAACAGCTTTACTGTTTTATATTAATCTTAAATCATCCACTCGCAGGGCTTCTGCTGTGCAGTTATTTTCCGATGTTGCAACAGCAAAGATTACGACAGGCTGTGAGTCAACATCTACCGAAAAAAGAGTTCCAAAGTAGATTCAAGGTTTTTGAATGAAAGGTAACTTTAGGGGTCAAATTCACTTTTCACTGATGTTGAAGCGTGGCCGTAATTTATTCTGTGGTTGCGTGTTAAAGTCATACTGGTCACTCAATCCTGAGCGACAAACAACGACAACTGTTTTTATATGAGTGGAAACAGGGTAATCCTGTTGAAGCGGCTTTTGTTTATTTGACTAGGGGAAAAAAAAATATTCAGCATCTTGTGGATCATTGGAGTTTAGTTTTTTATTTTCTTCTGATCACCAAAAACATATTACAATTCTTCCTATTCATAGCAGACACCTGTTGGTTGTTTCTCAATGGTAAACAATCACGGGATCATGTAAAGTGACATTAATACATCCAAGCTGTAACTCTTAAATGATGTGACAGTTTCAGGCAACCAAACTTACATAAATCTTTATTGCTATCGAAAAACTATTTTTTTGAACTACTGCAGTACGTTTAAAAGCATAATAATGGTGCACTTTACCAAGCCTATCATTTTAAAGCCCTACCTGAGAGATTAAATGGATGCCTGGCTTTTTGAGAATAAAACAGTGATTCATGTGGCTTGGCCAGGTCGTCCATCAGCATTATTAGCCATGTTAGTAATGCGAAACTAAGGAGAATGTATGCTAAATCTTTGTGCAAGGGACTTCTAGCTGGTCAACTGCCTCAATAGATCTAGAAGAATGAATTCCTGTTGTCTGTACGCCTATGTTTGAGATTGACTATTTATCATGACACCTGTTCGACCACTTCTGAGGGCAGAACTGTTTATATATCCGCTCTGGATGGCCACACTTGAAGGTCTGGCAAAAAGCCACCTCATGTGGCACACTTACTCCCTGAACTATGTGCTAGAGCTCTGTCTTTTGCATGTTCAAAAGGGGAGAGGCTATTTAAGGCTAAACTGGAAGCCAATGTTTGCTCAATCAAATTGGGCTGCAATCAATCACGCCATTGCAAAAGCGTTCCACTTAACAATTTACAGGTTTTACTTTTTGCTCCAGCTGGCTCAGCGAAAATATTATGCAGAACATGAAATGACTTCACACCTCCGGTTGCATTTCGGGAGGTGTGAAGTGTATTCAAAATATGGTGACACAGGGTCAGTTTTCCATTTCTGCCAAGGGGAAGAACACAAGTAGAATCCATTCTCAAGTCTGCTTTAGTAACTCCACTTCCATGTGAAAAAACTGTGATCACTCTGTTGTGATGTGCCATTCTGCCACGAGGAACTGAAACACCTACACAAACCAAACACCACTGTTGATGTGTTAGAGTAATTTCCAAAACACTTTTGAAAAGGTTTTGCAGTTTATAGCTGTGAAAAACCACTGCTATGATGCTCCTGCTCTCTTTTTAATGTTTCATAAGCATGCTGCCATGATGAAATGATTACACAAACACAAAAAGAATGGAAAAAATAACAATAGGTGTGTTGCTTCACGGTGGACAAAGACATCCTTGTTTGACTATGGCAGCAATTCAACCATAAGAGCAGAGCAGAGCTCTTTTCCACCCCTTACTAAAAAAGACAATGATGGCATTATCACTGATGAGGTGCCACAAGCTTCCTCCTGTGGGGATTTCCTGGCGATGTAGTGATCAGGACACACACTTCCTTACACAAACATAAATACCATGCCTATTTGATGGGCTTTGATGGACTTTTATCCTGCTTCAGCCAGGAGGACAAACACAACTCCATGACCATCAGTTAGTAAGGTGTGAACCTGGTTTTGATTGTGATGCATATGAGTCATAAACAACATGAGGCAACTCAGAATCAGTCACAGTCATCTCGATTTTCAGTCCTGTCCGTTATTCAGACATCAAGTTTTATGTGACTGATAGAGCAACTGATGAAGTGACTGTGTCTGTACTCAATTGAAGATAGCAGGGAGGTAGCATTTGACAGAAAACAAAATGAGGTCTTTAACTGCGAAACACTTTTCCTTTATGTAGTTATGACAACTCTACGGTGACAAGCAGGAGTACCTTCCACATTAAGCTCTTTCACTGTCAGACAATTTCATCTCCACCACTGGCAGTTGATTCCGTTGAGACGATTTTTAGGCAATGAGGCAGTAGAAGAGCTGCGGTTTAGAGCAGCCTCCTTGCTTCAACTCAATTCAGGAATGAATTCTTCACAGAAAAGCAGAGGAGTCTTTGTCAGCGTCTCCTCCTGACTCACTGCTTTGTTCCCTGTCATAATACAGAAATTTCAAAAATCCCTGCAGCATGTATGGGAAGCCGTGGAAATCAATAGGCTTAAAGTGCTAAATTGTTTGCAAGCCATTGATCGAGTAGAATGTACATCTCTGTTATTCAATCCGCCTAATGACAACCGATTATTGTTTCCCCTGCTTCACGTCCCACAGTTTCAGTCCCCTGGCCTTGATTTGATCCAAAGAAACAATTCAATATATTGACGTCTTACATGTTTTCCTTTGCAGAGCTTTGCAGGTGTGAGTGTGAATACATAACTGTGTAAATGTGCTTGAGTGAAAAGTGGCAAGACACCTATTGTTAGCCATTGCGGGCTGTCAAGAGTTCAACCGTCCACGGACCTATAACAGTCAGTTAAATAAGTGTGCCAGACCACTGAATACACTTCATTCTGCCTGGCATGTCATGCCCTTTAGCTACTGTTAATACATTTCTACATGATAAAACAACTGGTCCATGACGGCGAAAATGCATCTGGTCATTGAGCACTGATTTAAGATGTTCTTCTGCTCAAATTGGAGAAACTAATTGAAAGAAAGGCTGAGACAGTTATACATGAATGTATGTGTTATGCACTGCACAATATATATTAAAAGTTGGGGAGATACATACGAGTCCTGAGCCATTTAGACATTACAAGTTTGACATTCCACGGTGCTGAGAGTTTCTTCTGATGCTACTCTCTGACTATTTCCATATCAAGATAGAAAACACGTTGCCCTGCGAAGGATAACAACAACAAGAGCTATTTTCAACACAGGTAAATTAATACACAATCACAGAAGACATTCATTGTTGAATTTATCAGTTCTACAAGATCTATATAAAAACAAAAAAAACTGTTGTTCCATGTTGGATTACACATGTGTGCGGGATACAGGGCCTTGATTGACACTCTAGACAGGGGGGGGGTCTCTAAAAATGATTTGTCACTTTTGATCGTCACTAAAATCTACTGTATGTATGCCCAGCATGATTCATTATTCAAACAAACAAAACATTGATTTTGCAAACATGAATAGCCATGTTTCCCTTCGCACGAAGCCGGTTGCAAGAAGCAATCCTGTCTTCACGTGTTTGGACATACAGTAAATGGATCCCCTTTTGGACAAATTTGATCCAGCGCCTTTGGCAAGAACCTATAATAAAGCAGTTAGATATGAGGGGTGACCGGGGGAGAAGGGCCCCCCGATTGCCACAAGGTATTTCACATGCTGATCACAAACCTTCGGAACGGGTTACGATGGCACCGGAGCCAACGTTGGAAAAAGCTACAACGATGACAAAGCATGTGCCCAATCACAGCGCTAACTCGCGAGCTTTAGATGTGTTGTTTGACAGACAAAGAAGAGAGAACAAGCATGTGAGGACTTTATATTTCAAGTTGATCTTAGAAAAAGCACCTGACATAACCACAGCCTCATCTTTTAATCTCAGTTTTTATAATATGAACGAGTAGTCCTTGTAAGAAGAAATGGAGGTTTGAGCATCTGCATTTCCTTCCAAACTGTAATTCTGTGGAGGAAGATCACAAGCTCCTGAACAATTCCACTTTTGTTCTCTGTTCGTGAAGAGTTTACCCCCTCTGTCATATGGATAGAAACTATCCCCTCGATCACTTAAATAGTGTGATGCAACAATCTAACACTGGAGGAAACAATGGAGGCCAATGAGTAATCTGGGGTATCTTTGCAACTGACAACAAGTATTACAGAATAAGGTGCAATCCTCTATTAAAACAGAAAATGTCCCCTGCCCTGTATTTATAAAATAGAGATTGTCTTATCAATATTTGAGGGACAAGCTGAGAAATGTATGGGCTCGCTGACACAGTGACCATGAGGCTGAGTGGGGCCACCATCGTCTCTTGAGACTTCAGGGGCTTCAAGTGGGAATGCTTGTATATAATGTTAGTGCAGTGTGCTTATGTGTTTTGGGGGAGGGTCAGGAGGCTTGAGGCATTGATCAGCGCTTCTGTGCATATCGCAAGACTTTGCATTATATATGTCTGTGTGTGTGTGTGTGTGTGTGTGTGTGTGTGTGTGTGCGTGTGAGTGAGCACACATGGTATATTGTATTACAGGTCACATCATCCAATCTTCCTCCCTTCACTCTTCTATCCACAAGACCCCCACTCTGTTCCTCCACCAGGCTTATCTTGCCCAGCCGTTCATTCTTGAGAGAAACAGCGTTTGGCAGAAAGAGACATCTGCTCAGTGAGAGAATGCCCTAATTATTCATGACCATTTAACCATTCAGGATTTGGTCTGCGCGGCATATGTGGCGTTTCTCATAAGTGCGCGTCAGCCACACTTGTTAATGGCAGTTTTATTACTGTTGTTTTTCATTCTGTAGCTCCAAGTTATCACAGAGCACAGTTCTGCCAGTTGTTTGTTATTATAATTCTAGACACCATATATTGGTGTTTGTTGAAAAAAGAAAAAAAGCATTAAAAAAAAATGGGAATGGTGTGGTTTCGCTCCCCTTTTTTAATTTGGTGTTTTCCCTTGTAATTTGCTGCAGTTTTGACTTCCGTTTCCTGACCTGTGAGACTTACCACTGATACATCTATTGTTAGGCCCATATGTTTCTCAGATGTTCTCAGATGACTCCAGGAGGAGCGCTCGAGAAGGGATTTTAGACCCACACGAACACAAACAAATGCCCAAATAGCTTACGTTTTGTTTTGCATCTGACTTCTCATGCTCTCTTTCCCGCTCTCTCAATCTCTCTCTGCCTTTCTCCTCGCCCTCCCTTTCCCCTCATATGTTTGTCCTTATCATAACAAAACCTTGTCGCCACGGTAGCTGTGGCCACGTAAATCAGCCCGGCCAGCATCATCTGTTCCCAGCTGTTTACCTCCAGCCAAACAAAGGAGTCTGCCTTTTTGTTGTCGCTGGGGTGGAGTGCTGCGTCGGCTGAGGGCTGTTATTCAACAGCGAACGCCGCTATCAGCCCCCTCTCTGAAAAGGCCAATTCAACACAGGGAATCAATGGCTATGAGGATAGGAGGGAAGATGTCAATGTGGGGGTTGTTGGACACTTAGAAACTATAAACAATCCTTCTTTCCCAAAGGAGCCGAGGCAGACGGGGCACAAAGGAGCCACATCACAAGCAAACGTGAAAAGCAAATAAATAGTTGCGCATCGCCTCTGTTCTCAGCTCAGGTGTATGCTGGAGCTGTTCTCCGGGGGGCGGGGGGGGGTTCAGTTTGTGTCTCCAGAGGAGGCTTGGCAAGCGTCGGCAGGAGCTGCGAGGTCTCGTTTGCATCTGCAAATGAGACAGAACCCGGCTGGCCCATGTCACCTTGGCAACAGGCCATCAGCACCTCCCTCTCCGCTATATTAGCAGCCATGGTTCTCTGTCTGCTTGTCAGTCTGCACCCTGCCTCTCTCCATCCCTCCGCTGCAGGTTTCATCGCCACAACAGCAGGGGTAGCAGTATCCGTCTACCTGACCAGACCCATAGAATTAAGCATCTCCCTAAATCTTTCATTAAGGCCGTCAAGACAAAGACAAAAAAAAAACGCATCACAAAAGATAAATGCCCTACAGGCTTTTGTGGGTGTCCCGGTGAATCTGACTCAAAGCGAGGAATTGGCGGCAGTAACATGCTGTGGTCATGAAATTTACATGGTGAGCCTGTGCCAAGTGATGGGAGGATGGCAGCTCGGGTTCTTCTGGGTTTTGAGGATAACACGTGCTGTTGATCAATAAGTGGAAGCCAACAAGTTGCATAGAGATTCCATGCAAGACGGCAGGAGCTAACTCTGCTTTTCAATTATCTTCACTATTGATTTTCAGAAGGTTGCTGGTGTGCTTACGCTGCTCAGAGTGCGCTGCTGTTTTAGTGTCATGTGTCAGACGGATCAGTGACAAAATGTTGCACATTTTGTTTCTCTCTTCCTCTTTGGAGAACTATTTTTATAACACTCAGGAATGTCAAATGCTGTCTGCCACAACATGTTTGGTGGCCTCTGGGTTTAGTTGTCTGTCACCTTCATCGCAATCTCTATATTGTTTTTTTCTACATTTAACTATTAAATTAGACAAAATAAGAATGATACATTAAAATGTATTTTCTTTCTGTCTCATTCTTTCTTTCCTTCTAAGCATGTGCCTCCCTTCCCCCTCTTATAACCCGCCACAAGCGTCCTGTTTTCTCTTGATGCAACGGGGAAGAGAAGAGAAGAACAATATTTGGTTTCAGGTTGGCTTGAATTCCTTAAGACATGCATCACAAGTAGTCAACATTATAAAACTCCTGTCAAATCACATCTCATCAATTCCACTTCACTCTGACCCAAATATTTATATTATTATGCATCTCACTGATTAAACTGTTATATTTCAATTCATGTCAAGATTTGAATCAAACTCGGTGCGCTCACGGTATTGCACACCGAGTGACAGACAGCGGCAGTCATATTATTCAAGTGATGCAAATATGATTTCAGTGGATGAGATCCAAACAGTCCCGGCTTTAAGCAATTAAAGTCAGCTGATGCAACTCTGCTTGACTGTAATTCAACACATGCTTACATCATCACATCCAAAGTGACTATAAAAAACCTGTGATACATACAAACTGTGCATATGTACGTTGTATAAAAAATGAAAATCGTGATGAGAATATTAATTATACTTTATAAACAATTTGCATTCCAAAATGTAATAATCTTTGCAAAAACATGGCTCTTCTTGTAAGAAACATGAATACAGACTGCATATAGTTTCTCTTTAATGTCAATCAATCGATGTGATGTAACATGCATGACTCTGTAACTGCTGTTGGAGTAGAAGAAGTGGGTTGCCTAGAAACTCATCACTAATGCATTCCTCACAGCTTACGGGCTGAAGAACGTTTTATGTCACTAACAACAGTATGCCATTACTGAGCTTCTCAGTTTGCAGTTTCACCTTTTAACATATATGTGGTTGTCACACTATAATGATAATTTAGCCTGGGTGTAATACTTAGATGTTAATGTGACCTCTTTGGGTATTCGTGTAAAAACAATCCAACACCTCTTGACCTTTTGAGGCTGTGAATGCAGCATGCTTATGTTTGGCTTGGCGACCAGTGTAACGCTAGCCCTAGCGCTGCAGCCATAGAGTGTGTAACTTAATCATGTCCGGTGTGATTGGCAACACTGATGAATGACCACTTTGTTTGCACAGCACATTCACCCCAACCCCTCAGGTTGGATGCAACCAGGACTAAATCTAATTAAACAAGGCCACCGATGCTCCCTGCCCCCAATGCTATCTCATCAGTGAGGGAGTCATGGCCCCTGTGTATACTGTGGCATAGTATGCATCCTTTTGTCTTCTGTAACTCAGACATAAGGATCAGTGCTCCCACATGTGTGACCCATTTTTCAGACATCCTGTAGGCAATGAGCCACACCTCCAGCTGCCTCGTCAGATTCTTCATCACAGGTCACAGCTCTTTTTGTTGTTGTTGTTTTGTCTTGTTGATTGAAGCCATTGCACTGCTCATTGACTCTTTGTCATTGTGGTAACATCGTTTTTCGTCATGAAGATGAATTGGAATTGGATCAATGCAGAGTGAAGTAGTGACAGAGGTAAAGAGGGTTCACGTGTCCTTTTCCGTTCCAATACAATGTCCTTTTCTTATGGAGGCTATGCCCTTGTTGGAAGTGATCCATGGCCATCTTGTGTGGCTCTCATATCCTGGTTTGTGAGATATAATATAGATTATATAATCATTATTGTTACATTACTAAGAAGGTATGTCATTGTAAGAGAATAAGAAGCGCGGTCAACTCTGATGTAGTTACACATCGTCACTCTAGTTCTATGAAAATATATGTGATTATGAAAAATGAAATTATTCACGCCATATAAATAATGAAAATAACCTCTGATACCATGAATTACAAAAGCAATTACACAGAAGTCACAGCACATATCGAGATATACTGTGGAACCTTTGCTGTGACTTAAACTTACCTGAACCAAATATGTATAGTAACAAAACAAAAGTATTTTTATCTCTGTGTACAGCAACATTTTTCTATTTACTTAAACAATATAAAATGTCTATATAATGTATTGGAACACAGTCCACTCGTCATCTATTAGTCCTACATGCTCAATATATTCCAACAGCCTTATATTTTGTTTAATATACATAAATACTCTGGCTTAGAACCTGGATATCTTAGTTAGCCTGAGTAATTTGCACCTCAAATATTTTTTTGTAATAATCCAAAATCCCCCAAAAAATCTCCTCTATTTTTTGTCGAGGGAACTAGTGCGATGGTAACTTCTGCAACATTAGTCATTTGCTCCTGGGGTTTAGCCTAAAATAGTCACCTCCTCAATCAACAAAACACTATATTCAAGACAACCGTGCTCCTTACCAATGGAGGAGCATGAGAATTGCTTGTCAGCTCAAAATGTGTATATTTTGAATGTACTGAAGACACAGATGCACATGAGAAAAGCGACTGCTACCTTTGCACACTGCCGAGCTGAGAGCAGTTGGGTATACAATAGAGACAGTGGAGGCAGAAAAACAAGCTAGTAGCTTGCTGCTCTTGTTGAGTCACTTGACCTATGTGCATCAGTGATAGGTTTACTGTGAGAGCTTAGTCTATGTGGACAAGGTTAGCGGGTAGAGAAATAGCGTTGTAAAGCTGTTAAAGTCCAAATGAAATGGAAAAATGCCTGCATACCCTTTTAGATTACATCCCCGAACATATTGTGCACAAAACTTACACAAAATCAACACTTTATTTCACTTACTCTACATATACAGTAAAAATCAATATTGTTATAGCAAAATAGTTTTTTCTCGATGTAAAACTAAGTTTTACATCGATGTAAAACTAAGTTTTACATCGACAGCTTACGTAAGCTAGAACCAACTAATTCCAACCAATAATATCATCCCATCGATCAATCAATTTGCAACTTTTAGCAACAAGGGAGGTGTGTGAAGAGGCTCAGTCCTCTGTAGCTTTGTATCTCGTTAAGCCCCCCCACGTTTTAGCGGTCCAATAAAATGCAAAGGATTTTTATTGAAATCCCTCTTGTAACTTTACACTTTTAAAATTGAGTTTTCTTGGGGAATGCCTTCAGAAGCTAAATATGTTCTAACTTTCCTTTCACTGGTAATTTACTGCTACTTATTTAAATTTGGAAAAACAGGTCATCATAAATGACTGCAGCTCTGCATCAGAAACTAATTACTGTCAAATCTTTTAAAGCGGTGGTTTATCCCAGCATGCTTGCTTCACTGAGATCAATGGCTGGAGCAATGGTGACCATGCTGGGGCATGCTAAGTGCCTCATGATCACAAAATCAGATGAAGACATCCCATTCCGTATTGTTGTCTGGAAACTAAACAAAAGAGTCATCCCCATTTATTAACTAGGCTCATTGTGACTGACGAAGTACACCAGGCTTTTCTCAGACATTGTTATACAAATTATTATATAATCCACGTAATCGGAAACCAGGAAGTAAATGACTGGCCTTTTACCCAGGAGACCATTGTTTTTGCCTTGTGTGAAACCAGAAGTCATTGTTGATTTATGAATCATCTAACTTCATATTCTATTAACGCCATTTTAATATAGTTATTGCGACCCAAACCAGAAGCTTTTCCTAAACCTAACCTTGAAAAGACGAGTAATTGTCGTGTCCATCTCCGACAGACATACAAATAGGTTGACGCGAGGGTCAACAACAACACAGTCTGTCTTTGGCATAATAACTATGCTGGGAAAACTTAAAAAATAAAGTTAGTTTCATGCACAACTCATACCCCAAAATGTCCTTGGAAGACTGCAGTGAGTCTGGATGACAATAACAAAGTAATGCTTGCTGATAAGGAGCGGCAAAGAAGTGAAAGCCTGAAGGTCAGTCCTGGTTGTGCTGGGAGCTCCCAGAGCGCTGAGGATTCTGCTGACATCCGCCGTCTTTGTTCTGCGTAATTGGCTAAAAGACTGAGCAACTATATTTACACATCCCCCAAAGAACATTAATTACAAACGGAGAGAGAAAGAAGTATCATCATTTCACCGGTAGCTGCACATATGAATGCTTATTAGGGATGGTAGGTAATATACTTTCTCTGGTACCATTTAAAATCATACAGTATATAGGATTCAGACTGCTTAAATAATCTTAATATGCAAAAATGTTTACTTATGGGCTTGAGGCCGATTCTATATTCAATGGCACATAGCTGATATGTTCTTTACAAGACAAAACAACCCACTCTACACATGTAAGGTGACAGATACGGCTTTAGTCTTCTTCATCTACTTTCATTGCAGGCTTTTCCTAGATGGCCTCTTGACAATCTTTGAAAAGAAATGGTCTAAGATGTAGCATTCACCTGTGGATCATACAGAAAGATGAAATCACTGATACAAATAGCATTATAAAAGAGAGCGATCAAAATCCTGATCTATTAAGGCGATGACTAAATAGCTGCAAAACGTTCCCATCAGCCTCAGATGCACTTCTGTGTTTAAGTGCTCATTAGCAAACAAGGGCGTTCTAACACAAAAAACATGGCAAACAGTATACTAGCTAAACGGCAGCATGTTGGTGTTGTCATTGTGAGCATGTTAACATACTGAGTTCACATTTAGTTCAAGGTCCAGCTGTGCAGCCTCACAGGGACACGAGTGTAGTCCCTTAATCTTGTTTCAGCACTAACCCACTGACATAAAGTCCTCATGGTTTACATAGATTATTTCTATACAATCAAACTCAAATCTGCTGTCTTGTAAGGCTGTGTTGTTTGTTGGCAGGGATAAGCTGGAACCCAATCCGACAAAAATAAATGAACCCGGAAGGCAAGATGAATCAATAACATCTGCTTTAGATAAAAATATTGTTCATATATGCATGCGTGTTGGGGAAATCTCTCAAGGGTGATAAAACTAAAAACGTCTAAAACCGACATTTAGACTTTTTTATTGTTACATGTTAACAGACACACCCCTAATTATGTGCTTGTACATCATGAAGAGCTTAGCCCAAAGTGAGACCTCACCTTTTCCTGCCGTTCACAGTTATTGTGAACAGAATACATTTTGTTGTGGTGTCCTGTAGTCACTTTGAAACAGTCATATTATTGTTGTTTTTCAGGCATTCCACTACGAGGGGTGCCTGTCTGCTAGGGCCTGCCTTGTTAACCACTTCCTGTTATTGTCTATCACAGGAAGTGCATGGTCACTACATTGCAGAAGTTCAATGACAAACTTTCTATTTTCCTGTGTGTATGTTCACATTTCGCAACAAATTGGCGCAGATTACCCAACACATTCCAGATACCGGAAAAAAGAGTACCAGGAAGAGCACCGGGCTTTGAAACACATTTAACATAGAGGCTAAACCGTGGAATTACAACACCAGGGTTCACCACAGGATGACATTGGACTCAAAAATATTTGTTTACATTGACATATATTAATTTCCTGACTCTCACATAAGTCTTTTGTAAATGAGCAAATCGGCTATTTCCTTTTTTATGTAAATCAACTTTCCAGTAGCAACATTTAAATAGCCCCATTTAAATTATTAGTTCCTAAAATATTATAAAATGCTCTAGCTGAATTCAGAGAAGCAAAGCATATGAAATGTGACCGCTGTCATTGTAAACAACAAGTGCAACTATGTATTATGTGCAATCAGGGACAATTTGCCAAAAATACCTCACTCAGTAAGCATTATGCTAACCATTTGTGCATCAAAAGCAGCAGAGTGAGGAAATAGCATTCACAGCCCACAGCAGCTTTAATCATTATAACAGTTAATTTTACCATAATACATTTAGAGAAGATCCATTAGAGTATATTTTCAACAGGCACTTAATTAAGTATAGCGCTGTGTGAGAAATACAATGGGAGCACTTGACCAGAGAGCAAGGAAAGTAGCAAGGGAATCATGAAAAAAGGCAGCTGGGACGTGAACAATCTGGATCATCAAGCTATTTGTCTGATACTTCACACACTGGAATTGTGATGAAGTACGACACAGAACGGTTAGAAATATAGTAGTTTGGATGATGTGACAATATTGTTTGCAGCAGCAAGACACCTGTGACTTATAAACGTGACTGAAAAAGACTTTGTAAGAGTAAACCTTTTGCTGCTATTGGACTTGAAAATCAAATCTGTAAAAGTGATATATAACATACTGAGACCACATTCCTTTACTTAATAGCCCTCCTGCTACAGAGAATGACATACTTCAGCAGGTAAGGAACATTCAGCACTCTTTTCAGGCTTTAGAAATGATTTCTGAAGCAGGTTTAGTGTCGTTTTGCATAATAATTATCCATTTGCTTCCGTTCGTTGCATGTACAATTTGTATTTTTGGAGCAATGGGACTTTGTAACAATTGGAGTTTGTTTTTGGAATAACGCACTGTTGGACAAATGGGCTTTCGGTCCAATGGGACATTTTGGACTATTGGGGTTTCGGAATAATGGGCTGTCGGAACAATAGTATGGCACCAAGCCCTGCCTAAAAGACGTGAATACAAAAGCCAGCTTGTTCAGGTCATATTCCTCAAGAGCCAAAGCCGAACATTCTACATGCAATTAATTTATAGACGTTTTAGAGAATGTATGGTCATAAAAAAATTGCATAAAAATCAGAGAAATGTATTGTTAAGAACATGTATGAGCCCTGGAAGAGGAGCAATTGGGAAACATGTAATTACAGTAGCACAAGTGATAAATCCTTTTCACAGGCATTGTTGCATCTTGTGTGATGTTTGTCATATTACATCATGCTGTGCTTTGATTTCATAACGTGTGACCAGTGCAGTTTATTATTTGGACTAACCAAGAGCAGTGATGCAATTGAGTGCAACCACTCAAACGTTAGAGCATGTTTTTGTACCCCTTTCCTATTTGTCTTGAATCCCTATTGTCGTTTTTTTGTTGTTGTTTTTAAAGATTCAAGCTCATGCCTGAAACCTATTGACACAGGTGCCAATCATAGTGGTCATTTTTATTTTTATTTTGTATTTATCTGGATATGGAGCCTATTATTCTATAAACCAGGATACTGGTTGAAGGAGACAGAAGAAACTGACAGAGGGTACAAGTGCAAGCATAAGGGAAGAAGAAAAACAGTTCTTGCTGGGGAGGATGGGGAGTTGGCTGATGTAATTGAGATAGAATGAGATGGTATCAGCACTGGGGTCGCCATGAATAAACAGAGGGAGGGCACTGAGGACAATTGAGTGTGTGAAGGAGAAAGAGGCCAAACCTGTGCATGTGTATGCGTGTGTGTGTGTGTGTGCGTGTGTGCGTGTGTGTGTGTGTGTGTGTGTGTGTGTGTGTGTGTGTGTGTGTGTGTGCGTGTGGAAGTGGAAGCATTCGCCTATATGCCTTTGAGCATATGTGTAGCTTGCACGTATGCTCATGTCCGTGTGTGTGTGTGTGTGTGTGTGCGTGTTTGTGAGGATCATCGTGTCGGTGGGGGAAGGGGAAGCGTTCGCTTTAAGCTCTGGAACTGACTGACTAGAGCTTTCCCCTGTGGAGCGCTGGCTGTGTTTGTGCAGCATGGAATAAAGACCTCGCTCTCGTGAAATACCCGGGGGATCGTCACCTACACAAAAACCCATCACACGCAACGTTGTCCTCTCTTTGTCTCGCCCACACGTCTGTCTCCCGAATGTATTTACTCAAACTCCATGCACTCATGCAGACACTTCTCACAGAACCCTCATCCACGTCAAAAATCAACAGCTAGCACCCATTACAAACTGACAGCCAGAGGGGGTGATCATGAGAGAAAAACTTTGTGAATTTGGAGAGCAGATGCCGATCAAGTATTTGCAAATAAATAATGCATTTTTCACAACACGATTGAAGGATCAGATGGGTTAAGTTTACGCAGCTACATTTCAAGGAATCCGTCAAAAGCATCAGTGCAACATGTGAGTTGGGCTCAAAGATCCTTCTGCTTAGCAAACGTGGCCTATGTGATATGAGTGAAAGACATTTAACATATGGCCTTTCAGTGAACCTGGTGTTTCTGGGTTGTTATGGGTGGGCCAAACTGCCTGGATCTGGCATTGCAGATTTAGTTTCTGTTCCCCTCCCCCATGTGATAAAAAAAGGCTGAAGTGTTTTGGGACAAGTAGAGTTGCAATGCTTAAAGCATTGGAGATGCAAGTGATTGTGCACACAATATCTCTAAAAATGCTTGAGTATTGCCTGTATAATTAAAATAGACAAGATGTGGATAAATGCACAGCAGGTCACTTGGCATATTTCCCAATACATGTAGTTTATTCTGTCAGCCTCACACACCCACAGTAGTGTGAAATAAATGGTGTTTTGTCCAGTTTTTGCATTACTTTTTCAATATCTACTATGTATGTAAGTATTGAAAGAGTGTTTTCTCTGGAGATTTGGAATATAAGCATTTTGCTGAGATGTAGACGAGGGAATTGAAACCATTCTCATATCCGTCTACTAAGTATGAAGCGAGCGAAATGAGACAATTAGTTTAGCTGAGCAAAAAGATTGGAAACAGCTATCTTGGCTTTTTCCCAAAGAACCCTCCTACCAGCACCTCTAAAGCAGAAGTGAAAAATGGCATGTTGTGGTTTTATGGGGAGTTAAGTGCAGTGACTTTCTTGGCCAGGTGTAGTGACTTCCAAAGGCTGGCATGCCAATGATGACTGCAACGTTCATGTGAATTTGAGTTTGCTACTCTTTTGTATTGTATTGTATTGTATTCGGACTGTTGGGATGTTCTGTTGGGCATCTGGTTGACCATTACCTGCAGTGTATCAGTGTGTCCTAGACATGTCTGAGCATGTTGAAAAGTCTGCAAAAGACAGCTGTATGACTCAATGTTTAGTTTAGGTATTAGCCCATTGATTGCAATGTGAGATGTTCTTGTTCCACCAATCTGGTCAACCTCTAAGCAGATTCACCAACCAGCCTTCAATGCTGAGGGTATGACCTGTTATATTTTGATAATGAAACTCTTTTTTTCTCAATTGGAATATGCTGTAATCCCTCTAATTTTAGTTACAGTCCAGAAGAAAGCCACTCTGAGAAATGTTGAAATATGTTCTGGGCAATATTGCCAAAATCTTATATGCCGATAAAGATAGTTTCATATCTTAATAGCATTAGGACATGTTTTCTGATAATTCAACATAAAAAGTTATGCATATTTTCTTATTTAGTTAGGCACTGTAGTGCAAAAATAATCAGTTTTTCTGAGAAATTTGAGTTAAGTGCTTGTAATTATCAGGTTTATCAATGATTTCATCATGATTTGACATTTAATTAAAGACAATAAATAATCATATTGCATTGTCGGCCAGCTCTAATTCATACTACAATTAAGGATACGCTTCGGTAGGTCGGTCCACGCGTGAACATTTCTCGAGCCACACTCCATTCCAGTGGCTGTGGCATTATATATAAGTGTCGGCAAACAAATCTTTTTGCATATTCTCTTTTTAAAACAAGAACCAGCCAGAGATGCATATTGTAGCATATTGTAGCATGTGCAGTCAGTGGGGAGGGGTCACACATTGGCTGTAACCAATGGTGTACCAGTTGGCTGTATATATATATATATATATATATATATATAAATATATATATATATATAAATATATTTATATATATATATAAATATATAGATATATATAGATATAGATATATACATGCTTGAGCATGTGTGCATACAGACGTACACAAACACACAAGCTCTTCCAAAGCAGACAGAGACATGTTTGCTGTGCATGTACGCATGTCCTGGCTAGTCTCCCTGGAAGCAGCCTTCGGAGAGCCTGGGGACTGAAAGAGGCCTTTTGAGTCCTGGCTGGTCCATTGTTAAGGACAGCTGGGCCTCTTGTTTCTTGCTTTCTCTCTGGGGGCAATGGGCACCCAATATGAGGAGATTGGGTTTCCACCACACACTCCCTCCCAGCCCCCCACGCATCTGCAGCAGCATTGACTGTGACTCTCTAGCCTTCCGTCTGAGGCCACTTCTGGACTCTACTGACTAGAAACCCCCTGCTGTTTGGGGATGAGAGGAATGTAAAACTGATAACTTCATTTTAAGTGCAGTTTGAAAATATATTTTAAAAATATGATGTACAAATATCTATATTGCATTGGATTTGTAAGAAGTAACAATGTATAATTTACTTGCAGACTTAGCTTTAAACATGGGATAAATGAGGCAAATTCAAATTAGTTTTAGAAAAATTGCATATGCAACATTATCATCCCTTTGTATATTACATAATATATTTATGCTGTTCACTGTTAAATATTTCTCGTAAAGTTACTCTGCTCTTTTGTCATATAATTCTTAGATGGCTTCTCAAACAACACACACCGCTATGAGCTCATTTATGTCGCCACATCTCGTCCTTCTGTATCTGCACCCCCCTGATTCCTCCACCCGTCTCCTTTTTCCCACACTCTCCTCCTTCCTTCCCTGCCTGAGGGAGCACTGTGATTGGGTGAATAGAGCGGCTCTCTGCGGATTGTGCTCCGTCTGTCACTATCCTTGTGGCAGGAAAGTGGAATGGAATAAAGCTCCCAAACTGGGCTATTAAAGGCTATTTTCATCCATGCATGTCTGTTTCTGTGGGCTCATGCTCCAAATATAGATCTGGCACCAGTGCCGCTAATGAAACACGTCCCCTTTTCCCTGCTTTAAATCTACTTATGTAATCAACAGGAGCCGGCCATACCTTACCATCTGCCCTGATCCTTCAGTTATCCCTTCCTGTCATTGCTGTCTTACAAATGCCGGCCTGTGTTTTTCTCCTGCACCTCTTGGAGGTCAGGCTCATGAGCTAGAAAGTGGAAGTACGGGAGTAGATGCAACATGTTTCCATTTAAATGTGGAGCACCGATCCAAGAAAAAAATGCTGGGTGTGACTTACAAGTTCCAGCCAGTATCCTGTCATTCCAGTACACAATGCAGGGAGGGAGGTGACAAATCCCCAAGCCACTTTGTGTCAGATGCAGACACAAATAGAGTTGTGCTACATGTGACAGATGCTGCACAGGCAAGGCTGCGCACAAAATCAATGGCGGTTCAGCTCACCTGTCATGTTGTGCACAAAATAAAAAAAGTGAAATAAATAAATATGTAAAGCAGTTGAAACAAAAGTCTGCATGCAAGGAATTCATCAGTAAGCAGTAATGTCACCAACACCCCAAAGACACAACCATGGAAGGATGTTTTACTGTGACCTGCTTTTGTCATAAAAAGCACTTTGTTTTTTTTGAGGGGAAAAAATAATAAGTCAGCAAGCACTCGCACCAACTGAGCAGAGTTTGTGTTGCGAACATTTGTAAATCAGGCTGTAAATACTAAGAGCAACATTATGTATGACAGGTATGTTCCAAAAAATGCTGGTATGTTTCATTTTGGGGCTGAATCATAACCCTAGTGTTTCAACAGCATGTCCTAAGGTGATTCACGAGAATAAATTACCATTCTCGGTTTCTTCTGATATCCGCAAGTGCGCGTGGCAGCCCTCCCCTCTCTCCTGTGTGTGTTTGCTGAATAGAGGTACTATGGGTCAGTGGAGCAGCTGGTGACTGGGAGGAAGAACTTAACCAGCCCTCCTTTGTGGATCAGCTGTCTCTGGCCGAGCTTTGTCATTCCAAATTGGGTCTCTTACATCCCAAGCCTAGGGAGGTTTTGACATGTAAATGGCTGACTGAGAGCTCCAAAGCCCTACGATTACTCACCAAAATGCTACAGGGGCCAAAAACAGTTCCCTGAGATGCACCTCTGGGGGGAGGACACACACACACAGCCTCACCGCAGACTGAAGTGTGCCTCACAGTCTGGAATTATGTTAATGATTAAGCTTCTGTCTGGACACCAAACACTCTCCACCCTAATAGAATTATTTACGAATGATGTGGGGAGTCACTATGTGGGCAGACACATGTAAACAAAGCCTTTCAGCTCATTGTTTGTGATATTGGGTTAAACAATGTACAAACCTGACCTGATTATAATGTTGTATGTATCTGGTAATTTATTTAACAGGGCGATACTGATGAATCATGCTACACAGGAAAAAGAAATGCAACAGATGTCAATCTGCAGTCCCTCTTCCCCATTTAGTGATTAATTTAGTTCAGCAATTGATTTCAATTTGAGTATAACAACAGAACAGACTGAACATACACGTGTGTACAATATATGCACCTGTCAATGTGTGTATAATCTGTATGCACTGATATACAGATGGAAAGTGTACACATATCGTGGAATGCTAATTCAATTGGGGAAGATATTTTTAATTGCAAGAATATGCATATATATATATATATATATATATATATATATATATATATATATATATATATATATAGCTACTACTCTGCTACAGCACTGTTTTGTCAGACGTTTGCGCTATGTATTACTGTAGTTACGGCTCGCAGATACATGAAGAGAGATATTCAGGAATGTCTTCAACTGGGACGGTTTTAATTGATCTTTCATGTCACGTAGTATTGTGCATGTCTCTTGCTGTTCGTAGACAAAAACATTCACACTTTATGCAAATATAAAGATGCTGACAGCAGAAACAGCTGATATATCATGTGTTACATGTTCGCCACATCAGAATTTATTTGGCAAACGTGTTTTCCATATTCCATTTAGCGCCTCAACTCTTTTTCAACTAATGCAAAAATTTAAGCGAGCGTAAACACGTTTTTGTCGCAATTAAGGAAGTCAAATTTTGCTGTTTCCATAAAGCTTTTCTATGGTGATACTTCAAATTGTGGTTACAAATATGTAAATGAAAACAAGAAGTAAAGGTTTTTCATTTTTGCAATTTTAGTGCGAAATAGTTTTCCCAATTTTAATGATATTTTCAATAATAACGTTACAGGCTTCAGCTTTTACTTTAAAGCATGAAAACAATTAACAAACAGGTAAGCTGAACACACAAAACAAGTGAACTGCAACAAGCCTATAACCTTTGATCATTTCAGTAGCTCTATAAAGTGAGGCTTATGGCCAGACAGCAACGCCCCAGTGAGCTGGTGTTCGGCGCGTCTGTGTGCCACATGTGTGCATGGCAGTAAAACAGCCAACACTTCCAACTCGCTCACTCACAGGAGAGAAGCTGCCCATATGTTGCCGAATGGTTACAATGCTGCTTTAACCAAGAGAGCAAACAAACTAGAATAACGCTGCACATTTGAACAGGTGCCAGAGCTGCAAACATCATTGCGCTTACACAAACAAAATACTCCGTGGCCTCAATAATGCACCACATCACACATCTGGAGCGTGAGTCTCGTGTTTGTAAGAAAGGAGAAAACCAACAGTAGAGAGCCTCTAAGTCGCAACCAGGAGCGGTGGGCACACAGGAAGTGAAATTTGCTCAATATACTGTAGCCTGCGGCAGTGTGAGGGATAATTGCTGACACTCCTAGCTTTGTAGATAGCCATTGCATGCTGCAGTGGTCAGGGAAACCCTCTGTTACAGACAGCTGTCTGAAGCACGGCACACAGAAAGGACGTGACATGAAGCATGTAAACATGGATTTACTCATGTCCTCCATACTGCCCGCACAGCTTATTATAGAAGGATTCTGGCAACATAATATACCAGGAATTGCTGCCTGCTGTGGCAGAGTGCTTCTTTCCAGGCTGCCCTACTTTCTGCCTGTAGTTGTTGACTTGGTTTATTTGTTCTGAACGGCCACTAATCGCTGTTTTTTTTCTCTCTCCCTCTCTGCTTTTGCTGTTTATGAGGAAATGGAGTGGCTCTACAATTGGTGGTGGTGGGTTGGGGGAGTGTGGGAGGAGGAGTGGGGGGGGCAGAGAACACATTTTCCATCACCGGTATCAGGGTTGTGATGCCTGGTCTCTGTCCACCAGGAAACATTCATCACACCCACAGAGAAGACTGTGATAATGAGTTTTAATCGACAGCAGAACAAACAGTTTAAGTTGCCTAATGTGTTTTCGTGATGTCAAGCACTTAATAATGTGTTTGCATTTAATGCCAATGACACAGTAACGGGTCTGATACGTCTTTGCAGTATGGTGACGCAGTATAAGAGAGAGAGAGAGAGAGTAAGAGAGAGAGAGAGAGAGAGGGGGGGGGGGACATGTGGGTGTGGAGGTTTGGGGGGTAAGGAGATGAACAGAGCAGCAGATAATGACCTCAGCTTCCATCTGCTGGGCACCGCAGGGCGGGGACACCTTCAACCTGCCACCGCTCGCTCGCCACGGCAATCTGCCGCTCCCCATCGTCCCGGTGACATCTGCTTTTGGGTGACTGAAAGATGAATGCAGCACCAGCCTCAGAACAGACATCACGCAGGCCACTAGACACACACACTAACACTGCGGCACAGATGGCCAGAGACACACGACTGTGGAGATTACAATCCAGGCATTCTCCTCTGCCTCTAACCTCTCAGTAAAGTGGATGTAACATAATGACAGATTTGTCGTGGTGTTAGCTGTGCCTATGTTTTGGGTCTCTTCCTAAAGAGCTGTCATTTGCGGCCAGTGGGCTGGCATCCCGCAAACCTTGCCATGGTGCAGTTTATTTAATGCCCTCCTGTTACACTGCTCACACACATGACACAAGCTTTTGACTTTCAAAGGATTCAGGATCCCATTTATGTCTGTCTGAGTTCATAACACTAATTAGTTTTTATTGCGTGGGGAATAAATGTTGCTGTTTACTAGTACTCTGAATCTGTGGCGATATCGTTTTGCTTGACTAGAGTCCCCAGCCACAGCTGTCACAGTTATTTAGTGCCTCTGCGGTAACCTTGGAAACACCCACCCTGCATAGAAGAGTTTTCACAAAATTAAGATCCTGAGAAATAGGTGAAGTGCTGGGAATGTGGTGATTACACACAAAGCAACACGAAGAAAAAGTCACAAAACCACCTTGTGTGTCCTGTTCAATTTGAGGAGAAGGACAGCTGGAGGGAGGACAGCGAGGGAGAGAGAGGGAGAAAGAGAGAGAGGGAGAGAGAGAGGGGGGGAGAGAGAGAGAGAGAGAGAGAGAGAGAGAGAGAGAGAGAGAGAGAGAGAGAGAGAGAGGAAATTAAGGGGTGGGGCGGCAGTGACAGAGGAACAGTGAAGCAGAGGAAGCAAAGGAAGCAAAGGAAAAAGAGGGGAATTCAGGTCAGTGTTGTGTGATTATGCATGCACCGGACATTTTGATCCACCTCTGGCTTGGAGAGGGAAAGAAACGCTGGGTGAGAAAAGGCAAGTGGGTGTTAGGTGGATAAACAGACAGGTGGAGAGCCAGAGAGAGGAACAGCAGATTGAAAACATGATCAATTGTAATTGACTTTCATAATTTCCAAGGGAGCAGTGCTGAAACTTTGTCGCAATCATCTCGGGAGACAGCATCTTAGTTTTAAAGGGAATGCTGGCAGATTATGCCAGACCTGACATATTACACCATGCATAGTTGGATGAGTGTTATCCAAAGCAACAAGACAGCTTTTAGAAATGAAGAAATTAAAGTTGGCATTTGCAGTAGCTGCAAAGTTAAATCCAACAGTCTATGTAGAAGAACGCTAATTGTTAGCTAAAACAGGCCAAACTTTTAGGGTTGGGTTGATTTCAGTTTTCTAAAATACCAGGCCAGCTTAGTTTATAAATTGTAAAATCCAGGAATGACTCCATGTTTCCTGTAGGTTGGTTAAGCAGAACTGTTTAGAGTCCAGAATAGCTCTTTTATGGGGGTTAGAGCAACAGAAAATCTCCCGGGCCAGTGTCAGAGTCAAAGTCCAAAAATGTGTCAATGTTTAAAGGGTCAAAAACTATTTGAGTCAACTTTGGTAAACTGATTTTTGTGATGTGTCTGATCCAGCGTGAAGTGTCAGCATTGACCACACAAACATTTGAGTAACAATTATGGTAAGCTATACGATAATATATTATATTAAACTATACTTAATTGAGTTACAACCCGCATATAACAAATCCCACCAACATAGCATCAAAATGGCCATGTCATCCTCTCATTCTAATGTATGTGGATATGTGAAAATGTGTTATCAAGCAAAAGGAAGATGCTCTATCTATCCGAGTTTATCAACCGCATACCATGTCAAACAACTTCATTACATAGCCCGGTCATAGTTGCAAGCTCTTGCTCAGAAGTCACTGCTCTGTTTTCCTTAGTGGCTTGGTTGTTTCTATTTGTTTATCTTGTAAACCAGCTGATGACCAGTGTAATACCGAGCTGACCGCTTTTTATTTTTCACTGGGAAACTCAAAATAATCCTGCCTTCCAAATTGTATAGTTTTTCTTTTTAATTTTGTTCCTTACACAGTACATGATGTTGTATGCAGTCTGCATACAATTGGTATACAAACCTCAACCCAACATTGCATCTTATAAAGGCACATTTGCCACATGAAGGCAAATAAAGGCACGAGGAAGCAAGGAAACAAGAAAGCAAAAAAAGAAAAGGAAAGAAGGAAACAAAACCAGGAAACAGCTGAAGGACACAACAGCAGAAAACAAGTAAAGAGATCCAACTGTGTCATGTGTGTCTATGAGAAAAATGGATGAGCTTCAACTTCCGGATCCAGGTGACCTGAAATGGATTGCTCTTCTAACTTTGCTATTCTATTGGCCATGTTGAGTTTTTGTGCATTAATAAACTAGCCCACGAGATTAACACTGCTCTCCTGATGCATGTGCCATTACACACATTTTCTGTGCCAGAAATCGTAGGGTACTAAAGATACATTTGTAATAATATAAAATATTATAGGCTGGGCTGGAGGAAGCCCCTTCGACACATCCTGAGAAAACATTGAGGTGTAGATGTTTGGCTTTTCTTCACCAGCCAGTCTGTCCGCTGTCTTTGAGCTGGGCATACAATAAAGCTAGAAAACTAGCTTAATAAAGCTAATGTACCTTCTTGCATGGCTTGTTTTTGCTGCTACGAGCAAAAACATTGTTGTGCTGCAAACTGACTTGTGGAAGATTCATCAGTCTGTTTCTGGCTCGAGACTCTGCAAATTTAACATCACACTCAGAAGATTCCACTCGCTACCCCCAGCCAAGTGTGGAGGCTCACAACGCACACGCACTCACTCACACACACACACACACACACACACACACACACAAACACACACACACACACACACACACACACATACACGCGCCAATTAATTTAAACACACACATACACACATGTAGCCACAAAATCACATGTTCCTCAATCCACATGCGGGCACATACCCACACATCCATGCTGACTTACATGTGCACACTCAAAAACACTCACACAATCCCTGCTGTGCCTGTAAAATCAGCATAGCTCTCAGAAATTCCACTAACACCTCCCACCCCATGTGGACACACACACACGCACACTCCTGTGAACCCACACAATTAATGTGAAATCACATCCATCTTCCACCCCTCTGCCCCTCCCCTGTTCTCCATTACAAATAGCTGAGGATTGCATTCTCTCCCTCTGGCCTTGCCTGATGTTGTTTTTACATGTCTTGTTGTGTGCAAAAGTCTCCCTTATGTAAGACAAAATTACCCAACACAAGTGTTGATCTCAGTGGGGGAGATTGCACTGGTGCATTCCAAACTCAATGAAAGATGGAGAGAAATTGTGAGAGAGGTGAGAGGGTGATCATCTTTGCTTAATGATTATATTTATGGCAGTCATGCTTCACGAGGGTCTACAATGAAGACAGAGGTAAAACAAAGGAGAGGGAGGTATGTTGCGAAAGTCATGAGTCAGATTCAAACTCGCGAGCACCTGCTGAGCAACCACGACGCCTTAGAGTCAACCATCTTAAGTGGATTATTTCTTTACAGATTTAACCCCAGCGCCTCAGCAGGAGCACTGAGGATTCCTTGACAAACATTGACCAAGAGATAAGGAGGCCGTGTGTGCAGTTAAGATCCCGTTTACTCCGTACAGAGTCACAGGGGGATGGAATCTATTCCAGCATACATTGGATGGAAGAGATTGCAATAACCTGAACTGGCACTGTAAATTGTGTACTCTGTATAGAGAGAGAACATGCAAGAAGCACATATGAAGTGCTACGGTGTGGGAGGGGATCTGCCACAGACAAACAACAGAGTGACAGGAAATATCTGTCAATAGCTATTATGTTTCAGATGCTTCATTCAGTGAGATAACAACTAACACATTCAGTGTTTTCGCCTGGAATGACCCATAAAATTCTTTGAAGAGCAGTCCCATGGTGGACCTTGATCAACCTTTGGTCTCTGTAAAAGAGAGCGTTACAACCAGGCTGGTTACTAAACAGCACACAATCCACAAGGGCCCAACCTCATTGGTTCCGGCTGGGTCATGTTCCTGCTTCCTTCCATACATGTGATCCAAAGTGATGTGTCCTCTAATCAAGTTATTCATTGTCCTTGCAATCCTTCATGAAGACTTCTCACAGGCAACGTGGTTGCGATATCGACAGAGACAGATCCTCTATTGAACAAAATTGAACGGTTCATTGTATGATACTGTAGCTCGTTTGTGGGCATAATGAACGGGCAATTGCACATGAAGTACGGGACCAAAATCAAACAATATGTTTTTCAACAATGGGTCAAAAGTTGATGTCACGTGGAATGTGATGGTTGTTGTTCTAAGCACCTTTTCAGACAACGTTAGCTAATGAATATGGCGCAATGTTCAGCAGCTGAGGATCCAGGACGTCATTTCTCTCAAGAGTTGGCTGAGACAGAATAAACACTAAAAGGAGAGTGAATATCGAGACACTTTCCCCAAAAGAACTTCAATAGAAAAGGTTACAATCAGCATTAAATCGCGGGACAAATGACTGCAGTGGTCACACATATTTATGGCTCCAGCTGCAATCAGCATTGATGGAAACATGACACCCGGGTGGAATATTTGCACCTTTTCCAGCGTAATGCTTTGTGACATGCTTTGAAATTAATATATAATAAATACAATCAACGATTTGGACAATTTATATAATTTATAATTCTCCTCAATGCCTTGGTCCAGACACCAGAAATGGTACGTCGCTGCTCATCAAAACACACTTTAGAATAAACAAAATAAAAAACCATCATGCGTAATCTTCCCACTCTTCTAACAACTACAACTCTGGTTTGGTCAGAATTAAACCTTTAATTAATTGAGGTAGATGTGAAAAGAAACAGTTGTTATGTGTGTTTCTCAAGGCAAATACCTCCTTTCATTGACAGTATTCACCTCGCTGATCATTGTAAAACACACTTCACTCAAACAACAGAAACAAATACAACTCATCAAAGGCTTTCAAGACCTTCTGTGTTAGTCTTTCCATTGTTCCGACAAATCACCAACTCTGGTTTGAGAGTTTGAAGGAGAGACTGAATAAGTAGTGCACATAAAAGGATGTGACTAACATTTTCGTTGTAGCCCGGTTTTCTGGCAGGTTTGTGACGTTGAACGTGACACACCACAAGATAGAAGAAAAAAAAGGCATACTCGTCTAATGGAGATGGGATTGGAGTCTATTGCCTATTTTTAAACGTGTTTCCTGTGTTTAAAAAATCATGCTAATTTAAAGTATTGGACTCACATATTCCATTATAAGTGGAGTCCACCAAGTGGAGGGCCCAAAAATAAATAAAAACAGTGTGCGTCTCTTGAACAAAAATAGGTTCTTAGTATGATAAACAGAAATGTCTAAAATGTGTTTAGTGAGAAAATGTTTTCCCTTGAGAACAACAATAAAAAGATAAGTGAGAACATCTTAAACTTGAGGAAGGAAATAACTTTAACTGACACCAAACATTATGAACGATTTTGAACTTGATGGCAACTGAAGTATCAGCAGCCAGTCACACCTCGCCTGTAAAGCCTGTAAAAAAGGATGCTGCCACAGCTAACTGGTGTAAGCAAGCTGAACAGTCTTCGGTGCATGAAGAGGTGGAAATTATTGAATAACTGAGTTAGTGATAAATGGACTGCTTGTTCACCCTGGCCTAGCATCTGACTTGAGAATGACATGTGGTCTTGAAGTGCTAATGCACGTAGTCACAAGGCATCAGGGTGCATTTCTTATATCTTTGGTATGATCTGTTATCAGACGCACCGTCCAGGGTGTTGTGAATGCCACTTCAGTTACTGCAGTTATTTTGGGGAGCAACACTGAATATGATGCTAATTCAGGACGGGGAAAGGAAAATTATTTCAAAGTGTTCTGATTTGACAAAAACAAAACAGTTACTTTACTGATTGAATCATCGTCTTTTTCATGAATCAAGGGACATTCATGTGCCTGTGTGACAATCATCTGCCTTTTATTCATGGCTGCTTTTTTTTTTTTTTAGGTTAAACCGACAATGTGTTTTTTATTATAAAAGAAAATGGAGCTGTTTTGATTCTAAGAACAACAAAAGAATCTGTTTGTCTTGGCCTTGACGTATTGATATCGTCATCATTCCAACATACAAAAAACTCCTCACAGAACGTGTAATAGCAGTCCCGGTCAAAGGCCACAACCCTAATACTGGTGGCTTGTTTGCACATTAAACACATTATTTATAATGAAATACGTGGCTTGATGAATGAGCTCCCATGATCTTCCTCTCAATCTCTCACGGAGCAGGCATGTCCTCCTAAAGGGGGGCTCAGTGAAGAAAAAAGAGGAGAGCATGCATTTTAAATTAATCAATCCTTCTCATTTCCCCCTCTCCTACGAGGCAGACAGACCTCTCCTGGAGGGGGGTCTGCGGCAGTGGGAAGGGGGAAAAAAACAAAAAAACACTGTCATCTGTTTTCATAGAGGTGGCTGAGGCCCAGCCTCTAGCTGTGCTTTGGCTAGAAAAAAAGAAGAGAGAGATAAGGAGATGAAGAGTACAATGAGGGGAAGGAGAAGTATGGATTAGAGGAGAGAGGAACGATAGAACATAGACCCTGAAGGTGCAGAAGGAGAGAGGTCGAGAGAAGCAGGGAGAGAAGGAATAGACAGGAGAGAGCATGAGGCCACATGCTAGGAGTTGGGTTGGGATAACAGCCGAGGATCATGGGATATGCTGGCCTCCATGTGTGTACAAAGGCAGCTCACAGATGACAGTGCAGGGACATACCAGGCACTGATCCAGAGCCTCATCCCCGATGGGAAGAGTTTCTCTTTCACTCTATCTAAGTGTGTCTCTCCCTTCCTCTCTCACAATGTCATTCAATTTCTATTTCTCTCCATTTCACTCCTCCTCATCTTTCTGTTGTCATTAGTCCCATGTTATCAAATAAACTCTTTCCCTCGCTGGTGCTCATAATCAAATTAGATTTGCCCCAAGTAACGGGAGGAAAGACTTACTCTCAGTGCAGACACCAAACAGACAACGCCCTTCAACTGGCATTTGTTTTCTCAATAACTTGTGTCTTAGGCAATGAGAAGAGAATGGTAGACGTCACACTCCCACACACGCGCCCGCCTGAGCACACACACACACACACACACACACACACACACACACACACACACACACACACACACACTCATGTACGTGTGAAGCATAAACAGAGTATCAAACAGGCTTAAGACAATGACAACAAACTCAGAGTGTGGGTTTCCCCAGAGATCTGTATGAGCTGGATTTCTCAGAGAGACCATTGTCTCACTCCTGTTTACAACCGCACCTGACCTTGTTGTCACTTGTGTGTCACTGAAGCGCGCAGGGAATTCAAATGTGTGTGTCTGTGTGTTTGTGTGTGTGTGTGTGTGTGTGTGTGTGTGTGACTTAAGAACTCTTCTTTTAACACTATTACTGGAATTATTTGTTGTTTTATTAGTTGATACATTAAAAAATGAATAGGCAGTTATTTTTGTTAAGCGATTTATGATTGAAGGTATTAAAAGCAAATCCATAAAATTTACTAGAGAGGATAGATTTGCTGCCTTTTTTTTCTGATTTGTTATGAGACTACTGTCCCAATAATACAAGCACTTTAACCTCGAGGAACTTGTGATGAAAATGTATTATTATTTTCTGTTATAGATTAAAGTGGAAGCAGAGTAATTGAAAGTATGTACATATTTGCAGCCCAGTAGCACTTGATATACTGCCTGCATGTCCATCACCTGGTTAAGTGTGCTTTTGCTCTATAGCAATACTGATCATCATTATCCATGTTACCCACATGCCCAACCATTTGCCGCCACAGCCACTGTTTATCCAGCCCACTAAGCACATGAGCAGCTATAATGACACTAATTGCCCAAGAGCTCACTTTTCCTCTGAGTGGTTGTGTACTGCATGGTGCCTTAAGAGCCATCTGTGTTCCTGTCTTTAATCGATCTGCCTTGAACATTCCAAAACTACAAAAGGACAGCGAAAGGGCACCACTCCCATTCATAAATAATGTGCATGAGGTGCGGGGGATGTAGGCTACTGTTTCTTTGTGTGTCTATTTCATCCGGGAGTTGGACCTCTTACCCTACTGGAGGTCTGGCAGAGTGAAGCAGCTCATGACATCTGACCCCAGTGCTCTTAAACTTCATAAGGTCGAGGTGAAGAAAACACAGACAGATATTTTACTTTAGTGGTGTTCCTATCCTCCTTTCTTGTGGACATTTTCTTTTGCATTTCAAGTGTTTTAATGAATTCAGTTTCCTTTATTCTTAAATCATCACTTTGCATGCAATAAATAAATATAGAAATAACTGCACAATTAATAATAATGATGTTTAAAATTATATGACTGCACTGTGGTGAAACGTCAATGCTAATGTTAACATCGACGTTTCTTACAAAAATAATAAAAGAAATCTGCATTTCATGGTCAAAAATTGGTTTAAAAAAAAAGCCAACTGCTGTTTTGAATCAGCCCTGATCTCAACCGTTTGTGGTTATTTTCCAAGCTACAGTAGCTGTCATATTTGTTATGAACGCATCAAAGCTTTAGTCATATGGAAGAGGACGTGGTTTTATCACTCAGGCTCAGACCTGGGGGTGAAGTTACATCTGATTATAGAATAGTAGGTGAGAAAAGTTTTGCATTTTCAAGGGAAAATAAATATTTCAGATATCTAAGTAAAGAGGTAATAAAAATGAAAAAACAAAGGGTAATCGTATGGTTTATATGTTGTATCTTGTCATTTGCAAGTACCATCACAATTTCAAAAGTTCCTTGTGAAAATAAATGTTACTTGGAAATGGTTCAGGGCAAACAGCAGCCAGGTGCAGTGGAAACCCTCAGAAAGAAAAGCAAACAAGCATATTTCACAACATGACAAACTATTACTTGTTTGTTTTTCAACCAAACTGAAACAACAGCCCGTAAACACATCACTTTTTATCAATACTTTGCAGTCACTGACACATCTGTGCAAAATGTTGTCCATTTTAATAACAAAGTAAATCAATCTTGTATGAGCAACAGTATTCTTTCAGTATTCATATCTCTCCAGATTCACTGGCTCATCTTGCTATTTGTGGGAGGCAAAACAAGTACAATATAGACAATAAGTAACAAACAGTAACAAACATGGGTGAACTGTCACAGCTGACTATAGACACAGTCAACCAAAACACTTTGCATTGTTATCTATATCAGAAAACCAAAAGATATTGAAAGTGGATAATGCCGGGCACAGCCATCCACTGATGTGTTTCACAAAAATGTGAATTCAAGGAGGTAGAACTACCTTTGAATGGCCCTCTCTGTTATTTCAAGATTGCAGAGAGATGAGGGAAGCGCAGTACCTCTTCATGCAGGAGGTTAATGTGTGTCTGTGCTCACTTGTCAGATGTAATTGAAGGGAACAGCTTATGAAAATGAGGTGGCAGGGATGAGGTCTTTAATTAGATCAAGATCATGGACAGAAATGAATTAGAACCACCACTCTCACTACCCACAGCAAAACTGGAGGAGAGCGACACTGAATACATAAAGACCAACTTTAATATCTTACAGACAGCATTTTCTGTATCGATGAGGGTACAGGGGACCATTGCTCTAATTTGTACTGCCTCACTTGACCAAACCAGAATCTGTAATGGTATCAATACTTACAACAGTATCTATCTCTGTGGTGCTATATCGAATGCCTCATTTACCCCTTTACAATCATAGGCTTCAATATGTGTGAATAGCTATGTTAAAAGCTCAATTTGGCATAGAAATATGCTAAAAATGCAACATAGAACTTATATGCCATCTAGTGGTAAAACTGTTAATAAATTAATTGATGTACAAATAATAGAATAGGAGATGACAGAATTATGATAAGAATGATATGACAAATAATTTAGATGTTTTAAAAGTTTAAAAAAAAATGTAATATATATATATATATATATATATATATATATATATATATATATATATATATATATATATATATATATATATATATATATAGATGATATTGGACAAAGATTTATTTTATGTATTGTTTCAATAAGTCAGATCAATTTTTAAAATAGAATATATTAATCCAGAGCAAAATGGTTGTGCAGCAGTTGCAAAGCGAAGTAAAAATGACAATTCAATAGAATATACACATTATCAATAAGGTACAAATCCAAAAGCAGGTTGACAGTAGACCGCACAAATATACAGGTTAATGGTAGTCGGGATCAGTCTAGGTCGGGTTGCATGTGTGAACAGGATCAGACCTGAAATAAAGGTAGTGTAAGAGTACATGGTTGATACAACAAGTATTATTAGTTATCAATATTCATTGAAGTATGCTCAATTGTGCTAGCATTGACCTTGAATTACATTCACTTCAATGCGTGTAACGTCACACGGTGAAAAAGCTTCTGTGACACATAAGTGGGGCATTACGCCCACAGAGCAGCCTCACACGGTAACCGTCCCTGACATTCGTCCAGCTGATTGGTTAATCCTGTGCGGCTGTATCCTATGATCTGCCTGATAGACTAAGGAAAGGGCATAGAATAACCCAAGTGGACTAAAAGCGGAAAGAAACAAACTGTCCTAGCAGAAGTGGATCGTCTGTCTTTCCGACACCTACACGTGGTTCTTCTGCAGCGTGAACGTGGAGTCTGACGCTTCGTAAACAAAAGTAGAGGCAAGTGAATTCACAACAGTTACTGATACCAAACGATAGCCTCTTTCTCTTTTACCGGTACTGTTGTGTGATGCGCTACAGAGTCAGTTTTAAATGCTGCCAAGTGTATGTCTCTAAATGCATCACTATTAGCTAACATTAGCGAGTGTAACTAGCGTGTCAGCTGTGCAAGTCACGCAGGCAGTTTATATTCACTTAACCTTCGTGTTTTATTATTATTTTTAACATGTAGTTTAGACGACAACAACGAGAAGTGAACAGTCAGTCTGCAAAACTGGTTGCGACAAAGCAGTTTGTGTTGAACAATAGCTAAGCTAGGTCAAACTTCGAGGTCCAGTCCAGTTCGACAGTGTATGCTCTTAATGATGCACTGTATTCATTCACTGACAACTAGGATTTGGCATTATAAAGACATGGAGTCTCCTTCACATGAGCGCGCTGTGTTGTTGGTATTTCCCGCCATTGCATTTCAGGTCATGTGGTTAACCTCAACCCTAAACATGTAACGTAGTTCTTGTAAAACGGGAACCGCTGTAAAGACGCCCCTCCTGTGTTTTCTGAATTACCCTCTCAATGTCACCATGCGTTATGTGTCTGGTCATGCGAGGGCAGATGTAAACAAAGCGGTAGTCTCACCTCACCCACGTTTCAAAACTCATTCATGTAATATTATCTATTGCTGGTCCATCCATGGTATGTTACATGAGTAACACGTTTGAAACTGCAGGGATACAAGGAGTAAAACAACGTTTTGAAGTTTGATTGGTATTGGAGCACTCGCATTGTCTGTATTGCATCATTCATCCCACATGTGGTTGAACAGGTTGTGGGTTCGTGGGCTTGGAGATGTTGTACAAATTCTAATTGTGTTTTATTTTCAGTCTTCGCATGCTACTATGAAGTACATCCTGGTTACCGGTGGTGTTATATCTGGTATTGGAAAGGGCATCATTGCCAGCAGCGTGGGGACAATCCTCAAGTCGTGTGGCCTTCATGTCACAGCCATCAAAATAGATCCATATATCAATATTGATGCTGGCACCTTTTCGCCATACGAACACGGTACGTAATCAGGTGCTTTCAACGCGGTTTCTTTTATATTAGTTTGAGCTATCATCTGCTGTTTGTATGTGTGCTTAAGTCATGCAGTTAATGTGACATGATGTGCATGTACTCTTGTGGCTGTGGGGTCAGCTGTTTCCATATGATAGTCGTTGTCAGTAAGCAGAGGACTGAATCAGTTTGCACTTACCCTAAGGTAAATGGTTATATTGTCTGTGTGGTGCAGGTGAAGTTTTTGTTCTTGATGATGGCGGGGAGGTGGATCTGGACTTGGGGAACTATGAGCGTTTCCTAGACATTCGGCTTACCAGAGACAACAACCTCACCACTGGAAAGATCTACCAGTCGGTCATCAACAAGGAGAGAAGGGGAGACTACCTGGGCAAGACTGTACAAGGTGAGTGAGTACACCTACTACAAAACATGGAAGCACTCCATGTCTTCGCCTCGGTTTGGTGCCAATATATGCGGCGGAGCATCACCTTTGCTGTATTCTTTTTCACAAGTATGTTCAATGAGCAGTGATTCATTTTATATCACTTTATTCGGTAAATCTGTTTTCAGTGGTACCCCACATCACAGATGCCATCCAGGAGTGGGTGATGAAGCAGGCCAGGATCTCAGTAGATGAGGATGGTGTGGAGCCTCAAGTTTGTGTCATTGAGGTACGTCAGTCTTGTAGCTACTTGAATCTGTTCTAATAATTTGTTGAAATTTTGATATGTTGCCAGAAGCAATATGAAATTCTGGCACCGTTCAACAAGCAGAGACATTACTTAATTTACACAAATAGGCAGAGTAGAAAAAATATTTTGAAAAACTAAAACTCTGGGGTTTCAAAAATATGGTGATGAGTCTGTAAAACTTCACTCCTCTGCTAGCACAACAGTAAAACTAAGTATTTTATTTCCAAATGGTTTGTTTGACAACATATATTGTAAAAGTATATCATCTTTGTTATATTTGCAATTGAATCTTCATAAATGCTTAAATTATTACCCTGCCTCATCTGTTGTTGTATTGTCATTAATCAAAATCAGCTCTAACAGCTAATGTTATTTTGTACTTTCTTGGGGTGTGGCATTTGTACAGGTTCATGAGAACCAACCCGTTTGGTTGTGTATGCAGTTCTGTGGTCTAAGCTGGTATGTTGTGTCAACAGCTGGGAGGCACAGTGGGGGACATTGAGAGCATGCCCTTCATAGAGGCCTTTAGACAGTTCCAGTTCAAGGTGAAGAGGGAGAACTTCTGCAACATCCATGTCAGCCTTGTGCCACAGGTATGGCTCACTGAACACGCGTCACATTGAATATTAGAAGTCAAGTAGTTGTAAGTCTAATCTATGCTTTATTCTGTTTTTTTTTAATATATATTTAAAGAGAAGTCTAGAAAATAAACATCTTTTTTTTGGTCACACACATTTAAGTTACAATTTGAGATTAATAGGCTTTTGTGTGCTCAGCCCAATACCACAGGAGAGCAGAAAACAAAACCAACCCAAAACAGTGTTCGAGAACTTAGAGGCCTGGGCTTGTCTCCAGATTTGGTGAGTAGATTATAATTTTTTTTTAAACTTGGCGGTCCCTTCTGTGTTAGACTGTTTACTATTAAAGGCCTGCACTGCAGCCCTTAACAGTAACGTCAAAGAAATTTGGGTAACTACTAAAAAAGTATAGGGCTGTAACTAACAATTATATTATTTATTGATTGTAATAATCATTGTATCAAGCAATACGACCACGCTGTGACATACGAGAGGTTACAACGGGCTGCACTAGAAAAATTTGCCATTTTGAATCCCCTTGATCACATCCCAATGATTAGCTACATGTTAGTTATACCCATGTCCAGTTGTAAAATAACATAATTTTCCTTTGCAGATCATGTGTCGCTGTTCATCGCCCTTAGAAACATCCGTCAAGGAGAAGATCTCCATGTTTTGTCATGTCGAGCCCACACAGGTAAAGTAGAGTGACTTTTTTTTTTCTACAACAAACGACCTACTTTGAAGCGCTTAATCAGTGGTTTTGGTGTATTAAGTGGTAAAAGTAGAAGGGTTAGATGTAGTGGAAGCAGTGGCGGGCCGTCAGGGCCTTCAAAGCCTTTATTATAACTATTTGTGCCTAATTAAATTTCTCATTGTACTGTGCAGCTGAGCCCTTCATCTGTTGCTCTGCTCGTTCAGGCCTCTTGTATGGCTTCTAGGGACCTGTTTAACAGCATTTTTATCCAATCACATTTCACTTCACTTTATGTAAGATTAGCCTGGTTATAAAACAGCCTTTGCGAAACTCAATGTGTGATTGATCACAGGTCCCATGTGACCATTAAAATGTGCTGTGATTGGTCAGTGAAGCTACCATCTCAAACCTAGAATCTCAGGATTTACTGATGACCCCTTTCCCACAGAGGTTTATGTGCACCTGGGACTGCTGGTGGCTCTACCCTCTCTCCCCGCGCCAATGTGCAGTGCTGTCGCCGGCGTTGCTGTGTGTTAATGTCTTGTCTTTGAACTGCCGCGGTTTTATTATAACTAAATGTGACTAGTTGGTTGTTAATGTGGACAACATGCATCGTTGATGACCCGAGAGGGTTGGGCTGGTTGAGAGCCTGCGGGGACCCCTGTCGTGTAGAGGGTCGGGTGTCTCATTATAGGCCTAAGTCTAAATTCACGGCCCGCCACTGAGTGGAAGTGATAGTAGAAGGGACATTAGTTGGTATTAGTGACAGTGATATTGATTTAAACTATCTGATGTGTAAATGTGTGTTGCACACAAAGCTCCAGCATGTATTTTGAGAACTTGCTGCCTCAAACGTTGACTTAGCATCGTCTGATAAAATGTAAGTCAGTCGAATAACATGTTTTGTAACTCTTTCCAGGTGATCTGTGTCCGTGACGTCTCCTCAGTCTACAGAGTGCCCTTGCTGCTGGAGGACCAGGGTGTAGTGAGCTACCTCTGTCAGCGGCTGAGCCTGCCCATCGAGGTGAGGCCCAGAAAGATGCTCACAAAGTGGAAGGAGATGGCTGACAGGTGAGAGCTTTTGTCTGTGTGGCTGTTAACCTTTTCCAACGTTGTGTCTTTCTGAAGGGTTGTCAGGAAGTGGCACACAGATAATTTACCTTTTTTTATAGTTATGGAACCGACAGTCTGATCACACAGGCACTTTTGGGGATTGAGAATATTGAATATTATGTTGCTCGGTCACGACGGCACACTGGGAAGGTTAAGCCACTGAACATTTAATTTTCTTTGGGAAGCTATAAAGTTATGATTTTATGATGCACCCGATTGGCATTGTAAATTATCTTGCTCTCTCCTCAGATCTGCCCGTCTCTTGGAGCATGTCTCTATCGCCCTGGTGGGAAAATACACCAAGTTATCCGACTCCTACACCTCAGTTATCAAGGCACTGGAGCACTCGGCCCTCGCAGTTAATCACAAACTAGAGGTTAAGGTATGGAATCAATACACATTCTTTATGTTTTGTAAATTAATTTTGCAACATTGAATTGCAGTTTGTATTAACAGTTGCCACAGAACGATTGTAAAACTGAAAGAATACCCAACCTTTTAGCATATTTAAAGAGTAGTTGGCATCATTTGACCGGAGATCAGTCAATATCTTAGCAAACATGCTGTTTGTTATTATTACAGTACATAGACTCTGCAGACCTAGAGACTACCACTCTGCAAGATGAACCTGTGAAATACCATGAGGCCTGGCAAAGACTCTGCAGCGCTCAGTGAGTAGACTGTAGTATGCCACATGATGGCAGCAGAGTGCTGTCATGCCTCGTGGATAAGGCAGCTTTATAAAATGGTCAATGACTTCTTTTGTTTTGTAGAAATTCACAGCATTTTATAACATCTTCATGTATAGATTAAACCTGCAATGTACGGTGGGGGGCAGCATTAACATGGCGCCAAAAGAGAGAAGAAAGCCGAATCAGATAATGAGCAATTGTTTCTTACCACAGTCTCTTGCAAAGTTTTGCAGATACAAAATAGATTATGATAGATACTAACCTTGTCTGAAATCCATTAGCTTGTTATTGAACTAGCTGACCTGATGACATTTACAAATAGCTGTCCAGCATTTTGCTCCTTCAAGTCTGTAGAAACAAGGAGTTGTATACATGGATCAACAGTAAGGGGATCGTGCCATGGGCAACTTTGTAAACATGTTAAGAATAAAGAATTGACTCAATATGGATGTTTATACACATAAACGATATATTGTCTGAATATGGGTGTAGCAATTAATAACCATTTGTATTGTTTAAAGCTTACATGCAAGTACGAGGTCAGCTTCACCTTAAATTGTAGACATCGTAATGTCTGTCTTTGATTACAATATTGGGATTTGTAGTATATTTTACACGTTCTAGTCAAATGATGGATATGATTTACAAAACTCTGATGTAACTTCCATCATAACACTTTCATCAATAATGATACTCAGTATGATGGTGTTTTTATATTGTGTATGTTTAATAATCTGGACTAATTTCTGAAATGAATGGAGGCTGTCGCTTTTCTTCCTCCCCACAGTGGTGTGTTGGTACCAGGAGGTTTTGGTGTGAGAGGGACAGAAGGCAAGATGCTCGCTATTAACTGGGCGAGGAAACAGAATAAGCCTTTCCTGGGTAAGTGATTACCTGTTTTATCTGACATGCTATAAGAGAACTTGAGAACATAAAACTGTTCCCTACAATGTGTCGACTGTTGCTTAAGACAAGTTCATTTTTAGTATTTTGGTATGCAGGTTCATATTTGTATTACTGTGAATTAGACAACAAAATGAATAGCTACGGTGTTCCTAAAAACGTATTTGCTGTTCTGTTTTACAAAACTGAAACCTCATCAATTGATATTATAGGTTTGCTATTCAGGATTTGTCTAAAAACTATGGAAGACCAAAAAGAATCTCCCTTAATCCCTTAAATCCACTTGAAGTGCAATATCTCAGGAGTGCCTAAAGGCTATTTTCTTTTTTTAAATTTGTCGACGAACAAATGTCCACTTGAACTGATTAGATTTAAAGGTCAATGGTCAAGGCTGCTCTCACACATTTTTAATCAGAACTCAAGTATTGACGTACTAAATTTGACGTTTCTGATGGGATAAAATAATGAAGTGATAACATTTTGGACAGATATGGATGTAAACTGCAACTTGACTGGTTGGCGGAGCGATACACCCACAATGCGTTTCTTCTAGTTTTCTTACTTTGCTGTGTCTGGGACTAAGTAGGCGTCTGCCTTTGGGCAGTGGGTGTGTAGCCCTTAGACATGCTCAATGACTCATCAAAGGGCTGCCTGCAGGTGGTACACTGGGTTGTGTTCTGGCAACAGCAGTCAGGATGCGTGCGCTTCTGGTGTAGTTGAGCCAGAGGAGGAGCAACAACTTCTGCAATGTATGCAAGCATGACCTTCAATATAAAGCTACACAGAATGAAAAAGGTGTATATTATTGGCACGTCAGAGTCCTGAACTCAAACCAACCCAGAACATGTGGCAACATTTTAAAAAGGTGTATAAAGATGTTACAGAACGATGTGACTCAAAGCTTAAATTAGTTGCTTTGTGTTGTTTTTCTACATGATTCAGATAACAAAATAACACATGTCCACAAATGGATCTATTTTCTTTCTTCTCCATAGATCAGGAAATAAAGGGCAATTGCATCCACTTAAACCTCAACACTTAAAATAATCCCTTTCAAATGCTGTCGAGTTAGACTGAACAAGATCCCCACTGTGCAAACCACTTACCTGACTGTCGTAATGTATGACTCCTTCTAATTGTGCAATAATCCTGCTGGTCTTGGTTTGTGCAGGAGTGTGTTTGGGCATGCAGCTGGCAGTGTGTGAGTTTGCCCGCAATGTTCTCGGATGGGAAGGTGAGTAATTGCACAGTTTTGCTGGTGACACTCTGTTAAAATGGATATGTTCTTATGGTTTCTAATTTAATGATGAAAGAACCATAGACCTATTAGGATGTTGAGCTTTGTTCAGTTCTGCTTCCTTTATCTTTTTCAGATGCCAACTCCACAGAATTCAATCCAGAATCTACTCACCCTGTGGTGTGTTCTTTTCTTTTGAGCTCACATCCCATCATATCAGCCGAGGCTTTAACAGAATAGTTTTAACATCCCATTTGCTCTCGACAGGTGATTGACATGCCAGAGCACAACCCAGGTCAAATGGGTGGGACTATGAGGTTGGGGAAGAGGCGGACTATTTTCAAATCCAGCACAAGTGTACTGAGTATGTATCCTCCTAGAATTAATGGACTGTTTGATCACTCCACCTTGTGTTTTTGATGACTGATATTTTCATTGTTTTAGAAAAACTGTACGGTGGCGTGGAATATGTTGATGAGAGGCACAGGCACAGATTTGAGGTAAAACAAGATTTTAAAACCTTTTTGTATGAGAGTGCAAAACAAATGCAAACTCAAGGGGAATCGCATTCCTCTTGTACATGCTGCAGAGACTTGAGGCTCTATTTGAATCAATGATATGTTCTATTTTTGTATCCAGCCCTAGCGTTGAAGTATATAAGATGACCTCTTTACCTTATTTCTCAGAAACCTTTCCTGAATCCTTGAACCATTTGCTCATTTTAGGTGAACCCTGAGCTGAAGCACCACTTTGAAAAAAAGGGTTTTCAGTTTGTCGGCCAGGATGTGGAAGGAGAGAGAATGGAGGTCATTGAATTGGAGGGTGAGTGAAAAGTGTTTATTGAAAACAAGTCTCCACCTGCTGTTGCTCATGATCGCAGTAACGCTTTTCTAGTCTTATTGCTCACTCAAAGGACATTACGGTACATACTCACACATTCATACACACACTCACACATGCACTCTCGCTTCATAGCTATATAGATACTTTATTCATCCCCTGTTGCAAATTTGTTTTGTGGCAGCAGCAAGCACATCCTATAGTAAACATACAAATATTAAGTAGGGAAAAAACTAATAATAAAATAGCAGGGCATAATATATTAATTTAAGAAAATTAAATAATAACTAAAATGCAATTGTGTATACACGGAGAAAGTGGTGCTGAGGTTATTGATGATTTAAATTAAGGGAGGATCTGCCCAGAGATGATTTATTATAAAGTCTTATAGCAGTTGGCAGGAATGTTCTCCTGCACCGGTCCTTGTGACAGCGCAGCTGGATGAGTCTGTTGGAGAAAGTGCTCCACTTTCCCTTCACTAGACATACATTGGCAGGCGCTACCTTACAAGGTGCCACCTGCTCATCAGGAGCAATAAACATGCACACCCGGTAGGGGGCAGTTTGGGGTGCAGTATTTGGCCAAAGGACGGTTTGAACCGTCTCCATCGCCACTGTTTCTTCAACATGCTTAGCCTCAAATTGTCCTCCTTGGGTAAATATGTTACACAGCGTACACCACAGTTCGCATATGACTTGCATAAATCACATGGCAAGCATAATATGCTAATCTGCCAGTAATAATGTCCTGGACTTTGTTTTCAGATCATTGTTACTTTGTTGGAGTGCAGTACCATCCAGAGTTCACCTCCAGACCCATCAAACCTTCTCCGCCATACTTTGGTCTCCTGCTGGCTGCTGCAGGAAAACTCCAGAGCTACCTGGCCAAGGGGTGTCGTCTCTCTCCACGGTAAGCTAGGACACGGCAATGTGTTTTAGAATAAAATTTGTGTGTTTTTTTTAATCGATCCCTTTACACTATAATGTTGTGTTGTGTTCATTTTTATGCGTCATTGAATTTACTCAAATGCAGTTGACTTGTCGACCCCAATGGAAATTTACAAGCATATTTTTATTCAGTGTCATAATCAACTCTCTTACATCGAGTTTACGGTGACACTACATCATCAATGCACCTGCAATCACAATAAAGCAATCCCCGCCTGGCATCGGTGCTATAAAACTCATTTTATGCTTTCATCTTGTATTACAGGGACACTTACAGTGACCGCAGCGGCAGCAGTTCTCCTGAAGCAGATATCTCTGAGCTGAAATTCCCCTCTTTGTCTTGAGACTAAAGCCATGTAGTTGTTGTGTTTGTGTGTCACTCATGCAGTTAAATGCAAGCCCCAGAAAAAAAGCAGGTTTGCTCTTAAATGATGCAATAAACTTTTATTTTTTTTATGGGTACAAAAAGTTGTTACGATAACAATTTAAATTCTAAATATATGAAGTCTTCACAGATTGTATAAAGGTGAAGGGATGTCTTGCTGTGATCTCTTTAGGGCCTTTTTCAGTTGCTGGAAGAAAGTGTTTATGGGGAATTGTAATAAAAGACATGTTGGAATGCCTTTACAGAAAATATCTGTAGGAATGAGGGGAACAGAATAGAGTGAGACTCGCCTGGTAAATCATCAGTCTGTCAGCACAGAGGCGTTAGGATCATGATGCTTGGGCAAATGCATGATAAGATGGATAGTTTGCAGTGACATGTAGAAAAATTGAGACTCAGAAAAAGCAGATTAGTTTGCAGCCATGTCAAAATGTCAGTCTGCATATCAGGTTTGTTTTTTGGAACAACCAAATTAATCCACTCCAATGGATGAAAACATTATTACTTTGGACAGTTGTTTGTGAATTGTATTGCCAGAATCTTGCTTGTTTATCATAGTTAGACATATTGATACATCAACTTGGTTAAATGTTTTATCAATGTTGTGTTCTCCTTTTTTAGGTTTAATAACATCTTATGTCTTAACTCATTAACAGTTACTACAATAAAGTGAGTAAGCCATTCTGTTTTTAAATAATCTTGCATTCTGTTACATGGAGTGTACGTGCAAAACGGCAAGAATATGAGATTAAACTTGACCATAAAGTTGGGTTTTGGTGACTTCGATGGTTTAGGCTTTGGCAAATGTATATATTTGGCTCCATGGACAACGGGTTATTTCTTCATGAAAGTTGTAACAGATATTTCACTTTGGGGTGTTGGAATGTTAAGCTCTGCCATAAACTAGAACAGATCAGTTCTGCTTGCATGGTTAAGACCTTTTACCTGCTTAGATCGAAAACATTGATTTTGAACTCACTGACCCGGAACCTAAAATAAACGATACAGATGCAGTCGTCTGACAAGCCGGCCAACTTTAAATGACACTTCAGATAACCGTATGAACTGAAAAAGAAAGCTTGCTATTTGAGAACTGTCTTAAAACTGAAAGTAAAAATGTACGATTTGATCTCAAAACCGGAGCAGCTAACTGTAGACGGTGAGCGTCAAGCTTTCATATTACATTTTCACTTTGAGTCTTGTTAAATTTAGTGCACCTGGATAGTTCTGTCTTTATTTATCTGTTGGTGACCCAAATATATGAGAAGCAAGCAGTATTTTTATATTCCTGAAGTTTAGATGCATGTGTGATGTGTGTACACTGAATAAATATAGTTTTATTCCTCTTGACAATCTGGCCTTTTATTCTCGTGGACTTCAGGATTCTAGTGTGCTCTGCTTTTTACCAGTCACTGTAAACAGACATGAATTAATACACACACAAGAAAGTGCTTTGTCTTTACTGATGGCAGTATTTTCTGTGTTTCAAATTGGGAGCACTTGAAACCAATGGTCTGTTTACTGTATTTATGTAGAGTATTTCGTGCTTGTTACTGGAGGTGGTCCTATTCAGGTTTTAACAAACCTTTAACTGATCCAGAAAAGCTATTTAAATGTGGGTTTTGTCTCGTCACATTCAGGACTAGTATATATGTATTTTAATTTGTATTTTCAGTTTATATTTTGACCTTTTAATAACCCCAGTGTGTAATACTACAATAGCCACATGACTAGATTAAAGACAGTAGACCTGTACTCATTACTAAAAATAATGTGAAACCTCCCTATTGTAGAAAAAGTCATTGGATATTCTGAGCCGTTCCTCCTGTTTCCCCAAGGAATGTAGAACTGTATTGTCTTTTAACTTCCCTTTTTAGATGGCAATGTTCCCTGTACAGAGAAGGCCATAAAGTGATAAGAATAGCTGCAAATTGTGTGGGAAAACAATTGCCCTCACTCATCCTCAGTGTCTATGATTATTAAGGACTACATGAAGTTACGAGCTGGCGACCGCAGGAAACAACATGGTTTGCCTTGATATGGTAATAAATGCAACTCCAACTTCCTTATAATGCTCCCCCCTTTCCTTCTGGTCCTCCCATTCCACAAAAGCCCTCCCTGTGTCCTTATGCTGCCCCGCCTTTTGTCAAGTATCAACAGGCAAACTTCAGAAGTCCACACCCCTGCACAGCCCTCTCATGCACATGTCTACAGTAGCAGTGGAAATCAGCAACTCGGATCAGAGCCGCAGCTCTATTGGAATCTACTTTTCTCCTCATTCCTGCTTTTGAAGAGGTTTTGATGAGCCACCGGGAGATGAGACTGATATGAGGGACTTGTGATGCAATCATCAACTGTAGAGGAGTTTGGGGATGACTGTCAACACCGCCTGCTCTACTGATAGTGAGGTTTATAAGGAGTGGCTGCTGTGGTTGTTTCTCAACATTTGGAGGAAGGAAGCAACTGGTGGGAAGCTGATGTGGGATTGCTAGTCTCTTACAGCTTTCATCTTGTTTTTTTGTAAGTCTCTTTCTCCGTATCCCATGGTACCATCTCGGCTGTTCAATATATTCTTCAACCATTCCTAACCTTACAACAGCTTTAATTATTCCGACAGTGTCTTTTTTTTGTTGTTTTCCCCATAACTTCTAGACGCTCCTGTATCCCCACAAGCTGTTTACAGTCATCACTCTTTTGCACTACCAGCAACAATGGACCTGACTTTGTGGCAGTACCAGTTCAGGATCATCATGCTGGGGGACTCCACAGTGGGCAAGTCTTCTCTGCTGAAGCGATACACAGAAGACCTGTTCCTGGACTCCATCAACCAGACGGTGGGTGTAGACTTCTACGTTCACTTCCTGGAGGTGGAGCCAGGGGTCCGAGTCAAGCTTCAGTTCTGGGACACTGCTGGACAAGAGAGGTTCAGGTGAGGATGCACGCTGCCTCTTTGTATTACAGTAATTATGCATGTTGAAAAAAATGCCCCCCCCCCTCCATGCAAATATACTGAACAAATAAACTCTCACTGGTTATTCCATTCACACCATAGCTGTTCATCAGTGTTTACTTTCAGCTGTGACTGTGTATCCACATTGTCACCATCACAAGATCGTTGTGCAATGTTCACAGACAGGCAGTGTGTGTCGTGCTTCAACAGGAAAAGGCAGATCTTAGAAAGGCCATTATTTATGTATACATGAGCAGTTTGCTCACCAAAGAATTATTGACACATTTCATTCTGTCTATAAATTCATAATATCTGTTCTCCAGATGAATGAACTGTAGCTAATTGCAAACTGTGTTTACCTCCTCTGTGCATGCTATCTGTAGCTTGCTAATCCCACCTGAGTCAGCTAAAAACTTAGCCACATCAGGTTTGTTTTCATAATAAAGTAATTGAATACGTTTTTAACCACTCGCTGCTGGGAGGCCCGTTCACCATGCCTTTCATCTGCTTTAAATGTTAAGCCACTCACGGGGGAACGAGATACCTCTCGACAGCTTCGTGATTAGCGTGAGGGGAAAGAAACAGTGGTTATCAATTCCTCACAAAGAAAACAGACTCTTTGTCAATCAGCTTATCTAAAAAAAAAAAAAAAAACTCAACTCAAACAGTGCGGATTCAGCTGATTATTTGCTTACTGGAACAGGAAATTCGTTGAAATTTAAGTCTGATCTACGCACAACCAAGTGAGGGCTTTGTGAGGGTTTTCTTGTGGTGTAATTTTAAACTTCGTCTGTCTTTGTCTCTCTTCTTTCGTCAGGTCAGTGACCCGTTCTTATTATCGCAACTCAGTCGGAGGTCTGCTGGTGTTTGACCTGACCAACCAGGCCTCCTTTGACCATATTAAGGAGTGGCATGCCGAGGTGTGCGAACGAGTGCAGCCGCAGAAGGTTCTGTTCCTCCTGGTGGGGCAAAAGAGTGACCGTGATGATCAGGGGGAGCGGGTGGTGAGTCTGGAAGAGGCCGAGAAGCTGGCCGTGCAGCTCGGGGTGCCTTATGTGGAGGCCTCTGCCAAGACGGGTCAGAATGTGAAGGACGCCTTTGAGCTGCTCACTCGGCGGGTTTACCAGGGTCTGCTGAGTGGAGAGGTGGAGCTGCAGGAGGGCTGGGATGGCGTGAAGTGCTCTGCACCACGGGCACTGCAGATGCAGCAGAGAGCCAGCCTAACACAAACACAAAAGCCCAACAAAGCCCCAACCAAGAAGTGTTGTCGTTAAACTGTGGGCTGGTGACGACCCCCCACAGACTCTTAGATTGCTGTCCAACCGAAACCCAAGGAAGGCCCTAAGGAAGTTGGATGTGCGGTGGAAGTTTACTGTAATAACGTGACCATCTTGAAACACAGATTTTTGCACCTTAACAATTTAGTAATGTCAGACTTACTTTGAGAAAGTATTTTTGTGTATTTGTATGTGAAGCTTTGACATTCCTGAAATGGCTCAAGATTTAACTTAATAAATAAAGATATTTGTAACTGATACTTTTTGCCATGGTGCAATGTCGGTTGGTCGGTTACACGGCCTCTTTGGTCCAAACAGAAGAACCTTTAAACCTGTAAAACTATTTGATGGATTGCCATGACATTTTGCAACATTCACGGTCCCCTGAGGATTAATTTGGCGATCCCCTAACTGTTCATCTGGCACCAGGGGGCTGACCTGTTTTGTTTTGTTTTATGAAAACTAATGACATGCATAGATGTACTTGGTGTTTTGTGCTAATTGACAAACGTTGCCGTGGTCACGAGCTAAACAAAGGTTTGATGAAGATGTTGAACATGTTAAATATATCAGCTTGTTGACATCTGCTAGTGTTTAATTGCTGAGACTGTAAATATTTCTCTTAATATGAAACAGAGGTCCATGCTACCTTATGCAAGACGCTAGACCAACCGTATGAGGCGTTCTGCTTCATCCTCTGAACCCCGTTCTGCACATACATCTGTGATATTGTCTGTGTTGCTCGTTTGAGCTGATTGGCAGCCGTTCCAGTACAGGGTACACTGGTTGAGTTTGAAAACGTCCCCCTAAGACTATGTGAATTAATGCTTTGGGCTTGAGTATTCATCTGGAAAAGGCTTTGTTGCATCACCAATAATTGCACAGCAGGCTCAGAGTGAGCGATTGTTTTCAGGTGCTGTAGAATTAATTAAATGAAACACCTCGAGTGCCTTTGGATATTGTTTTGAAATGTTGATGTTTCCATAGCAATTACTGTCCATCTGCCTGATAAACAGCCTCCTGTGTATCGGCAACACAAAAACAATTCATTTTCTTCTAAAAGAACCTCAGATTGAAGATGATCACTGACGGGTTGAAGCACGGAGGCTGTCTACTGATTCAAGGCCTCTATGAACTGATTTTACATACGTTACAAAAGCTCCTACTCAAATGAACCCGCTCCTCTGTATAATGAAAGCGTGGGTAACTTTAAGTTCAGTCAAGCAAGAGATGCCAGACTGCAAAATGTTGTCTTTTTTAAAACAGATCATTTATTTATTTTTTAATTGACATTGTGAAAAGTCAACATCTGAGCACCATTTCTTCCATCATTTTGATGAAATTTGCTGAAATAGACCAAAGTAAAAATACAATTTACAAGGATGGTTAAAATGTTAATGTAATAAACCCACTACAATCAGTAACAATACACAACAGCGTAGACATGTCTAACAACAGAAGCAGAGAATTTACTGTGTTTTGTAGCCACCATTTGTAGTAGGATTTGGTATTATAGACCCTCTTCAACAAAAACAAAAACCTAATAAAAAGCGTTGCATGAGTGGAGTGAGTAAACAGGAGAGCTATGATCTCTTACATACTCAAACGTTATAATGATCTATTATTGGTAAGAGAACACCAAACATAACTTTTAACATTCACTTCTAAATGCTCCAGAGTACCAAGAGGCAAACCAGATACAGCAACGTCATCGTCCAAACAAAGTATTATGTTTATTGACAAAAATGCAATGAATGGAGTTCTGCCAGGCTTAACTTAATGGTGACAAAACAAATTCAGACACAAGAATTAAATTAGTGTCTGATGGTGCTGGCAAACCACTCAAAAGTTAGGGAAATGTGACAATGAGCCTATCTAATGAAAAACTAAACACCAATCTCTTTCTCATTAGTCCAAAACATCCCAACTGAAAAACAAACAAAAAGACAATACACAGAGTGGGTACAACATATTGGTGTACAGTCAGTCTTGCTACTTTTTGGTTGTCTTGCGGATCAGCGCCATTCTCTGTAAGGAAACCAAATAAACAGTTAGGTGCACTGTAAATGTTTATTATAATATAAAATAAAGCATTGTAAGGAATTCTAGAGTGTCCAACATGAACCAGCCTTCACTGCTTACCTGTTTGTGAGCCTCTGTGGTGCAAGCCTTCTTGAACGGCCGGATCTCATCTGAGCCATAACCAGGAATCCACATGTTCCACTGGCGCTCTGCAGGACAAAGGCAGTATGAACTACTCAAGACTTCCAACACTTTATAATTACAGTACAATGAGGGAATCTGATAGTGTCACACTCTCAGAATTGCGCTCAGAGACCTACAGCAAGGCAAAATTACATATCTCTTAATGTCTGCCCCAATGACTCAGATCTGCTCAAATTGGTAACAGGATCTTCTTTAGCTCAGGCTGTACACTTCACTCAAAGGTTCTTAGAAAGCAGGCTGGTAGTTTCTCATACTACTGCGGACAAACAACCCAAAAACATAACGTCCTCGACGGAGAATAGTGTTGATAATGTTGCCAGGACTATATTCTGTGAGCGCTTCTAACTGAACAAAGTAAAGCAGAGATGAGAATTTACCTGGCAGTGATTTGGTTGCCATTGTATCCTAACTGAGGAAGCTCTTCTGTCTGAATGGTTGCAGTCATTCAAAAAGATGTGCACAAATTACTTTCCCTCAAGGGTAGAACACACTTTTTCAGGCACAGAATTTTCAAAGATCTCCGTTTTTGTATTTTTTCTACAGCTCATGAAGGCTCCCCATTGGGATGCCAACCATTTCAAGCTTATTTACAATTCTTAAAGAATGAATCTGCAACTTTAATTTACCATCATTTTGGCTAAAACGGAAGCGACAACATTTTGGGTGAAGAACTTAATAATTCACACAAATGAACGTGATACACGGGGGAGTAATTGAAGGTCCTGAGACAATAGTTTTGAAAGCAATTATCCACAAGCGGCTACAAGCTGACCATCTTATCACGGATACTTGTGACCCATAGAAACACACTAAACACACTCTTGTGAGAGCAAAAAAATAAAAGTAACCAGCAACTTACCAAGATGTAATTGAACATCCTTCACCTCCAAAGTGTTGGACTTACGATGGCGAGCCAGCTGACAGGCCGCTGTCACTACACTTTCTATGAAGTCATCTGCAATTTGCAGCAGCATCTGAGAAGAGACAGGAATTGAGAAAACCATCAATCGTGCTCAGTAAAGGAAAGCAACATTCCACAGTGGCTCGACAAATCCTTCATATTTTCAGCTGCTGGCACCATTTTTCATGCAGCCTGGCTTTCAATAGGATAACATTTCCAAATGATGGATGTGGCAGTGGGTTGAGGCACTATCGAGCAACAAGAACCTGCAGGATGGAAGTGGTGTTCACATCAAATGTCCCACTGCTGTGTATGTTTACCAGGGATGGGTTTCATCACAAAAACATTTATTTTTAAATTGCTAATATAGAATTTAATAAAAGAATAAATTCAGAACAGAATTAAAATTGATTTTTATTTTTAAGTATGAAAGTAACAAAACTCAGTAATATTTCACTGGAAAAAAAATCTTAAAAATGTCAATGAAATTGTAAAAAGATTTTTAAAAAGAATGAAGAACAGGTAATGATAAGTATCCGTCCTTGCTGATTTCAATCACTGCTTGCATTTCTGCTGCTGGTTTCTGTCGGCCAGTTTCCAAGACACTTAAAGATATGTGGCAGACTATGTCAAACAGTTTAGACTGCATACATGCAGACAGCTTTACTTTTTAACTTCTTGATAAGAATTCGCTATTAACTGAGCTAGCACGCTGTGGTGGTTTAAAACATAGTGCCAGTGGATGTTAGACTGCGGACAGAGAAGATTGAAATATCTACACCAGGGTTCATACACATTTTGACTAATGGATTTCCATGACTTTAATCCAAATTTCCATAACCAAGCATTTTGTGAAATCTCAATGTACACATGAAAAAGTGAAAAAATCTAACAATGAGAATTACAAAGCATACAGTATACCTTAAATTACACAAATGAATAAGAGACACTAGTTTGATTAAAAGAATAAACATTTATATAGATGGGATTTTATTTTTCTAAAAAGGACTTTTTTAGGGCTGGAAAAAACATTTTAAAATGCCATGACTTTTCCAGGTTAGTTTAGTTATTAGTGTTCATTTCATGTCTGAGCTGATCAATGCTATTGTTTATTAAATTTGGCCCCGATGCCAGTTTAATTATTTTGTCGCCAATCCCTGATGTTTACACATATGAGTTTAGAGTTAAAAATCACTGACAGACCTCCTCAACATCCTCATCCAGCTGCTCATTCGGATCGATCTCCCTCACCAGGTCCTGCAGCTTCTTCTTACTGAGCACCTGGGGAGAAAAAAAATGCATATATTTACTCAAAAGGGCACGGGCATGCCAATGTTGTGTCTGCTTTATTTTAGTCTAATGGTGGATCCAATTGATGATTGACCCAATGACAACAAGGCACTCACACGAAAATGGGTTACAAGTCTTAAACGTGAGTCTGACACATGAACTTCATCACGACATGTATGTTTAGAGTCTGCAAACTACAAGACAGTAGAGCTCTTTACATATGCTGGTGCATTAATTACTTTGGGTTTGGTGAACTAACAAAACAAGACTGACCTGAGATCCCTCCGGACTACTTCTTCCAGCAGGGCCAGGGGTCCCAACAACCTTTACTGCTGTCGCGGTGCTGTTAGCCATGCTGGCGGCCATGGGGAAAGTGGAGGGGCTCTAGTGTTTTAACAGTGAGCAATACTGTTCGTCTGTGTGAGAGTCCTGAGTGACAGTCCAAGATGGGCAGATGTGATAGATTATCGTTCGCAGGGACCACCTCCGTAAATCTGGAGACAAGTTGAAGTAGCGTTACAGAAGCAATAGGTTGATAAACATGCTTAACCTGCAAGAACGATATGTACAATACCGCCATTTATTTACGGCCCCCTTAAATTGCATGTGTGATGTATTCTCTACTTTATTTGCTACGTTGTTATTTCATCTTCTCAGCTGCCACTCGACAAGATGCAGCAACTTGGTCGTGACACGCTGTAAGATCTAACGTCACTCAAAATATAAAAAGTAAGATAACGCCTCACTCGTATAATAATAAGACATATGAAACTGTTAAGCGACTTAACAGCTTCAACAACTGAAACAAACGCAAACAAACTGACTCCGACAAAACGTTGTGTGCTAAAAACAATAGCAGCTACGGAGCTTTGACTTTAACGGAAGAGGCTAACATTAGCTGCTAATCTAATGGCTTCGTACAGCGGTACGTCCCGAAATAACGCGCTACGTTTACAACTTACCCAATAAAACAAACACTATCTGTCCATGTTTCGGTTTCGTTGCGACGACAATGAGCGAGTTTAATGCTAACAGATTCCCTCAAAGTGCTTCGGCACAGCTCGAAAAATTAGCGAGGGTTATCTTTCACTACTTCCGCTTTGTTCAGGTCTATTTCCGGTGACAACATGTCGCCTCTCCCTCGCCACCTGCTGGATAATGTGTGGAACTTAATCATGGTTCAACAAATTAAATGGAAAGCTCACAGGCAATTTGTTTCTGGTAACTAATCACAATGCAACAATACTTAAAACGACATTTATGAATATTTGGAATGACTTAAAATAATATATCATACTCAGTAAGACATCTTAAAGACTGTTTACGTTATTATTTTATAAAAGTGAAATACTTCCAAACCACCTTTTTAATGGTTAGATTTGTAATCAATGTGGTGTGTTCTTTTCAATACAGTAGTACATATCCTTAGTGGTCATTTACATACGAAGATAACAGTACAGACAAAGTTGGAGAGATTCGCCTTTGAACGACTATACTTTAAGAATAGAGGGTCCGACATTTCAATTTGCAGCAAAAGGTTAAATATAGTTTGTTTATTTGCATACATAAACTCCTGCATAGTTTACATAATGTTTCCGAGGAATTTGCTCTATGTTAAGTATCTTGAGTATCTTGTAAAGCGCTATACATATACAATGTATTATTTGTATTGTTATTATTATTGAGATTTGTTAAACATGTTAATACTGTTTTTCCCCCATTAAATGGATATATATATGTGTGTGTGTGTGTGTGTGTGTGTGTGTGTGTGTGTGTGTGTGTGTGTGTGTGTGTGTGTGTGTGTGTGTGTGTGTGTGTGTGTGTGTGTGTGTGGATGCAATAGACACATATCTTCATACTGAAAGTGTTAAAACAAATGTGTTCGAGTCTAAAGATGACTGTAAACGTTTTAAGTCCAAGTCCAGCCAATGCTCTCTGAGACGCTCTTTGGCATCTCTTTAGATTACGCTTCATGTCCAGCTCTGGTTAACAGCCAATCATTCAAAGGTCAAAGCAAATGAAGCGTAACATGTTTGCTTGTTCGGCGTTACATAACACGCGGATTTTTTTTCGCGAAGCTCTGCGTGCACATGTCGAGACTCCTTTCAGTTTCTGTTGAACTTCAAAAACACACGCAGGCTGAAAACCTGATCGGCCCGACTCTTCTCAGCGACTAATGACGCACTGACGGTGCATTTGATTATTGAGCCGCAGCAGTTCCTTCGTTTACAGTTCACATAAACAATAATTCAGGGTTGTATGTTTTTCTGAAAAGAAAAGGACAGAGAAAACAATAAGGCTGATTAAACATTTTTTTTTCGACAGTGTAATGGTTTGGATGTGTTTTTCTTTGTGCGTTCATGTTTCAGGCTACGAGCGTACTTCCTGAAAACACATGCCACACCTCCACCTCGTTATGGATAAATACTGAGCAAACTTTCATTTCAGATAAGCAACTGAACAGGAGTGCGCAGCATATTTCTCAAATTGAAAAGTGTTTTTCTCTCCCCTCACAGTCATGAAAGTACTTCTTTTTGCTGCAGTGGTTGCCCTGATCCATGGCAGTTCTGGTAAATATTAGTTTTATTTTCTCATCTGCCTTTATAGCTCCAATCTCCTGAACACATTTAATTGTATTGCTGTTCTGTAATTAGCTATTATCTTCTAGTGTTATTCTGTTCTTTTTTCCTTCTTCTCCATACATATATTCTGTTTTGTTTTGTTGAGTGTTCCTGCCTGCTTGTCTGCTCGCCTGTCTGTTTCTGAGTGTGTATGTTCTCTAGAGGAAACGCTTGAGTTTCTCTTCTGTCACACTGATGGGTTTCCTCTAGTGGTTACAAGACTCCGCCATGAACAGGAAATGCGGATGTTATTATCAAGGGAACGACGAAAAGAACAATTAAATATTGATTTATTCATACATACTGTATACCGATACCCGTCACACCGGTGTTGTGCAATAATTCTTGCCTAAAGTGAAAGAGCCGGTGTTTTGCAATAATTCTTGCCTAAAGTGAAAGAGAAATAGCCTCTGTAAATAACACTACCCGCTGCTGGTCATGTGGCCCCGGTGACTTTGAGAGTATTGGCAGTTTCCCCACAGGAGCCTGAAACAAATGTCAGGAAAAGGGAGAGGTTGTTTTGAAAGTGTTGCCTGAACAGCAGCGAGCACCCCAGTGAGCACCCTGCCTCTTTATGTTGTGATCAATAACCTCCATGTGTAATCTCTGTCCACATGCAGCCACTTTGCTCATTAAAGGGCCAACCCAGCCGGTTCTGGAGGGAGAGAGCATCACGCTGGAGTGCCTGTACTCCGACTCTGAACTCAACATCAGCCAGGTCCACTTTGAGGTCTTCTCCCAGGTGAGCCCAGTAACAAAATGGGTGGCTGGGAGAGGAAATAGAGGAACAAAGTTGTATATTTAAAAAAGTTGAAGACTCTCCTTTCACCTTTTATCTGTCTGCGCTTACACTTCTTTAGTAATGATAAGCTAGGCCAAGGCGTTCAAATGTTTAATTCCCATTGTTTGAGTTATTTTAAGTGAAACCAAAGATTGATTTCTGTCTTATGTACAAACATGCTGATAAGAAAAGAGTGCTCCCTGAACATTGTCACCCATGTCATAACATTTATAGCTTGACTTGCTGTGGCTCTCAGAAGTCAACAGCTCTATGTAAATATCACGCCATCGAGCAGCTGACTGCTGTGTAGTTCAACACAATGGAGAAAAAAAGCCTGCAACACATGAACATAACCCTCATAATACTCAGTAAACAATACAGTAATGCCATGTGATTCTATTCTTAAATATTTTGAGCAGCCAACACAACAATTCCTCTCTATTAGCTTATCTGAACCTGCAAAGCAATTGTTCTGCTGCTGTAGTTTGCATGTGAAGCCTAATGAAAGTTCTTTCTTCAGTACATGCAGCGCTGGCGCGCGGTCGGGGAGCGATCTTGGTGCTACTATTCCATGAAGATCCAACGGACTGCGGACAAGCTCGTCCTGTCCATCCCCTATGCAGCAAGGTTCAACGAGGGTCCCTACCGTTGTGTGGCCGACGCCGAAAATGTGACTGCGACAGACATCTCCTCCCCACTGCTGGACTTCAAAGTGCATTGTGAGTGCATGGGTTGTTATGGGCAGGGGCCGTCTGCTGGAAGACTGTGGAACAATGACTCTGTGACACTGTATTTCCTTTTTGATAAATAGAGCAAGCGTAGATTTTTCTTTCAAATTGCCGGTCTCCTGCAGAGGGGAGAGAGATTTCTGCAGGAATCAGACAATAAGCTCGGTAGAACTGTGACTTGCAAATCAGATACACAGCTTCTGAGTTTCACTTTCCAATAAGGAAATGCGTGGCATAACTGAGAATACTGGCATTACTGACAAAGAAGGAAGCTTAAAAAAAGCACCTGACTGTACAGCGGTAAACAGTCTCTGGGTGAGAAGACGAAAGAGAAAGACTCTGAAACCGGCAGGAGGTAAAGACAATTTTTCAGACACTGTGGATACAGCTTTCTTCACAGAGAGGGATAGAAAAACACATTAATAGTTAATAAGACAAGACACATCTATGCAATGCAGCTGCAGAGGTGTACAACAAAGCAAACTGCAAAAAGCACAGATCCAGTGCAAACACCGTGTTGCTATGATAGGTCGACGACATTTCATTTCAATCTTTCTCCTTTCCTCTGCTCTCCAGGCACACAAAAAGGTATTCACCCAGTGGGGCTCACGCTTGAAGCTGTCGGTGTGGGGAAAAATATTTGCATGAAATGGCATCGATGGCTTGCGAGTCAGATTATCAGTGTCCTCTATCTTCTCAGTGGCCATCAAATCGACCGTAATGCTGTTTGATAGGCTCCTCAGACTCATGGGAGGAATCAATAAGAGGCAAAGATTAGAATGGACTAAAGGACCGAAGGAGACACGGGAGGAGAGAAGCCAGGAGGTGGATGGACGTGGGCCATCTATTGAGATGGAAGATGAGCCATTATTCACAACACTGCCTCTCTAAAGACTCCGATAAGATGAAGCCTATTATCATTATTATTGATTGCTTCAGGCAGTCAGTACCTTTGGGAGGCATTCAAACTTCAGCCTGTATACTTAAAAGATCTGAGTGTTTTAGCAGCTGCTACCACTGCAAACATGTGTTCAGTCACGTCTCTTGCAGAAATTTCTTGCTTCATTAACGACCGATTGTTCTTCCTCCTTCCCGCTGGGCTTTAGATATGGGGGAGCTGTCTCTGACGAGGGAAGGCTACACCAGCAGCTACTTGAGCGTCCCGCAGGAGCTGAAGGTGCGACTCGGGGACGACGTGGTGGTGAGGTGCGCCGCCAGCTCGTCAGAGGAGCCGAGCTACTTCTGGAGTCGAGACGTGAGAAAGCCTCGGGATTCTGCACGTTGGCAGTGTCCTCATTATGCTTTTGGAAACTTGTCATTCCCTCTCCGGCTCCCTCCCTCCACTGTCGATGTGACCTCTTTATTTCTTCCCCGTCTTGTTCCAGTCTGTCGAGGCCAATGCGCTCTCATTTCTAGTTGGTCATGTACTGACGCTCCGGACTCATTACGTACTGACTCTGTCAGACCCCTTAGGCGGCATTTTCTAAGACACTGGGTCGCAGGGATCGTGTGGTTTACATTGGGAATTCAAGCAAAATCCCATGCTTAGGTTTAGGCAATGAGGCCACTTATTTAGGTTGAGGAAAAACGTCATATCTGGGCTTCAAGTAGCTTCTTTAACATGAGTACAAAAAAGATGTCACAAGCATGACTAATGCTACTTCAAAATGACTCAACACATCTTCAGGATACTTCTCCCTGTTAAAAGTTCTGTTTGTTTGACCCACCCACTTCCCTTATTTCCCACAGTCTTTGTAATTCAACGTCATCACACTCCTGAAGCGTTTTCTCTAAACTTCTAAAAATAGTGCCTATAGTAGCAAAGACTTGAAAGCCCGGTGCGTCTCATCCAGACACTACAGGGTGTCTTGTGTGACGGTATCAGACTCCAGGGGGACGTTACAGCATCTGTGTTTGGAATGAGAACAGGCGCTTGCCTCTTTCTCTCTTGGCTTTGCTCACGCCATTCTTTTAATTTTCTCTCTTTCTCTTACACCGTTTCTCTCCGTTTCCCCTCGGCTGTCGTCTTTCCATCCCCTCTTCTGAAGAAGTGCTCTGTATTTAAGTGACCGGTTGGCTTAGACCCACTGCTCGCTGGGAATTGCAGCTTGCCCACTTACAGAGGATTAATAGTTTAATGAGGTCTAGACAAGAACCAGTCAACCTGAAAACAATTATGTGTATAGATTTCTAATGATTTTTTTTTGGTGTTTGGTTAACCAGTATTGAATTATTTAACTGGGCACTTCGCTGAGCTACGAATCCCTCACTCAAGGGAAATTAAGACGTCTCTGTGTAAAATGCCATCGTGACAATAGGCATTCAGAACAAGAAGAAGTTGACGAGCTGGGATTCACGTGATGCCCTTGTGGAGAGGAAATGGTGTTACACTTTCTAGATGTAATCAAAATCACTTTTACTACCACCAGAAAGTCACAGGTGTAATGAAGCTATACGCTCCCAGGAAGATATCTTGGGAACCGGCAGATGTAATTGGCAAGTTCCCCTTTTTTGTTATTCTTTTTAATAAGTCGGCTCAGGGTTAATATGCTTGTTAAAGGGTCACTGCTAATCCAGGTTTTAAATGGGCTTACAAGTCCAAATCCATTTCAGTGGACATTTTATACTCCTAATACTGTTTGTCCTCCACATGTTCATATGAGTTTATGAGTCGTTGTTTTGTGGTCATTATCTGTTGGACAGACGGCACTTTGATAAAGCAGAAGAGTTACATCGTAACAGAAATGTCCGTCGCCGTGTGAGGTATCAGCTAGCGCACTTGCACTCATGATTCACCTGTCTATCTATCCATACGCCATTTACACAAGTCACGAAACCTTTGGAAAAGAGGAATGACACAAGGAAATGATAAGATGAGATGGATTGTTCGTTGGTCGTGTTTGTTCTTTATCTGTGAGCCTACTGTATGTATGACAGGAGTGTAAATGGGGCAAAAAGCGGCTTCAGAATGGCTCACTTTGACAGACAGCCGCCGTGGGCACATTGGCCCCCGGTAATGACAGCAGGACAGAGGCAGAAACGGGCCACTGCTTAGGGAGCCAGTGGATTTGCATACAAAATGCTGCTTTGGCCAGACCTGGCCTTTATAGGAAATCCTCTTAATTCAGATCCATTCAAATTGAAATGGACTTTCTTGGCAGGAGCCGCAGCTCCCAGGAGCCAAATCATTTGCATGGTGTAATGTCTTTTTTTTTTGAGTGTGTGTGTTTTTTTTTTTACCTCCTCTGTGTTCGTTTGTTTTCCAATCCTCGTGTTTGGCCTATTATTTGTTTCCTCCCATGTTGGGCTCTATCTCATAATAGTACTGCTATTTCTGTGTCAACAATTCATCCCGCTCCCTCGCCATCTCATTATGTGTTGTGTTAACAGTCTGTTGTTGTGGCTTCATTCTTTGCGGATGATGGTGTTATCTGGATTATTGACTTGTGTTCATCCATTGGGCTTGCTACTCAGGTAAACACACTTCATTTGGGACTTAGGCGACTGTTCTCTGGTGGCCGTTCTGTCTGTGCCCCACTGCCGTTGAGCGGTCTCTCTGTTTCTTCCTTTCGTGTTGTGTTTCACTCTCCCGTTGCCCCTCTTTCACTCGTACACAAATCCGCCAAAATAACACTTTCTACGACCTTTCTTTCTCTTTTCCTCTTTTACACTGCTCACGTCTGTCTGAAATGCTTCGATTTCTCCGTGTCTCGCTCTTTCGCGAGCGAGCATTGTCTATTCTCTGTCTTTCAGCACAATTTTAATTTAAGGAGTTTGCCGATTCTCTTCGGGCTGCAAACAATCGAGCCGATATTTATTTTCTGACTTCTTGCTCTGCTTTCCGTTTGTTCTACTCTCATTTGTTCTCAGGGTGACGACTGGATCCTGCCTTCCTCTACGCTGACGTTGAAGAAGATCAAAGCGATGGATCAAGGACAGTACACTTGCATGGCCGAGCATCCCTCTGTGGAGTCCCTCAGCAAGAAGCGCACCATCAGCATCACTGTGCTGTCAAGTAAGAAAAGACTATAGATTCCAACTTCCCGTTATTCTAAAGTCTTGTTGTCCTTTATCCTGACTGAGTGTACAGAGGTCGATTCCCACTTCATCTTTCTCGTAAACGGTGTGGGCGTTCTTTGTAACTGCTGGGTACCTCAGCTCTCCACATCCTTGAAGCAAAAGAGAAACGTTGTGTTCTACTTCCTTTTCAATCAGACGCTTCAACGTAACAGAAAGGTCAGGTTTTTGTGTGCGATTATGTCATCGGGAACATATGCATAAGTTCTCATTTCCTAAATTGCATGTGAAACCTTTAAAGCCTTACATTTCTAAAGAAATAGCCTACAGGGTAATGGTTTAATTTATCTGCACACTAGAATGATAATAAAAAGTAGAGAAAAGACTGTAACACTGTAATAAAGAGAGGTTAAGACATTCATGAAAACAAATCACTTAAAAAAGGTCACAAAGAAGCCCGTAATGAAATTTCCTTTGAAATGTCAAATGAAAATAGGTAAGATGATACTAGAGGACATTAATACATTTTAAATAAATAAATGGCTATGACTAAACTGCACCAACTTTCAGGATAAAAGGATAATTATTTAAACGGTAAAAGAAGCAACGATTTCAACTGACCTTTGATTTGATTTTCTTTCAACAGAAATGTCAATAGAAAGTGCACCGTATAGAAGGGCTTCTCAACCTTTTGTAACTTACAGTCCACTTATGACTGTTGGAAAATTCCAGAGCATCACTATAATACATAATAATAACAATAACAATAATAATAATAATAATAATAATAATAATAATAATAATAATAATAATAATAATAATAATAATAATGAAAATGTACTTTTGTGTTTTGTTACCGTCAGCTGTTATGACCAAAAATAAATCTACTGTTTACCCTCACCAATCACTGGCTGCCATTATGAGTCCAAATGTGATTTCATTCAAAGTCATAGTTCTTCACCACTTGCTTTGAGCTTCCACTGGCGCAGGGTTGCCTCTAATGCCACGTTCTGGTTTCGAGGTAACGTTGGCTAGCTAACAGTGCCAAAACGCGTTTGTCTATCTCTACCTGTCGATCGGTGTGGGGATATTCAAACGGAATAAGTCAATACAATTACGAGTTCAACAGACGCACAAAACAACATTAAACAAAAAGAGAATAAATAAAAGAAAATAGGTGGGGGATTGGCTAATACTCAAATGAACATAAACACAAATAGACAATAACAAAATAACCAATAAACTAAGGTAAATTAAAATAACATAATTTGTACAAAAGTATTGTATTGTATTGTTACCAAATATTTTTCTTTTGATCCGATCATATGAAAACGTCTCCACTAGATGGCGCACTGCTGCCCACCACAGTTGCTCTAAAGCAGTGGGTCTCAGAAGGGGGGTATGTGAAAAAATAGGTGAATAAATGTTAACATTCAAAAATAGTTCTTAAATAAATATTAACTAAAATATAAGTCTGAGTTCAGAAACTGAATTTGATATATTTTATACTAAATCAGACACTGACGGCACATCGCTGTGTGTTATCTTTTTTTCAACCATAAATGCTTTGCTCTTACATAGCTGAATGTAGAGCACATAGAAATACTTGTGGCACATGAGAAACTGAAATTTGGGAGAACCTGATTGGTTGCTTTTGTGTGCATAATTTTTGTATTAGCCTTCTGAGATAGAAGTGCCCACATGTCTTTCCAACATCATGAGTAAGTATTTTGTGCATTATAGTGTATAGTGAGTGCAGGCTTTTCTTTGTCCCATTCCTCATGAAAGAAGAGTGTGTTCAAGTCAAGAACTAATTTCATTACAACATTACAACTAATTCAATTTATGACACTTCATCTGTCTTCATCATCTTTATCATTGACCTGTGAGATGACTGCACTGCGTTAATGCACTGCAGTTTTTAAACACCATCCTCTCACCCAGTGGGATTCATTGGCCTTGAAATTTCCTTTGTTGAAATTATGCATCCTCTAAAAATTCAATTAAGCCAATGCATGTTATTTATTATGGTAGAGTTATCTCATTACTTCTTCAATTGTCTCATTGGTCACTGCGCTCCACAGTTTCTCCAGTATTTTCTCTGGAGCACATGTAGAAATTAAAAAAGTAATAATCTCTTGATGCCGGAATAATGTTTGGTGTATGCTGAGCAAACATTGCATGTCACTGCTGTTTGAAGTTGCACTACAATCGCAGTACAAACCTTCAACAAACACCCCTAGTGCCAAGAAATGATCTCAACATATGAAATACGGGTTCTGTATACAAACAGGCAAAGCATGCGTTTGATGCTGTCTCGAATTCTCATAATCCTAATTCCTTTTACTTTATAGGGAATAATCAGACAGATTTTAGAATTGCAAAGAGCAGACTTCTTAAAGATCAGTGCGGTGAGCGGCAGTATGACCGTGTGAGCTCTGCACAGACTCTCTTTTCTTCCACAAACAAACAGGAGGTTGCCTTCAGATGCTTTGCCTTGAGGCAGGAAACTTGTAGTATTTCGGATTTTCAGAGTCTGTGTGATGCATGTTTGCCTTCATGGCTGACTGATCTGTCCCACAGAGGATGCCCGCTGGTACGAGTCTAGTAATGGGCGTTTCATGTTGATGACCTCGGCGGCGGCCGTTTCTCTCTTGGTGTTCATCCTCTCCGTGAGCGTATTCCTGTGCCGCAGGGCCAAGCGCGCCAAGACCTGCAAGGGACCCATGTAAGAAACATATGTTTGAGTGTGTGTCTGCTCCTCTTTCATAATAGGAAATCATTTTTCTCTTTACTTGGGAACTTATCTCTTAAATTGTAATCAAAATCAAATTGATAAAGAGCCTCTAAATGTAAGGGAATGCATGCGCGTGATTGTTAGATTTATTTTTTGACTGCACTTTGTCCACACTCGCCTTCCTATTTTCCCTAACTCAGCCTCGATCTCTCCTCCCGCAGTTTGACTTCATATTACAGTTATGGTTATTGCTGCTATATTTCATTCTGTCTCATGCGATAGAACCGAGGCCATTTCAGTTACAAGGTGTGCATTTTGTCGCATGGACCAATGTGCACCTTGGTGTGTCCTTCACATTGTTTGTGTGTGTGTGTATATATATATATATATATATATATATATATATATATATATATATATATATATATATATATATATATATATATATATATATATATATATATATTGCCATGTGATCTCGCGGAACAACTCTCCACGCATGTGCACACACTAGTGTCTGTGTGCTTTTGTTTGTTTAAAGGCGTTATCGGTGTTGAATAGGTAAATCTCAGCTGCTCTGATCGAATTGACCCTGTCCTTGACCTCTTTCATGCTCCCTCCTCACCCATGTGTTCCTCCACACTTTCTGCTTGTGCAGAGCCTGGGCTAATACCAGCAGCTTTATTTCCGTGATAGTATTTAAAGTACATTTAAGGCAGACAGCTATAATAAGAGCAGAAGCAAAGTCCCATTAAACTGATTGCTGACAGCATGTTAATGTATACCATAAACCTTGGCAGCTTCCCTTATTAACTTATTTCCCAAATGGGCTGAAAATAAAGAATGTTCAAAAGACACCATTTCCATAAGTGTCTTCTTTATACATGATATCTGTGTTTGTGGTGGCCGAGAATAAATAGTGTTATTCTTACAAGTCTGGCAAGGCATTTTCTGCCATATGTGTATCTGAGCATGTGTGTATAAAGAGAGAGAGAGAGCTAAAGAAAGACAAATGGACTTTCACATCATGGCTCCATCGCTCGGCCCTAGTCTATAATTTCCTCACTTTTACTTTTCTAGCGCCTACTGGGAGGTCGATATACTGATAATAATGCTCCTCTGTCTTTCCTTCTCTATCTTCTCTCGCCAGTGATGACCACTCTCAGAAGAAGCCCATCTACAAAGCCAGTGTGGAGTCCCTGCCCTCCACCTGTGCAGACAAACAACCTCTGGTTTGACTGCACAGGGAGGTGGAACGATGAGGAGGGAGAGTGGGGAGATGGAGCAAGAGGCGAAGAAGATGGAGTGGGTGACCAGAAAATGAGGGATGGCAGTGAGCGGATACTGAAAGAGGGAAGAGGTTGCAGGTATCAAGGTGGTCACATTGAGTCTGAGGCAGGGAGGAAAGGAGGCGAAGAGGCATATTTGGAGACTGTAAGGAAGGGAGAGTGAAGCTGGTTGTGAGAAAAAAAAAAAAAAAAGCATAAGGGCAAATGACTGTTTTAGAGACTCAGCTGCTGCTTTACTTATGGGTGTAGGCAGAAATTATGCATCCCGGACAGATAGGTGCTTATAATTTTCTCTTCATTTATTCAAACATTTTTTCTTCATTTATTCTGCACTGAGGAAAATGGTGAGCTCCATTCTTAGCAAAATGATGGGAGATTAATCTTGTGTTCTGTAAGAGTTGAAAAGACTCCATATGTAAATCTCTATTTTCTTTTGCAAACTTAATTGCGTATATGTGTATTATGAATGAACCATTCAGGTGATGGAACAAGGTTTTATTTTGTTGATTTGATTCCCTTTCAACCTCTTTTTCCAAAGCAGAAGCGGCTTCTGCAAGAAGGTTATAATAATCTTTTAACTGTGACAGCTCTAAGGCACATTGCACTCTCCTATTTTATTTACTGTACTCTGTATTTCTTTGATATTAAATGGCTTTCAGAAAATATTATTTGCTGTCCCCCTTTGTGTGCAATTGATTTTGTTCCATTTTAGCGTTACAGAAGAGGTTGGCGACTACTGACGACGTGGTGAAAGCTGCACGCTCGCTTGGCAGAACATCTTCTCCATCCAATGCCATCTCAAGCTTGCATCACGTTGTAAGCTTTTACTTGAAGCAATGACCTTTACTCAAAGTACTGTGCCTGAGCATGCTTGTGTTTCTCCCAATCCGCCTGCAGGCACTTACCCATTCTCAGTCAGCTGACAAACATACGCATAAACAAAAAACTCACACCTAAACAAAGTGAGAATAATAGTAAAGTCTGGTAACTTTAGAAGAATAGGCAGGGTTAGTCTCCGGTAGTTCTACCTCAATAAGAACCAGATTAAGCCTATTCCCACAACCCCCACAGTAACCATCATACAACTTCATCTTTTTAATTTTCTCCTCTGCTGCCTTATAAGCCTTAATGTCGTGCCACAGCACCATCGCTTATTACCATGAGCATGCTCATAACGCAAAGAATTTCATTACGTTTGTCTGTTGAAGTTATGTTGGGCTTTATGTGGTTTTATTATCGGTGTGTGGTTGACCGTAGGCCGTCGTTAATAATAGGCGAAGCGGCAGTTTAACAATGACACTCCATTAACGGGTGCATGCGCCACAGAGCACAGCCAGGATAATGTTATTAAACTGATTATTCAAGCCCCCTGTATAGCTCGCCTGTGCTGCAGCTAATCTTTGTCAGCCATTTTACAGACTTCTTGTTTTTCTTTTTCCAACTCCCCAAACTTCTGCTTATTTTATTTCTTTAACAAGCCCACGAAGAAAGAGAAAACAGATGGGGCGATTTTAACCAAAACAGAATGACTTCTCAAAAAAGAAACTCTTGACGCTCTGTTATAAATGTTGTAAATTTGAAATGCCCTCCTGCATATGAAATGTCAGTGAGCACCATCTCGCTTTGGCCTTTGAGTCAGTCATGAGTGAAACGCTGTGGGCTTAGGTCCCGGAGCTTCAACTGGTTGGCCAGAAAAGACAAGATTATGTATCAAGAATTTCACACAGTGGAGCTGTCCCAGAGGGACATGGTTCTGGTTGGGAGAGAGAGAGAGAAGTGTAGTTTACAGAGACATTTTGACCTTGATAGTGCCTCACGGATACAGCTTAGGGAGGGGACGGATCTGTACAGAGAATACAGAGCAGCCACAAATAATAGTGCAGATCGGTGACATGGCGTCAGGTAGTCAGGTATAGTCAACTGTCCTGACAGCCCTCACACACTGGGATTATTATTATTATACCGAACACGTCACCTCATTGACTAATGCAACAAAGGGCCAGGTATTTGTAACTGTATGCCATCGCCCACTGCTGTTCTGGTCACGGACACTTGGTTTTGTATGTGCATGCTGCATATGTTGTGTCAAATGGCGGAAAATAAAGGAGTGGAGTTCGCTGGAGAAGCAGGTGTTTTCCCCTCATTACTTCCTGACAATGCCCCATCTGGTACAGGGAGCTGCTGCCTGCCACCGCCTCCCTGCCAACCAGGGAACAAACACTCGAAGAGAGGCTGACAGGGGAGGATGGGATGGGAATAAGGGGAATGAGTTTGGCGGATACTATCCTCGCCAAAACAACAAGGTCAAAGCGTGTGTCGAGAAAGAAATTCACGGAGTGGGGAGACAGCCTGCAGCAGTCTTTAAGATTTCACACAGATCCACGTAAAAGAGGTCAGATGTGAGGCGAGAGTTCAAAGCAACTTCATGGAAGTCAAGAGTAGGAATATTAATATTAATGCTAATAGACAGCTTTGATGCTTTACTGCCTGTTTGAACTTTACTGACTGTTTGAACCAAACTGACCGAAGTGTCAGGATTCGTGTCAGATGAGAGAGAGGCCTAAACAGATTTGAAACCCATGACATGCTACCCCTAAAGCTACCTGAAAGGGGCGCCAAAGATAGTTTCAAAAGACATGCCTGAAAAGCTTCAAACCCATGGCACAACACTAGATTAGGCAGGGGGAAACGGAGATGTGGAAAGAGAAACAATTTTCATAATGGAGCAGTGCGCTCTGACTGGAAAACACAATCATGGTCAAACTGTGACCACAGCATGAGGGCAAAGTTAAAGAGCCTCTTTAGAGGAACCTAATAGGCCCTGACTACAGATGAGGAGAAACTCTGGTTCGTCCGGAGCTGGAGTTTTTGTTCCGGGCCATTACCATCATTGTGAACGGTGATTTAATGGAATACTCTCAGGTCTGTCCCTTGCTCTCCTTGATGAGTCCGATGCATACTTTGGAGACTAAGCAGCTTCTGCAACAGAATGGCCTCTAATCTCAATACACATGAAGAAAGCTGAACATATTTGAATTAGGCAGCGAGTCAATATGTAACATTTTCTTCGAACATGAATAATCTTTAATAAATCAAATAATCATAAAGAAAACAATTCAGTTTGCCACCATTTCAAGGACAACGTAGACATTTTAATCAATTAATGAAAAACGTAATTGTAATTATATAAGACAAAAAGGGTGCATTGTGTTAAACAACTTCCTACATGTTTACAATAATAAATACATAAATATTTTAGGCACTAATTAATGATTTTAACCCCATGTCCTTATATGTTTGTGTTAACTCACAAGTAGGGTCAACACATTCTGAAGATAGACAGTTTCTGTCCCCTGAAAGTGCTCGTTCTCGCGAGGTCACGTTTTCGCAGGAAGACAACAGTGGAAACGCGCGTGCCATCATGGTGCCGTCCAGACAGAGCTCTACAACAACTAGGTTCTTTCCTCTTACTGTGCCAGATGTTGTGTGTGCCAGAGGATATGGATGAAGAGCTAAATGACCCTTTGCAACAGGAAAAGGAGGGTGAACCAGCTGCTACAAGGCCGAAAAGCAGACTGGTGGTGACGTCACTGTGGGCGCTGTGACCCAAACGAGGTCCACGGTGGAAGAATGCAGTCAAGAGAGGGACAGGTTTCTCCCGGAAATTTCACTGCTCCTTAACACCAAAGGGTAAGGAAACACGCTGTATTCCTCTGTAGGGACCTTCCCATAATGATGGCGGACACTAATAGTAATGTGAGTCTGTCTGTGGCAAACTATTAGCACTTTTAGTAGGCTAGCTTGCGGTGTTAGGTTAAAGACTTTTTCAAAAAGCATATTGACCTCCTGTGAAAAGGAGAGCGCCCCCCTCGGTGGTTATGGGTACTGGTTAATTCAGGTGTAAGTATGGAAAACGCGTATCGACGGGGAAGCAATTATCTCTTTTTCATTTACAAAAATAGTTTCACACAAAAAACAGAGGAAACTAGATTTCATATGTGATATATGTGCTGATAAATCTGCACAATACCATTGCAGTTGACTTCAGAATAGACTAATGACTGCGGCATTATTGTTTCTTCAAACAGTAAACATCTGGTTCATTTTCGTCATCTTTATCACTGTGCCACTGATAATCTTCGGTCCGTGCAACTGCATATGAAATAAATTGGTAATTTGCGTCAGGAAATTAATGTTGGATATCAATCACATTTAGAGCGAATTGATTTCAATTAATTGGACTATGCATCCCGTCTTCCTTCCCCCGCTCTCTCCTCTCAGGCCCGGAGCCGGGTTCTTCTTCAAGCCCAGCCCCTCTTCCTCATCCACACACCCCTCCACCTGCTCCAGCTCTCTGCAATTGGTCGGAAACACGCACACACGGGCCCGCCCTAGTGGCTGCTTTTAAATATATTTACAATGTAAAGTAACCAAGAAAAACCGGCCGAGCCGTCACACTCAGGCATTCCGAGGGAGAGAAAGTGTGTGTGTTTGTGTGAGAAGAGAAGGAGCATTACTATGTAAAGACCTGCCACTACACGCACTGAGCGCTTGACAAAACACAGCCACACACGCACACACGCGCGCACACACACTCGTTCACGCAGTTTACACACACACACGCACACAGAGACGCGGAAGGCGCTGCCGGAGAGTGAACCTGCGGGTTCATGTCACTCTGATTTCTCCAAGGAAGAGGAATACCGAGGAAGAGATCAGAGGGGAATAACAGCGACAGCCATGGCTCTCGCGACCGTGTGGAACTACTGCGTCCCTCTCGCCATCATCACCGCCGCCTGCCTGGTGCGCACCGGTAAGAGAGAGTGAGTGAGTGTGATGTGAATGAGAAGAGTGGGTAAGCCGCCTCGATGTGTTGTGGCTTTTTTTCCCGCACAAGTTTCCCTAAGTCCTCTAAAAAGAAGCTGGAAAACCGAGTTTATTCTGACTTGTCCGGCAGGGAGAAGGGGAAGGAGGCGCTCCCCGCGGGACGACAGCACGTGCGGTTATTGCAGTTTACAATCGTCCTGCGGACTGTTAGTATTCACCAAAAGGATGATTAGAAGCGAAGCCCATTGCGCAAGTCTGGGGTACATCCGTATTTGTATTTGGATATGAGTCATTGTGATGAGCACTTCTTCAAGCGGTTCCGCTGGAAAGACCCTAAAATAAAAACAAAAGTGAAAGGCGCAGGATAACGGACACTTTGTTTACCCGCGCAGACATATGTTGTGAAATCTTCTCATGCTCTGTTGACTCGCGTGCGTCAAGGCATTTATGCTTTTTTTTCCTCCTCATTCTGGTCAGACCCTGTTTGGGAGTTATTGTGGCAGCCGGGACCGGGTCCCCGGGAGACGTATGTGCATGCAGCCATTTATGTAGAGAGCTCCGATTGAATATTCTGACAGGAACATGATGAGGGCTCAAAACAAATGCCCGCAGTGGACCAGACATGTGACACACAACAGGCCCAGCTGTTTGTTGCTGCTTTTTATATTCTGCAGTAGTGTGTGGAACTAAAAGGACCTTTGAGACCCCGCCTTATCAGATACAATAATATCTAACAATCCATTGTGTTGCCTTTTATGACACCAGTGGTGCCTTTCTTGTTGCGTTTATTCTCCCCACTGGAACCTCTCAGTCTGGGATAGTCCTGCATTGCTCCCTGATGGGCACAATGCATTTCATGTTCACTACCATATAACAAGTGCATCTGCTGCAAAAATAAGGATTTGGATTTGGCTCAATCATGACTCTGAGCAACTTTAGCCTCACGTTATTCTGTGCCATCTGCTTGGATATCGTAAAATATAGTCTCATAACACACCTTATTAAATTCCACCCAAAGCACCAGTAATCCTGACTGAGCAGGAATGGCAACGAGGAAGAGCACACTGGGTTTGCCTCATTGATTTGTGTCCTGCGGTTGTTGTGCTCTATGGGGCTTTTGTTTACGTTGTCCCGGGGCAGTGAAAGGGTTAAGTGCTAGGTCGGATTGTCAGTCAGACCTGTGCTGTGCCTTTGTGATGATGTCTCTCTTTATATAGGCAACGCCACATTGCTCCATAGCCATTCCTCTGGCTACAGCCATACCAACCTCTCCATGGTCTGCGTATTGATTTCTTCCCTTTTGTGCGTCTGTGTGTATGTGTGGACCCATTTGTACGTCTGCTCCTGTAGCAGTGGGAGGGTTTATCTATATGCATAATCGTGTGTGTGTGTGTGTGTGTGTGTGTGTGTGTGTGTGTGTGTGTGTGTGTGTGTGTGTGTGTGTGTGTGTGTGTGTGTGTGTGCGTGTGTGTGTGTGTGTGTGCTTCTTACAGTGACAGGTTCTGCCTGAGCTGCAGGCAACCTCTGCTGGGGGCTGCTCACTGATCACTGTCATTAATCTAGCCACTGACAGGGGCCTGGGAGAGACAGGGGGTGGATGGAGGAAGGAGGGAGAGAAGGAAGTGTAGAGATGGTCTGTTTCATGCATGTGCATGTGTTAAAAACTTTATTTCCGATTTACAAATCAGCGTTTCTTGATAATTCCTCTTCCACGGAGGAAAATCACATAACTAATCTTGCAGAAAGAGGGAAAAAAAGGAGAGAAATGGTGGGAGGCGTTGGGGGTTGTTATTATGCCAGGATAGAGATGGACAGATTGATTGGGCAGATAGACGGATGAGCAGACAGATAGATTGAGAGGGTGCTGTGAAGATGGCGAGGCCGGGAGACTTGGCCCTCCTTTAAAGAACGAAGGAGAGACGGAGGGATGGAAAGATGGATGGAGCGAGAAAGGCAGAAGAGGGAGAGAAAGATTGGGGAGAAGAAAGGCAGAAAGACTTCACAGTGTGTCTGACAGGCAAGCCTGCGGGACACACACACACGCAGACACACAGACACACACACACACAGTTGCACGTACACAATCACTCGCTCACAGAGTCAGTGCTGTGTGTTTGTGCGCTTTGTGGGGGTGGCTGATCCACAGCAGCTGTGGGCCAAGCTAAAACCCCACGTACAGTAACAAATGCCGTTAACTCCACCTCTGCTGCTTGCCTACCCTTAATAGCTACCACACATTTCTCCATCACTTCCATTCTTCCGCCTCCCTATTCTTCTCCCATGCCTCCATTACCACCTGCCTTATCGCTGTGTGCCTTAAATCACCTCCATTTGTTTATTCCAACGTGGGCAATGAGAGCCATCCGTTTTGAGCTTGTTCCTCATCAGGCTGTTTGGACCTTGGCTGGGGCTCTCTGGCATTGAAAAACGGCAGCAGTTGGACGTACTTGTGGGAGGAGATTTGAATACCAATTATAGCTGGTATATGTGTGCAGGAACACACACACACACACACACACACACACACACACACACACACACACACACACACACACACACACACACACACACACACACACACACACAGAGGCCATGCATAAATCAATGTCGCTGTGAGTCACAGAAGAGAGGCCTGGCGTGTAAACACAAACATCAAGGGAAATGCTGTACACACAGAAACAAAAAATAAGGACGCGCTTCAGCACACACGCAGGTGTAGACACACACATGTGCTCATGCACATGCAGACGTTGCCTACAGACGGCTTGCGTAGTACATTCGAGTTTCCTTTGAAGGTAGGAAAAAGATCGCTAATGCAAGAGTTTGCCCGAGCCGTTGCAGTTTCTCATGCTCGTCCGAAGCAGTTTGCGTCACGTCAAGAGTGCCTGCTTGCTTTCTTCCACGTTGCGCAGTGCTTGCTGTTTCAGCGCCTTTCTTTGTTCTCTAATGCACTGAAAAAGTCATCCCAGTAAGCCAAGGTTTATCCTTTGATCCAAACCTTGGAGAATAATTCACCCCCAAAATAAAATAAACTTGTCGACACTTTAATTAAAAAGAGCGAGACCGCCCTTCCTTGCTCTCTGCCCTGCCATCTGCCGGTTCACGGTGTAAATTTGAGCTCAGCGCACAGCGCACAATCAGATTTCAGTCTTCCATTCCTTTTTTTTCTTCTCTGTGATTCCCTGTCTTTTGTAGGTCTAAATAATTGGACAAGCTGAATTTGGCAGGCGGTGCTGGCATGCCCGTCTACACAAGAGGAGCTGAAATTAGCCTTTTAAAATTTTTTTAATTTTTATTTTTAAATACACTGCCTACTGCTGTCGTGCACGGCCCTGTTTGATCAACCGATGCAGTCTTAAAGGGTCCTGACAGAGTGGCTCACTATCTCAGCTGAGCAACTGCTCACACATAAGCTCCATAAACAATTTGGACTGTGTCGCTCTTTGGGAAAGTCATGACTGAGAGAGTTACGGAGCTTAGTGTGGGCTGTTTTTATTCTCCCCTGGGCTTTTATGGGTCCATTACTCAGAAGCAGAAGAAGTTCCTCGGCTCACCGTTTAGTACAGGTGATGTATTTTACAGTAATTATCTTCTAATCCGCCTCCTAGTCCTCAATGCGATCTATAACTCCTTGTTTTGAACTGCTGTTGTTTCACGCAATGATTGCATCTCAATAACTCCCTCCAGCATTATAGACTAGGTCCAGAGAGGATTTTATTTTTACATCCACTTAAATAGAAATTAAGGGAGGAAAAACATGACAATTCATTTCGTTTCCACTGCAAGGACACATCCTGTTTACTGGTTTCTCTCTGGGTTTGTCCTCGCTGATAGGTTCATGTACCAACAGAATGCACGAGGCACAATGATTAAAAGGGGCACACAAACACACCAATTGGTAATTGAAGCCTTATATCTCATTTGACCATTTGTTTAATTGTCCATTAGTGAAACTTTCTGTCAATCTAATCAGGCCAGTGCTAATGTAGAAACACTCTTTATAGCTGCCACCTCATCTCCTTCCCATTACTATTCCCCAGACAGTGCCGCTTGTGATTATCATAATGGTGATCTATGCCGTCCTTATGTGTCGCTCTCTGAGAGCAACTGGCGTTTCACCAACTTTGTCGCTGAAGTTTTTAAATGCTGTGTCGGATGCCAAGGACGTCTCCGCCATTTGGTGGCATCAGAAGGCTGCCAATCAATCCCACGCATTTTAACTCCATCTGATCTGATTGACTCGGTACAAATGCGAAACGCCCCCCTTGGGTGCAGCTTTCTGCACCGTGACCTGATGTCCCCTGAGCCAGCAGCTTTCCTCCGGTCGCTGACCCCTCTCGCTGTATTTGTCTTTGCCACGGAAGTGTGAAATCGGTAAACAGCGACTCCCTCCGCACTGCTTTCTTGGCACCACACACAAAGGCAGTTGCTATGTATTCTTTTTACTGGGGTACAAGGTGTTTTAAGCCAGTCATAGTTGAATGCTGTCTGGGGAACAGAGATGGAGGGAGAAAGCAGAAATTCTGAGTCTGAAAAACCATGAAAACACTTAACGCCATGGGGTAAGCATTCCTCGCTATTGGTGACACAGTCTCCATGACTAAGAGTAAACGTTTATGCCTCCTGCTTGGCCCTGGGCTTGTTTAACACCCTCCCCTGTTGCACTGACACCTGTCTCTGAAGCTCCCGCAGGGCCTAGAGCTAACTTGGCCAGACAACGGCCTCCAGTAGCGCGGGTAACCAAGGTGATTATCCTCACTCAGACGCTGCGGCGGAGCCCCTCACTCGCTGTGATTGGGCGAGAGAGGCTGATTGAGCTGAAAAGGGCAAGTGCCTAAAATTGAAGAGCTGGAGACTGTGTTACTCTGCAAGGGTGGAGGCTAATACACATCCCATCTGGAAGACTTGATGTTGAGACAAGAGCAGGGGAAGGCTGGTAATGAGTTGCTCATCCAGGGGTAAGGAGGATCAGTGAAGGACTTAAACCCAGGTGAAACTGTCAAGGCTGGGCACGGAGGTTGCCAACCAGACCCCATTTCCCCTTACCCTTGGGAGGTCTCTGTGTCCAGTGGAGGCTAGCTGATGAAGAGTGACCAGGCTTAGCCGGGGCACCGAGGGACTGATAGGGTCAGAGAGGTTGAAACAGAGTGGTGGAGAGAGGGAGAGACGGCTGGCCGCACAGTGTATAAAAGAGTGTAGGAAGGGAGTGAGGAGAAGGGGGGGCGCCACAGGCATGCGTCACAGACCAGTGAAGCAGGGAGGAGCGGAGCAGAGGAGAGAGTCGGGCAGAAAGGAGTACAACAAACAAGTGAATGATTGCAGGATTTCAGCTCTGAAATGGATGGGTGTTAAAAAAAAAAAGGGGAAAAAAAGAAGAAAGACGAGGGAGCGGCAACTCCTGCTGTGCCAAATGACAGATTTAGAAGGATAGAATGAGGATGTAGGGAAAGGTGAGATTAAGAAGGTGGGACCAAAGCAAAAAGGTACCGGGTGCTGGTGTGAGAACAGGTTTGCCGGTGAGGAGGACAAGGAGGAGGAGGACAACGACAAGGAGGAGGAGAGACAGAAAGATGGATGGTGATGCACAAAGATAAAGACGGAGAGGGGGCAAGCACTGTGTAGGTGACCACACTAGAGAGACAAGGTGTCATGATCGATGAGGTCACAGCCTACGCATGCACACACGCACACATGAGCACACAACCAAGAGAGTATTAAAATTGCTCCCCAGCAGCTCATGGCCAGTCCTCCTACTTTCAGAGAAGCCGCACAGTGCTTGGGATCGGCGAATTAAACACCCACACACGCACAGGGCTATTCATCTGTCTGCCATTTAGAATCCTTCGTATCATCGGCATTAATAGGTTGCCTTTGATGAGATTGTCGGATGCTGAAAATTGCCAGTCAAAACAGTGCACCATCTACTGGGAAATCAAATGGAGATTTTTAGAAGGCGGCCGCAACAATACTGAAGAGGTCTCCGATGAGGTTTCTATCTTAGAGAACTCTCCAAATGTCTCTCCCACGAGTGGCGAATTCATTTGAGCTGTGATCACGACTGACACAGATTAAGTAGTAACGTCAGTTCCAGAAACTTCAGTTAGGACTTGTTTTTTTCTCTATTATCATTCAAGTATTATAAAAACTCAATAGATCATAATGAGTATTTAAAGCATTTTTTTAAAGAGCCTTTAGGTTGGGAGAAAAAAGGGACATGGTCTATAAAGAATAAAGTATTTAGCAAGCTAAAGAGGATCACATTATCTTTTGCAAAAGTCCAAGAAAAGCACACATTCTGCTTCACTGTATGCACTTTAAAAAACCAAATGCTATCGCTCACAGAAAAACAAGTGATAACAGCAGCTGCCAGTAGATCAAACTCAGATTGGCCGACTACATTCTGGACACATGCCAAGTGATTGTTGACACAGCTACTGGAAAAAAATACAAATCTACTGCAGCTTTCACGATACTTCCCATCCACACGGCTACACTCTCTGCCGCTTGTCTCAATTTGACTATTCTTAATTTCTTTCTCAAGCCTGAGACAACATCAGGAGTAGTACGTATTGTATCCACTTCATTAGCAAACCTTAAACAACCACTAATTATAGGCAATTAATTACAAGCACATGAAAACAATCTTCGAGAATTGGCCGCTCTCAAAGACCCCCGAGTGCTTGCAGGAAGGAAAGAGCGAGGGATGGACAGAGTAAAGAAAAGGGGAAAAAATTAGAGGAAGGAGCCTGCGGTCATTCTTAATGTGCTGGGGCGAGATTTACCGC